>NC_080431.1:99772900-100078436 GCF_028018845.1 Melospiza georgiana
TCCAGATCTCTCTGTTCTTTCCAAGACACCATTTTGGGCTTTCTCTTTATCTGAATTTTACTACCTGAACTGTCTCCTTCTTTGTCTAAGTAGTTATATTTTAAGTTAAATACTTGATCTTTTTTTTCCTCTTTATATTTGCCCCTGAGGCCTTTATTTTTAGCAGTGTTCTCTGGTTTAACTTCTTTTTCTCTCACTAATATTTCTATTTATCACAAAATGGTATAATCTGCAAATTACATTAATAAATTTGTAAGACTGGTCCTAATTGCCTGTGCATCTGCCCTTATTCCCTGCTGATTATTTGTGCTATTGCCTAATGCTTTAGCAAGCATTCAGCCCATATGAACATATCTCAGTGAAGATGACTTTGAGGCAGATGCTTTTCTGTATATTCAGAATCTGCTTCTATATCCACCGAATTCAGCTGAAATGTTTCAAGTGACATTGATCATGTCCAAGTCAAAAGAAACAGCACAACTTCTAGATGATCACATTTGGGCTGCATGCCTTGGTAGTAAAGCTCTGAGCAGAACAATCATCAGGAAGAGGCAGATCATAGAACCACAGAATTAATTATAGAATGGCCTGGGTTGGAAGGGACCATAAAGATCATCCAGTTCCAGCCCCCCTGCCATGGACAGGGACATCTTCCACCAGAGGAAGGATTTGTACAGGACTGAAAAAGCATTTGGCCGAGCAGCATCTCTGACATGAGAGCTCCAGGCTGCCCTGGAAATTTAAGGGATTCAATGAGAGTATATTTTATTAACAGAAATGCCTAAAGGAATAACACTCCAGCTACCAAAACTTTGACAGCCCTGTTCAATGTTTCTCTTTGAATGGAGCTACACTTGTCTCTTAGAATTTTTTCCAGCCACAAAGTGATTTGGAAAACCACTAACAATTTCACAAAATATACTCCTAAGAAAATTCTGTACCCAGTGGTGAACACTTCATAATGAAGAGGAAAAAACAAATTGGGATTTTTTTTGCTTACATACAAAAACTATCCTTTTTTGTGCTGTACTCTGCCTTCTCAGCAGCATACCAATGACTTCTAATTTGCTGTGTTGTGATTCAATTACATTCATAAATATATCACATCCAAGAAAAGACAGAGAGTCTAAAATTCAGTAATTAATATATGACACTTATTAATAAATACATTTTTTCATACTAGCAATACATTATTCTCACAGCAACAGGTTTTGTCCTCCTGTAAATTAGGACATTTCTTAATTGTTTGGAATTGTCAGTGGGAGATTAGCAATACTGAGCTGCTAAGGAACTTCCTGTTGCTGTAATTGCAGTCTCAAAAGAGGAGAGTTGAAAACAGCAAGGAAAAAACAACTACTTCTGTACATGGACTCACTGGGACAGGAGGCACAAAACCACTTCCAGAAAAATACAGACTTTTCTATACTTTTTGACACTTTGGCATCAGCAGGAATCCCTCCTAACTCCTTCAGGGAAAAATTGCTGGTTTCAGTATGTGGAGATACTTAATGGCAAAAACAATACCTCCCTGAACTTCGAAGTATCAATTCTGGCAGGGATTAAATGGCAATACTGGTCAATAAGTGCTGCTGTTGGGAGTTTGTAACATTTTTAGATCCACTGACTGGGATGCAATTTCACGGGGCACAATCTGTTTTAAATAAGGAGATAGTTTGTGCTTGTGAACAGGTATTGGTGTCATGACCTGTAAGCTCAGCTCCCACAGGTGTGTGGCAGCATGGTCTGGCTCATCTGGGATCTGCAACTTCAACTTGTGTCTCAGATTCACACCATGGAGAAAACAGCAGAGACCAACAAACTTGCCAGCCCTACCAAAACACTGATTTGGGATGAACACCCAGCCAGCCCAGGGGATCCATTGCTCTCAGCTGCGGTTCTGGGTGATCTATTTGCATTGAAAGATAAGGGACAGAGAGCAAAAGGGAATATCATTATGTCTGTTTGGTTAAAGGACACATTCTTTACACAAACATGTCAAAAGGTCACCCAGAAGGGGGGGAGAAAAATAATAAGAAAAAAAACTAAACTTCTTCAGTTGTAAGCTTTACCCTGTATCTAAATATTACTGAAGGCCAATATGGAATCCGGAGTCATTTGAGAAACTTATGTCAAACCAAAATCTGTGATCTGTATACATATTCACAGTAAGCTTGGGTAAAACTTGTGGTAGAATTTATTTCATTCATCAAAAGACACCACTTCAGGACTAGAAAAGATATTGTACTGAGAAGCAGTTGTGAGAAACCAATGAGAGCTGCTTTCCCACGGATTTGTGCCAGGTAGCTCAGGACAAACCTCAGCTGCAGCTTCTCCTGAAGCAGTGGCATTCAGAAACCACCCAGCAGAGCCCAGCTTCTCTGGTGCCTTGTGCTCAGCTGCAGCTTTCCTCTCAAACCCAATGGCAGGCGCTCCTTACTCTATCCAGCCATGTATCTTCCTGTAATTCCAGTAATTCCTGAGCTCTTCAGCCTTACGTCTCCTGTTGCTACGTGGGACCCACAGACCCAGTCATGTCAAACCAGCTGTAGACAATTGTTTCAACCAGGTTACAAGCAGCACTCACCACAGGCATTCCACTGTGGTTTATCTTGGGTAAGTGGCAAGTGATATAGTGGGTTGGGGATTTTGAAGGGACTGAGAGATGTTTTCAGAATTTCTTTCCTTTCCCCAGCCACAGAAGAAATGGTAGATAAAAAGGGAGGTGGTGGGAGGAAATGGAATCATGCTTGCTTCCATTCTTTAAATCACTTTTTCTCTCCTGTCACACCAGCACTGGCCATATCTAAGGTAACATGTTTCTTTATATCTGTACATTGTGAGTTTGTTTTTCTGTAGAGAAGGAATGTGGCTAATTAGCAGATTTTAGATTTAGATTTTTAAATACTAAGGCTTTCACATCAGGCTTCATTCATAGCCATGCTATACAGCAAAGATTGCTGCATCAGCAATGGCCTCAGTCCCAGCCACGGGGGATTTCCAGTTAACACAGGATGAAACAGTTACTTCTCAAGCAACCCTGTGAAAGGTATGTGCCAAAAGCATGTGCCATAAATGAAGGATGCTTTTGACTCTTCTACCCCCAAGTCATATTCTACAAGTCCGGTTTTGCTGTTTTTTTGAAGTCAATCCACTGTTGATCACGTACCAAAAGAAAATATTTCTCACTCTTCTTGTTAAGTTCAAGCTATAGACTTGAGCCATAGGTTTGTGCCACCACCATCATTCATCCACTAAGCTGCAGCAACTCAGATCTAGCTGAGAACCAAGACTTAACCCATTCCTCTACCAAAAACTTAGATCAGATCTGATCCATGATCTACATCTTCTTGTAATCACATAATTGCTCTTGTTCAAACTAGAGAGGGCCTGGGAACATGCAGATGAAAGCAGGAGTTAGGGGAATTACTCCATTCAGCAATGCCATAGTAAACTGGCTGAATTTACATTTTAATCACTCCTCACTGGAATTCAATCCTTTTAAACCAACAATAAAACTCTTATTTGTGTTGGTTTTCCTAAAGATAAGAGCTAAGTGACATTCAGAGCAATAGATATTATTATGCTGAATTCTAATTTCACCCCAATTTTTGCCTTTCTAACTCTAGTATAGCATTACCAATCTCTCAGCTCCTGTGATTGAACTTCTGCTGTACACAGACCAGAGTAATCCTTGGAACATATCTGATTCCAAAGTAGTGAAATAAGAAGAGCAGTTAATAGATTTTCTTACCAGCACACTTTTGAAGTGATTAGCAGGACTTTCCATTTTCCTTTGTCACTTGTCTATAGAAGGAAAACAAAAAAATAAAAAAATAAAGAGCAGAAGAAAAAGTATATGAAGGCCACAATTTTCCAAGCTGGATTTGCAGGTTAAAATAAAACTGATATATTTTGGAAGTATTCAGTGACTTTCAGTTGGTTCAAAATGAGGACAACTACTCCACACAAAAAGGTATGTTCTCATTTTGGGCTGCATCAATCAACCTGACTAATTCAGGCTAAAGCAGAAAGGTAACTTGGGAGTTAAGCTGGAATAGCAGCTGACAGGGAGCCTGAGGGTGAAGCCATGCTGTCCAAATTAAAATCCACTTTGCAACTGCTATTCTAACCTGTGCTTGGTACATACCTCTTCTCTTGAATTTTGGAGGAAAATGGAGATCTATCTACTGCAGGCAGCCCTTTGTCCTAGACAGAATCATATTAAAGACTTCACAACCCTTGCTACAGTGTAATCTTTGCTTATATGATTTTCCATTTGAAAGTGGAAAGTCTTTTTTTTTCACCTCAATCCAGTATGTACTACATTGACCTATTGCAATAAAGAGATTGAATTGTAACATGCTTCTTTTAAAGTTTTATTGTTTAATCAGTTGGGGAGGAGGTTTGGAAGGCAGGGGGAAGTGATGCAGACAGTGAGCACATAGATGCTTTCTTGTCATACCTGTGCCTAGGGGGCTAGGAAGCCGCAGCATCGCTCTGGAGTGCCAGGGCAGCACGAGGGGCAGTCAGGCACCCTCCTGCTTCAGCTGAGTGCCCCGGTGGGCTCTGCATCTCCTATCAGGAAGCCACATTCCCACCTGGGAAAACAGCTCCTACAGTCATCAGTAGCTTTTCATCAGAGAGAAAAGCTGAGAACCCTGTAACTCTTACCAGCGGATCAGAATATCCAAATACATTTGTTACAACACTTGCATTTCAGTATGTCAGTAATGGCACATGTGGGACTTTCACTGCCCTTGAGAGGCCCAAAGCTTGTAGCTACATCCCACTGGATCACAGAATCACTGGGTTGGAAGAGACCTTAAAGATCATTGAGTCCAACCATAGCACCAAGAGTCACGTCCAGTCTTTTTTTAAACACATCCAGGGATGGTGACTCCATCACCACCCTGGAAAAACCATTCCAATACTTTATCACTCTTTCCATAAAAAACTTCTTCCTAATATCCAACCTATATTTCCCTTGGCACAGCTTAAGACTGTGTCCTCTGGTTCTGTCAGTTCTTGCCTGGAGAAAGAGACCAACCCCACCTGACTGCAGCCACCTTTCAGGGAGCTGTAGGGAGTGATAAGGTCACTTCTGGGTCTCCTTTGCTCCAGGCTAAACAACCCCAGGTCCCTCAGTTGTTCCTCACAGGGTTTGTGCTCCAAGCCCCTCTCCAGCCTCGTTGTCTCCTCTGGATGCCCTCAAGCCTCTCAATGTCTTTCCCAAACTGAGGGGCCAGAACTGGGCACAGCACTCAAGGTGTGGCCTCACCAGTGCCCACTACATGGGGAGAATGACCTCCCTGCTCCTGCTGGCCACACTGCTCCTGATCCAGGCCAGGATGCCCTTGGCCTTCTTGGCCCCCAGGGCACTCTGCTGGCTCATGTTCAGTCCCCTGTCAACGGGTGCCCCCAGGTCCCTTTCTGCCTGGGCACTGTCCAGCCACAGCATCCTCAGCCTAAAATATTGCAGGGGGTTATTGTGGCCACAATGCAGGACTCAGCACTTGGACTTACTAAACTTCATCTTACTGGACTCTGCCCATCCATCCAACCATTCCAGATCTCTTTGCAGAGCCCTCCTACCTTCCAACAGGTTGACACAAGCTCCCAGCTTAGTGTCGTCTGCAAATTTACTGATGAAAGACTCAATCCCCTCATCCATGTCATCAATAAAGATATTAAAGAGAACTGGCCCCAGCACAGAGCCCTGAGGGACATCACTGGTGACTGGCCACCAGCTGGATGCAGCATCATTCACCATCCCTCTCTGGGCCCGGCCATCCAGCCAGTTCCTAACACAGCACAGAATGCTCCTGTCCAAGCCATGGGCTGCCAGCTTGTCTAGGAGTGTGCTGTGGGAAACAGTGCCAAAGGCCTTGCTGAAGTCCAAATAGACAACATCCACAGCCTTTCCTGCATCCACTAGGTGCCAAATATCAAGAACTCCATAATTGTATGATCACTGTGCCCCAAGCAGCCTCCAACACCCACATCTCCCACCAACCCATCTCTATTTGCACACAACAGGTCTCACGAAGTCCCTTCCCTGGTAGGTTCACTCACCAGCTGTGGCAAAAGGTTGTCCTCCACACACCCTAAGAACTTCCTGCACTGCCTCTTCTCTGCTGTATTAAGTTCCCAGCAGATGTCTGGTAGGTTGAAGTCACCTACAAGAACGAGGGCTGGTGGTCCTGAACCATTCTCCAGCTGCTTACAGAGTAAGTTGTCCTCCTCTTCTTCCTGGCTGGGTGGACCATAACAGACTCCCAGTAGGATGTCAGCCTTGTTGACCTTCCCTTTAATTCTTACCCACAGGCATTCAGCTTCATCATCATTAATTTCAATACCCACAGCATAAATAGCCACTCTAATATAAAGGGCCACCCCTCCACCTCTTCTCCCTTTCCTGTCTCTCCTGAAGAGCTTGTATCCATCCAGTGCAGTGCTCCAGCCATGTGAGTCATCCCACCACATTTCTGTGATGGCAATCACATCACAGCTCTGCTGCTGCACCATGGCTTCCAGCTCTTCTTGTTTGTTACCCGTGCTACATAAATTAGTGTACATGCACCTCAGCTGGGCTGCTGATTTCACCCCTAACTCAGGCTTGCCATCCTCAGAGCCCACCTGTTCCCCCTTCCCACTTCAAACCTAGTTTAAAGACCTCTCAATAAGTTCTGCAAGTTCATGAGCTAAAATCCTTCTGTCCACTTCCACTGTGCATGAGAGAATACCAAATCCAGTGAATATCTCATATTTTGAAGATTTATCGCCAACAAGGTGGCTGAAAGAATACTCTTAAATACATGGTCATTATGTGCTGCTGATTTGTTTTATCAAGAACTGGGAGAAACATGCAAACATTTTATCAGTTTGTGATAATCAGAAGCCTAACAGGTATTCCCTGAAAGGAGCAAGTAGAAATGTGGATCTTTATATGTAAATTTATGGTTCATAAAACTGCAAGAAATGAAGATAAAAAGAAATTTTTGCTAAAATGATGTTAACCACAATTTTTCCAAGAACTGTTTAAAAACATCTCACAAAAAAAAAAAAAAAAAGGTGGGTTTTCATGAGTAAATATGGTCATTTAATGCTTAGGCTAAGAGATGCTGTCAAATAACTGATCTTCACAGATTAGATGCCTTTGATCTCATTCCTGTAGCAGGTATCTACATTTGGTCAGATTAATCACTCTGTTGCCCATGTTAACCACATTTCCCCTAACAGAGTCAAATAATTAACTGAGATGTAGACATTGACATGATTAAAGTTTGCAAGATGGCTATTTTTTTTGGTTTTATTTTCAAGTTTGAACTGACAAAGACTTTTATTTTTATCTTTTAGGTTATTTTTTCTACTGCTCCACTACTCCATCAAAGAGGACTAATTATATTCACTCTCACTGCTGCATTCGTAGTTCAGCTTTATACTCATCTGCCCACTCAGGAGAGTGAATGAGAAACATTACAGAGCAACTCCTAATGTCAAGTTCAAACATCCATTCAGTCCAAAAGAAACTCCTATTAATGCTTTGAGAAAAACCATAATGAGAACATGAAATGCAAAGCATACAGTTCAAAGAGAGCACCATTACAAATTATACCCTTCTTTGGATTTCCTTTGTCCTAAAAAACAGACTACTTACAATCCATCTGCAATGCCTATCTTCACTTATTGAAACTAAAATCCACATTCATGCTCTGCAATAAGGGCAAGGAGATGTTCCTACATTTTAAGACTTAAAGCAATAACAACAGAAGAAAGAATGGGAAAGAAACCAATATATGCAAATAAGTAGGAATACTGTAATGGCAGATAGCTAGAATATTAAAATTCAGAATTTCGATCAGCTGATTTTACTAAATACTTCAATGGTGACAAAATTTTAAATTACTTACTATAAAATCTTCATCAGTCTTACAGTGTCACTTTGGAGCAGGGGTAGTCCTTTACAAACTGTTTGTGGAGTATCTAGCACCTGGGAGCAATTACAATGAGGCTTTTAATTTTTGGCCCTACTGCAGTGCAAACATCAAATAATGATAGCTCAAAGCATGAAATTTTGTGTGTTGATTCTGACAGAGCTCATGGAGAACTCCTGGAAACAGGGATGGTCCATGCACATAGGTCATCCCTTCCACTCACCAGTTGGTTCTTTGGATGAGTCTATTAAACAACATGTGATGGACCATTGAGTCCTCAGTAATTTAACTTTCTGCTCAGCAAGGGTGCTCACAGAGGCTGATGCACTTCATATATTTTACAGACAGATTAAGTATTTTCTTTTTATTTTTGCTGAGAGACTTGATGAAACCACAGGGTCCCTGTTCACTTTTAAATTTTGTTCTTGCTTCAAATGCTTCTCTGCAGTATTACCCCAGAGTATTCCAGCCATTCCCATAGCCAGGAAGAAATTATTCTGGATGATATTTTACTTTCCTGAGTAGTTTTACTGGCTGGGTCATTTGTTTCTCTTAACACCTTCTTATACAGTTTGACAGCTGCATGATCAAGAAATACACATGATAAATGGAAGTCACCCCATCAGAAACCAAGCTCTTTAATCCACTAGACAAATGGTTAAATTTAAATCAAAAGAAGCGGGTCTGGGATAATTTCAAATCCACTTGAAAGCTGTTCAGACTAATTGCAGGCAGAGAGGGTTAGCTGGAAATAAAATTGCTTGGACTGAAATTTAGCTCCCAGAATTTGGCTAAACAAAAAAAAGGGAGTTGTTTATTCATGATAGAGTTAGAATTTACTTGACTTATTTTCTTTTTGATTTACAGTGTCTGAAATAGAATGGCTGTACATTATAAAAATAATTTCTGGAGCAATAACTTCATAGCTTTCAAACATTGCCAGTGTCATAAACAGTGACATTTGTAAGCTGCTGAAGGAAAACCTCAAGAACAGAAAACTCTGAATTTCTCAGACTAGTTTTATTCAGACAGATCTGAAGCCAGAGCCAAATTCAGAATTATACCCTCAGTAAATCCAGGCCACTGTTTCTCAATAGTTACTGCCTGCTTAATTAGGACTTTCAAATGAGGATGAAGCCAGAAAGGAGTCTCCATTAAATAGCTCAGGCCAGTAATGTGTTTAAAGTTAAGAATGTGTGGTGTATATCTGCTTTATCCTTATTACAGTAGCTTGAAAATAAGCCAATTATCATTTTAAATAACTTACAGTCTTATCCACCCCTTGTCAGCTTCTAAGATGCAAACAGAGGGAAAGAAAGCAGGGTTTGGGAACAGAGAGCAATAGAGTGACTGTTCCCTTTGATTCAGAAAAGAAAGCTGTAAGAGGCATTTTTCATCTAAGAGATGAAGCAGAAGGAACTTTCACCTAAGCAGAGCCAAAGGTTTGGGGGAGGGCTTTCCCATTTATTGCTGCCAGAAAAAGCCACAGGAGGAGTAACATTTCTCTAAAATTGAAAAAGAAACATACGAGAGAGAGAAAATGCCCTGTATCTGCCTTCACATATGCACAAAGAGAAAATGCCCTGTATCTGCCTTCACACATGCACAAACCCTCTCCATTTCATGGCTGAGTATGGCTTCTTTCCAGAGCTGTCTTCTATCATTGCTTTAGAGGAACTGTACACCATAAAGGTACATGAATTGCAACCATGTCCACTGAATAGCTCTCATGAATAGCTACTCCTGTTACAGTGAATATTTCTTTAAAAACATGAATCTGATCAATCTTCTTTCCTTGTAAACTTTGCATTCTCTCACGCTCCCCACAGGTACATTTCTGAGCACCACATCTTACCCAGCTGAGGGTTTGTCTCACTTCTGTAAACACCAAGTCTATCCAGAACACTCTGTTGCCTCCTGCTTCAAACCACCACCACTTATCGCCTGGACATGGGAAAACAAAGCACTGATTTAACTGTTTCTGTGCATCTCCTGCACCCACACACAATTTCCAGCCTGTAGGAGGGGGGATAAAGAGAGGGAGGAAATGCTGAGGAACTGCTCAGGCTACAAAACACATGTGGCAGCACACCCACCACACACCTCATGCACAGAGAGGGACTGGACTTGTTTTGGGAAGAAAAATTTAGGAGAAACCCAACCACTGTGCACATACCAACCTATAAATCCAGGCAAAGGATTTTGCACAGTTCCAAGAACACAGGTAAATAAATGCAGCTGTACAGTGAAGCCATATCCACTCCAGGGGGGAAAAAGTTTGGAAAACCAAAATATGCAATTCTATCTTTACAGTATAGTACCTGCTCTATTCCTAGAATTTATAACAAGGGAGAAATTTGTTTCTTTTGCTCACCAAAGGACTGCTTTGCTTTAGCCTTTGGGAAAAGGAAGGGTGATAGCCACTCTTGTTTTACCTATATTCAGATTATTATGTGTGTGAGTTTTTTCACCATATTAATGATGCCCATTTCCCACCTTCTACCTCTGCCCAACTCCTTTCAGTCCATAGAGCTTGGGAGAGCATTCTAAAATAAACATCTCAAATGAAACTTCCAGGCCTCTGTGTATGCTCTGACATTCCATCCTGCAAAACAAGAAAAAGGTTTTAAAAAGAAAAAAAAGATAAAAAACCCTAAACCCAGAGGTTTCATGTTGCTTTCTTTCTTGGAAAAAATCTGATTCCTTAAGCTCCCTGACTGCACCAAGAGGGCCCACTGCATCTGTTAAACTCATTGACTGTGACTACCACCTTCATATGCAGCCACATTTCAGTTTTATGAACTTTAGTTTGTGTGAAGCCCAGCAATAATGTCATCAGAGCCCTGTGGGTATGGCAGGGAGGGCTGACAACAACATGCTGTAGGGTTTGTGGTACCAGCTCCAGCAGGGCTACAGGCTTCATCTGGAACATTGCTGAGCCTCAGCATGATCCAAAATACTTGAGCTGCCAACCACTGGTAAATTTATTAACTGTCAGGCAAAAAAAACCCACAGAGAATTTAGCCATTTATTTTATTATACTTATAGATGTCCATTATGATGGCAAAACATAATATTAGGAAACAAAATATCTTCCCTTCTCTCTTGAGAGATATTTCCAGATTACTAGAATGGCTTGACTGCTCTTATTTGATAATTTTCATAGTGTACATGGAACCATACAATATATCATATATGAAAACACAGCACAGATTTATGGATTTTTGCATTGGAGGTCTGCTTCAAAAACTCCCTTTGGCCTCCACAAAAAAAACAGGAAAAATAAGTAAATTCTTCTTTGCTTTTACTACCTCAAGCACAAAAGATAACTAGCTAATGCATAATTACAGAACCCTACCAGGAAAAATTATGATCCTCTGAGAGCCTGATTTTAATTATGCTTCAGCCAATGATTGTTTTCAGCACTGACCTCAAGTGGAGAAGGCACATGACTTGCAGAGTGCATTACCAACACAGATTTTAAGACTAAGATGGGACCTGGAGTGTAGTTAAAGCTCTACCCTTTAATTTTCCAATTAATTCACAATTGTGAATACTAACCTGAGGGGACATTAGATAGGTGGATTCTAAATGGCATTTGGGCTTTTTCACAATTTCCATTAATGAAATTCCAGCAATGAAAGTGATTATCACCTTAAAACTTTTGTGGAGAGAATACACTGCTTGGCACATCAAATTGTAAAATCTCTAATTATAGGTCTCAATAAAGAGCCAAATGCTGCTGTAGCAACACACCACTAAACACAGCCTCCTTTTTGAAAGGTGTAAATATAAACAACAGACTTTTGCCACAGCTGTACACATTGATTGTAAGTGACCAACGCATTGGGTTTTTGTTGTTTTCTCTAAATCTGCTCACCCAGAGGGCCCAATTCTCCAGTGATTGACCCCACCACAACTTAACTGACTTCAAGAGCTCAGGTCCCCTTACCCATATGTGAGAGCACAACCCAAACAACGGAGGGGGTAAGGCTTTCCACACAGAAAAAGTTCTCTCTCCCCCATCGTACAGAAGTTCCAGCAGATCTCTTTCTACCACACTCTAGGAAAGCTTGATTTCCTTCTGATGTATGTTTTTGTAGGGAGATAGAATATAAGTAAACAAAGGTGGTACAGAAAGTAATCTTATCCCCTAAAGAGTTGCAGTGTGCTAGCCGTGTATTAAGGATTAGGAGCAGGCCTGATGTTAACAGGCTGCAGCCATAGCCAATAATAAGAAGAGTGTTATAAAAGTGTGGATTGGTTGGTTGAGGGGAACTGGAGTCAGTAGGCTGCTGTGAGGACAAGGAAGAGTCAGTGCTTAGAGGAGATGCCTACAAGAAACATCAAGGAGGTATGAAACTCTAGCACTATGGAACCCTTGCAATGTAATGACGATGGAACCTTTGTAATATAATGGCAACATGTTTTCTTCTAGGTCCGGCTGTCAGGCCTGCCAAGCTCAATGAGGTCAATCAAAGCCATTGCTTTTCTGTGTGCTGTAAGCAGGAAATCAGAACCTTCAGCTTTAAAAAACATATTCAAGGAAGTATAAACTCCATAGATGAGCAAATTCACACTCCTTCTTTCACTGTTTTTAGATGAGGCAAACCTGAGGCAAATTTTAGGCTCACAGAATTATTTCCCAGAATAACTTCTGTTAAAAAATTCCAACAAGTCTTATGTTCAGGAAGACAGTAGAAAACACCTCCTATCTTGGGACCAGCCAAAAAAAAAAGCTATCTACAAGGCTAATTTTCTTCAGGGTTGAGCTATATGGAGCCACATTTTCTGAAGATTTCTCTTTTCTTCTTGGCATTATAAGAACTGGATTTTCTGGAGTTTATTGGTTTTTATTCCTTTATGTGTTATCCTTCTTGCTGCTGAACTTTCCAGACATTGCATTTAAAAATTCCTTTCAGAACCTCCCATGTAGCGCTGGTCCTTTTGTCCATTTTCTTGCCTTTGCTTTTCCTCTCCTTGCTCAGTGTTCCATGTTGTTTCACATTTGTGACATTTGGGTTTCTCTGGGAAGCTGTGTAACCATATTCATATTGTGCAAATAAAGAAGTTACCTGTGAGGAAAACAGGCAGTGCATTGGGCTTGTGTGGCCATGTCTTGGTAGCAGGGTGGCTATAGGGGTGGCTTCCATGAGAAGCTGCCAGGAGGTTCTGCCATGTCCAGCAGAGCCAATGGCAGCTGGCTGCAAGACCAGTGTGTCACTGGCCAAGGCTGGACCAGTCAGGAATTATGGTAACACCTCTGCAATCACACACTTAAGAAGGCAAAAAGAGTGATTGCACAGAGGTGACTGCGCCCACAGAAGAGAGGAGTGAGAACGTGAGAGGGACAGCTCTGCAGATACCAAGGTCAGTGGGGAAGTAGGGGCAGCAGGAGCTCCAGACACCAGAGCAAAGGTTCCTCTGCAGCCTGTGGTGAAGGCCATGGGGAGGCAGCTGTGCCCCTGGAGGACCATGGGGATGCAGAGATCCACCTGCAGCCCATGGAGGGGAGCTGTGCTGGAGGAAGATGCCTGAGAGGTGGCTGTGAGCCCATGGGAGGCCTTTGCTGGAACAGAGTCCTGGCAGGACCCACAGACCCTTGGAGATAGGATCCCACACAGGAGCAGGTTTCCTGGTTACCCTTGTGAGCCTTTGGGACACCCACATTGGAGGAGCCTTGGAGGACTGCTCCCCTTGGAAAAAACCCATGTTGGAGCAGATGGTGAAGAACTGAAACCCATGGGAAGGGCACGTGTTGTAGAAGGTCATGGAGAACTGCCTTCCATGGGAGGGACTAGAGCAGCAAGGGAAGGATTCTTCTCCCTGAGCAGTGGTAGAAACAGTTTGTGATGAACTAACCATAACCTCTATTTCCCATCTCCCTGCACTGCTGGGGAGAGGAGGTAGAGCTGGGAAGGAGGGAGAGGTGTAGGGAAGATATTTTTAAGGTTTGTTTTACTTCTTATTGTCCCACTTTGGTTTTGTTAGTGATAAATTCAGTTAATATCCCCAAGATGAGTTTGTTTTGACTGTGATGGTACTTGGTGAGTGATCTCTCCCTAAAGACTCATGAGCCTTTCATTATATTTTTTCTCCCCTGTCCAGTAATGGAGGGGAGTGATAGAGTGGCATTGGTAGGCACTGAGCATCCAGCCATGGTGAACCTCCCTCATACAGGAATAGCTGTACAAATCCTGCAAGTTATTCACAGAATCTGGATGAAAACTTTGCCCCATGACTCTCTTGATTCTGCTCATAACTACAGTCTCCTGAAATTGAAAGTCAAATAACAAATGGGTGCTGACTGATGATCCCTTTCCTACAGTATGACCTTGGGTAATACATGGTTCTCAGACCCAAAGAATATTACACATATAGCTTATTGATTAAAATTTTTAAAATTCACAGATACCTAAATACTGACTCTTGAATTTTAAGATATTTAGACATACTTTTAAGCTTGTCCTTAGAAGAAGTTTTACTCTGTTTTGATGTGAAAAACTAGAAGTACAGCAACTGTAAAATCTCTATAAAAGGCATACTTGTCTGTTTTCTTTATAACACATTCTGTATTCTGCATTGTTAAATTTAAAGCAAAGGAAATATATTGCTCAAGAAGACAAATGTATGTATTTTCAGCTCTCAGCCTTCAGACATTAAGCTCTTGACTTGGGCCATTCAGGCATAAAGAAGTACTAAATCTGTGCTAGAAATTGTATGTGTCTCTTCCATTGCTTACATGAACATTCTAAGATGTTTTTTCAGGAAAATTTCTGCATTTTATTTGTGTTATTATGCCACTGGATTTGGTATGTTTCATGCAAGATCACTTAAGGTTCACTGCAAGTTTTCCCAGCAGTTAAGGTAAGGCTGCAGAGCTCATGAAAGATGTTATTGATAACAGCAGAACATCGATTTCTTCACCTAACACAAAAAAAAAAAAAAAAAAAAAGAAAAAGAAACAGCACTAGGGTGTCTGCACCAGAATATGGTCCGAAATGTTCACCTTTGAAAACAAAAAGTGTGATTTGGTTTCCATACTCATCTGTTTTGGGTCATTTAGGGATCTCTCCTGAAGTTGCTCCTCAGAAGTCTATTCATTTCCAAGAAATTGCAACAGAGAGAATGAATGCTCCGAAATGTACTAAGTCAATATACACAAGTGAAACTGGCTCCAGTGTCATTAATGAAAATATTCAGGACTCTGCAAACTCATTTCTTGGGAAACAGCTAGTATGTCCTACAGCAGCTATGTGTTGATTGAAAAAATGGAACTGAAACTGATGCCTAACAAGGGAAAGCTCAAAACTGAACCAGGATCTGTACAAAGAAGCATGCCACTGCAGAGAAAAAGAATCAGCCATATCTAAACTTGGCACAACTCAATTAATTTGTCTTGCTTTGGCCTTATACATTCTCATTCCCACTCACTGCAGCTAACTTGAGCATTTCTCTTGTCAGATAAAAGAAATATTATATACATCTCAAAGCTTTCAGAAGACTTACTGGTGTGAAGTATCAATCAGAGAGTTTGGATGAAAAGCTCATGTCTAGAGCAAGAAAGGCTCAGTTACCATAAGCGGAGATTGTCAAACAGTGCCTACACCATTTGGATACCAGAATCTCAGCCATTACTATGGTAAAGGATGAAAGTTAAATAACTTAGAATTGAAATGTTCAATATTCTATTATCAAACTCCTTAGACAGCCAACACCCTATGACACAGAGCTATCCTAAATTCATCAGCAAATAACTTGCTGCTTTTGTCTGAAAAAAAATAAAAGTAAGGAACACAACAGATTATTTCTATTTAAAAGAGCAAAATCAGCTGAAGAATCTGAAATATGGCTGGCTCAGTTGCTTTGGATTAAGGACCTAAAAAATCTTTCATTCCCTTTTAAGGTAAATTCCATTTGAATACACATAGCAGTTAAACTGCTTAACAAGATTTGTGATCAAAGCAAATGTGAAGTAATTGCTACTGGTTTGTGCAGCAAAGTGCCTTATACAAATAAAGGCAACAATATAAATAGAAACTAATTTGGTTCAAAGTGTAAGGAAACAGAACTTACAGAGGAGGGGAATAAAAATGTATACATTCATGTTATTAGATCACAGTTATTTCTAAACTTCCACTGTGAAGTGACAGCACCAGCAGAAATGAGCTTTCCTGAACAACTGTGTGCTACTCATAAATGTGATCTGTGTAATCAGGATTTCAGATTCTCTTGGACATTTACACAGTCCTATAGATGAGTAGAGGACCTGGGGAGGGTTGAGGTTGGGGGCCAGAAACGAATAACCAAAAACAAAACAGGAAAGTTCACCTCTCGAAGTTAGTGTCAAAATTAAAATAAGTCACCTAATTCACCTTAAGTGGCATCGCCATTTCTACAAGTTTCTGCTATTGTGATGGAAATGTCTCTGTTCAAGAAGAAGGAACAGCAGGAACTGAATCACCTTATAGTCATGGCCCTTACATATCTAGAATAACAACCCTGCCATGATTGCCATTTTAGTTTTCTGAAATGCTCTGAACAATGCAAAAAAATTTCACAATAATGAGAGCAAGATTAGTTTTCCAAAGGTTTGTGGTATTTAATGGATCACTGTATTATATCTTGAGAGATTCACAGCACAACACCCTCTTTTCTGTATTGGAGACACAGATTTGTTGGTTGGACTGTTTGAAGGATGAGAAATTGTTTGTATGGCCACACCCAGAAGGCAGTGGTGAATGGCAAAATACCCAGATGCAGATCAGTGACATGTGCTATCCCTCAGGGGTCCACGCTGGGACCAGCACTGTTTAATATCTTCATTGATGACACAGCAGGACAGAGCGCACCCTCAGAAAGTTTGCAGGTGACACCAAGCTGAACAGTGCCACTGACATGCCTGAGGGATGAGATGCCACCCAGAGGGACCTGGACTGGGAGGCCCACGAGAACATCATGAGGTTCAACAAGGCCAAGTGCAAAGTGCTGCGCTTTTGAAGATTTCAGAAAATTTATCAGGAAGGTCATAAATGTTTTGCAAGGAAACACAAATGAAAGAACTCGCTGTCTGTAAAACTTTGAACAATTATCTGTAGTCCAGGCACCACCTGGATTTAAAGACCAAAGTGTTAAAATCTTCATTATCTGCATCACAGCATTCACATCTACCAGACTCTGGACAGAAAACAGGATAAATATTTTTCCTTGACCAAAATTCTCACCCTCCAACAAATTCCATATAAAGAGTGGTAATTGTGAACGTTACTCCATCTACAGGATGAGGGTGAAAGAAATTGTGATTCATTGTCACTGATCACTGAACACTCATAGCTTTGCTACTAAGATGGTTCCTCATTACTGACTGTGTACTTTTTGGTTCCCTGATATTCTGTGCAGGGGGAATGATGACCACTGAAATGCTGACAGTCCTTGAAACATTCAACATGGACAAAAAGAATCATAACAGATCTAAACCCCTGTTTCATACCCAAAGAGAACAGTCATGCTAGCTTCTCTGCAGTGAAAAGTTAACACTTGCTAGCAACTGATAGCCATTCTACACACATCCACTGAAATTTTGTTACTAAATTTCACAGCATTAACTCACCATAAAGAAAGTCTATCTTTAGGACTTAATTCCATCTCTGCCTTTTCTAACCTGTGACAGCTGGGAATAGCTCCAAACCACACACTTCAGTTCCTGAGAAACCACTTCTGGACAGCAGCTCCCTCCTCTCCAGCCTGCCACACCATTCCTGAAAGAGCTTGTAGCGTAACTAAACAAAGGCCAGCTACAACCTCATCTAACTGATGCTCAAATTCTAAACTTGGAACAGTCTGAAATCATGCCAGGACACAGAATGGAGCCTTCTTAGCAGCACAGATGATCCCCTATCCACAGAGGGAACACAGAAGATGGTTTCTCATCTGGGGCATATCTGCAGCATTTGACTGTGAGTTACATGGTCTTATGGAGATTATAAGACATTTGCTAAAAGAGATGACAGGAGCAAAAGGTAATTTGCTAAAATGTTTTGAGTCTTTCTGGAATGTATCCATCAAAACCTGATGCGAAAACCTCACTTTCATCTATTACTTTTGTGTACCATATGATGAGTTTTCTTTACTAGCTAATATATGGACAATTTAAATGCTAATAATGTAAATGCCTATAATCCATAATGACACACAGAGATATTGTTCACACATACAACCATGCTTTTTTGCATAGGGTAAGGTGAAGTGCTTCAAGGGCGAAGCATGTAGCTGAAGATGAGCCTCAGCACAAAAGAAATAGGTAGTGAACAAAAAATGGATAGACATTTTTAGGATTTTTTGGTTCTTCTTAGCCAGCCAGTGAGCAAATATAAGCGGTATTTATCTGCCCTAAAAAAAGGCACAGGAAAGAATGGCAGACGTCATTTAAGGACGAGAGTGTCACTCTAGATTCCCTTTACTTTTGAATAGCGAGAGGTTCTCGCCTCCTGAGAGCAATTTACTTCACCTACAGGTGAGATAAATCATTCTGTGTAATGTGTATCTCTCTTCATAGATTACACACAAAGAACTTCATTATTAGCTCTGTTTGTGATTTACAACATTTAGATATTTATAATTCAGTAATTTGGGACTTCTTACTAATACTGAAGACTGTGGTGATGCCATGCTCAAACAAAAGTGTTGTATCAAGTCAAGAAAATTGTGGATCTTTCTGGTGGATGAGACAATTACAGTAACTCAGCAACACACAACATATCCCAGCACAGAACCCCAGTGCCTATGGAAATCCATCTAAAACAAAGTGCTGGAGCATGTCTTCAACCACTCAAGACACTATAAACATATACAACTTTATTCCTTTGTCTACTTTAGCTACCCAGAATATTTGGAATCACAGCTATCTTTATAGTTGTTGATGTAAGCATTCTCCAGGTTGCAGGTAACCAGAAAAAAACCCCACCTAAAGTTTCAGGATAATTATTTAATATCTGCTCCTTTGCCATAAAAGAATTATCTGCAGCAGAGGCACACAGCTCCAGATCTGTGCCACTAGTTAGGTTTACAGCAGAATTGACAGTTTCATGTTCTGTGGCAGTGACTCACCATTCTCTTGGTCACCGGCAAGAAGTAATCCCTTGCTCCCAGAGAGAAGTTCTGCTGCTGTAAATGTGGAAGCCACCTTTGTGTTTCTATTCTGTGGCTCTCACAAAAATTACTAAGCAGACCTCTATGAAAGTCAGAAAGCTTCAGAAAGTAACCAGTTATTCATAAGAATTAATTTAGTAGCTGTGCTCTACCAGGAGGGCAGAGACTATTTCAGGACCTTATCTATAGTTGTGGATTTCTAAGAAATTATGCACATTCACAACCCCCAGTTCTTTGCAAGCACAAGGCACATTTCTTTGACTTTGCCCTCACTAACAGTAATGCATAACACATGTGGTAAAAAAACACCAGAGATCTTACAAATACTTCTCTGCCTCACCCAAGGAGTGGATGAGTGTGTCAAGATGTGAGTCTTGTTCTTAAAATGCTACTGGGACTCACTCACATGCTATAGTAATGAATATGGTAGTAGTCATACTCAGAAAAATAAAGCTACAACAATTTCAATGCATGTTTTCCACAGAAAAGAGCTTTCTATTTCTTATTTCTCATGTCTTGGTGGGAGATGAACAGTTAAGAAAGGTTCTCAAAGCTCATCTCAAAGGTTCTCAGTGTTTAAGCAGCAGCAGGTGAAGTAGAAAGAGTAAGGTACTTATAGAGAGGCCAAGACCTGCCTCATCCCTTGAGACTCTCTCTTAAGATATATGAACCACAAAGGTAATAAATTATTCCTTGTATTTCAAGGAGCCATAGATCCATACCCACTCCCCACATGTCCTTCTCTACCATAAAATAATGAATTTTGGGTGAAAATATATGAGGAGAAAACTACTAGGTTTTTCATCTCTTCCACTTTTGGACAACAAGAAAGAGTCCAGGCTTAGAGAGCAGAAAAAAGTATGTATAAGGTTAAGTTGAGGAACAGCACATAGAAACTTGGAGAAAGACTATTTACAAGGGATGTAGTGACAGAACAAGGGAAATGGCTTCAAACTGCAAGAGAGTAGGTTTAGATTAGATATTAGGATGAAATTCTTCACTGTGAGGCACCAGAACAGGTTTCTCAGAGAAGCTGTGGATGTCCCATCACTCTGAACACTCTGGCAGTGTTCAAGGCCAGGCTGGATGGTGCAGTGGAATGTGTCCCTGTCCACAACAGGTGGGATGAAAATAAATGGTCTTTAAGTTTTCTTTCAATCAGAACCATCCTGTTTTTCTATGATGGAATTATGCCATTTACAGGCTACAGTACTCCATGCTAGGGAAAAATAAGTAACAGAAATACAGTTTTAAGGCTTCTAGGAATTAATTTGAAAAAAGTAACACTGAAATCTCCAGTTCTGGAAGGAAAAAGACACCTCTGATAGTGCTCTGAAGAGGGATTGAGACCAGATAATCTCCAGAAATTGCTTCCAACCTGAGTGATTCCACAATTTTGCGTAACAAACTGTAAGACAGTCCTAAGTAAAGTGAAGGTTATGTTTTGGTACAAGGGACATCTGGAAAACCCCACATAAACCTGTAATTTCACTATTGTTACGCTACCTTTTTTTTTTTTTTTTAATGAGAATTTACATTTTCCCAAATTTTTAACAGCCTGGATATTTATTTGACCTGTCACTGTACAGCTCTCTACAGCGTGCTCATGTGGTTTTGTTTAAACATTAAGACACTTCAAGTTGTTTTACCATCCTTGAATTCTGTATATTTAAAAGTACAGATTTTCACCATGACCTGAAGCAATGCCCTGAAATACAGTGTAGCTTAATGCAATGTAACATAATATTTTGTTTTCTTTCCATCATGGTAGGAAGCCCATGTAGCTTTGTTGGTGAACCCAAAGACAGCAAGACAGTGCTTCCACCAAAACCAACATAACCTGAAAATCAGGTTGCCTGTCAGTTAAAAGCTTTATTAAACTGACCTGATGCACTATCATGTGCTATAAATTTGATGGCATTTTTGTGTAATTTTTAGAAGCATCTCCTCATTTTAGGATTTTGCGCTTTTCCTCTCCACTCAATACTAGTGTAAAAATGTGCTAGCAAAGTGTTACTTTTAACATTGCCATAATGGAACTTTTTTTTATTTTATCACTAAGCTACTATGTTGAGGAAAGGTGCTAAAGTCCTGTGAAAAATGTATGCAATAGCTTAAGAAAAAATCTGACATCCAAACTTGTAGTGACAGCTTCTGCAGTATAGATAAGAGTTCACTTTATCTTTGCCTCAAGGGCTCAGAAATATTTATCTTTGCACCTGATAGCCTTAATGTTAAAATTTGGACAAAGGAACTGGAATTGTCTATTATTGACTTGGATCACTGCATTTTCTCAGCTTTCTGCTCCAAACAACATTCTATCCTCTCCTTGAAAGGTATTCAGCGTACCTATCTTATGTGCACATAATCTTTCCCTGGACCAGTGTAAAAGCATTATTAGCAATAATAGACTTCCCTATTCAAAGCACTGATTTAAGGTATGGTTAATTTCAGATTTTTGCTTTCTTGTCCTTGCTTGTGTCTAGTAATGAAATTGTTTCCAAACAAAGCAGGTTGCAGACATTATTCAAAAAAGTAGTTATCTATGTTTTCTAAGAGTTAATGTGAGTAAACTCAAATTCCATATGGTGATTATTTTTCAGACACAAAGGCTATTGATCTGCAGCAACCCAAGCCTCTGGAACAGTGTGTGCTCATGGCTGCACTGCAGAATGACAAACCAGTCATCTACAGTCTAGGCTTGAATCATAAGCAGCACCAAATCTGCACATTTTTTATGTAACCAGCACTTGCCAAAAATCAGCTGTAAAACAGCGCTACTCCCGTTGTGCAGAATCTTTATGCTGGTGTGCCTCAGCTAACAGACCTGTTAGAGAATCCAGCAATAAACATGGTAATAAGCTGAGATCTCTGTAAATGTTTCTGAGCCAGCACACTGAGAGCTGTCTCGATGAAGTCTGTCATCTTATACACATCACTCCAGACTGATCAAAGAAAAACATTTTGGCCTGTAAATTTTAAAGTACTGCAAAATGTTTAAAACTGAGATAATGTTTAGCATTTTGCAAAAAGTGTTACACAAGATGGTAATGATTTGAGTCCTTTCACATTGCAATGCACAGAGCTTTTCTGCAATGTGAATTTGACACCAGCCGTAATTTAGGTGTTTCCTTCTATTTCATACAACCAGCAGAGTGGTTATGTATCTGGAAGAGGGTTGATTTGAAAAGATTCCATTTGTTTTCAGAGATTTTTTTTTTTATTCACATCCCTCTGACATGAAGCCTCTGGTTATTTGCTGTCTGTGATTTCTGGAAAGTACATTCACTGTTATGTTTTCCCATTTCTTTGACATAGTCTTTACATTCACTTGGCTTTTAATTTCTTTGAAGTAGACTGGTAGGAGGTTTTATTCTCTAATACATGAAGGTTCTTGGGTGTCCCTCAGGTACTTCCAGATTTGCTTTAATCAACTGTTACGGAATATACAGCTTTTTATCTGGAAACAACACAATTATTTTTTCAGAGAGCATTTTATCTCCTTTTTGATCTTAGGAGTAAAAACGGTTTTTTTCTACTCCGTAGGTAGAGGTCTCCATGACTGTACCTATCTTGATAATTTCAGAGGGCCTGACACAGCAGAGGGAGAAGTTGATAAACAGCACTGAGATACCATGCTGTGAGACACAGACACAGTCTCTCTGTTCCACAGCAACCCAGCACCTGGGCATTTCTGTATGAACATATATCTACATATATGCATGCCCATGCATGTATGTGTGCATATATGCACATTAGCATGTAGTCACTTCCATGTTCTGGGGACAACTTTAGTACAGGCAGATCCAATTGTAGGCACTAGTCTTCAGCAATTATCTACACAAGTGCATGTCTTAGCTGATGCGTGGTCATTTGCAGTGAGACTTCTGGCATTTAGCTGTCTCTCTCCCAAGGCACTGATGAATAGAGATGCTGGGGCAATTCTTTTTTGATCTGAAGAACAGAGACAGCCTTCATGTCACCCATCACCAGTGACATCTGCTGATCGCTCAGAAGCACAATAACAGAAGGGAGACTTGCAACTAAACATTCTGTGCAATTGCCATCCTCATCCACATCATTGCAAGCAAATCTGTGCTTTCGTCTCTATTTAATTCCTCTTTGCTCTCATGTAAATTTATTCCAGAAGCAGCTCCAATGTATTTTCCACCAAATGACACTGTAAGACTGCCAGATTTCCTCCTGCTGTCACAGTGCCTAATATAGATCTCTAGCCCTACCATTAATGTCTAAGAGAGCTCTAGAGAAGGAGGCCAGCATTACAGAGAGCCATTCATTTATGATTACAATTATGGCTTTACCAGGATTTCCTAAAAACCTCTGGTTTGGGGCTGGGCAACACAATAGGAAATCTAAACAAGTACATGAATTGTTTTTAGATACTTTTCTGAGCTGAAATTGCATATTTTGTACCAAATATTTCACTATGGAGAAGGAGTATCTAATGGAGCTCAGAATGTAATATAGATGTGCCAAATTTTCCACAGTTGGATTCTGCATAAAATTGTTGGACCACACTTCCTTGCACAAATAGCACGGGGGAGGAGCAGTAGGAGGTAATAGCATGTGCCATGGCTGGCTGCTTTGTGCTGGCCATTTGATGCAGTCATTTGCCCTACAGCACAGGATTGGGCTCTGCTGTTATGAATGGATTTGAAATGCTCCTATGTCCCAGGAGACCAGAATGGAGCGTTTCAGTCAATAATGCAGCCTCAGCCCTGTGTGCCCTGGAAACAGCCCTGGTTCAGCAACTGGCTTAGCTGAACTGAAAGGAGGGCAACACAAGTGGTTCCAGCATACAAATGTGTACAAGCAGAGAGAATATTTTATATAGATATGTAACTGTTGTTCTGCATACATCATTTTGCTCTGTACTTTTCAGTGAAACCATGCAAGGTGTTGCTTTTTCCCGTATCTCTGAAGCCAAGCCTGTACTATATTTTGTATAGCCACTGACCAGGTCTTTTCTGCTATTACAAGGCATATCAAATCTTTGTCAGACATTTACTTAATAAGGGACAACTGTTACAGGTAATAGGGGTTAACTCTGCTAGGAATGGCCACTGGAATTTTTAGCAGAATTTGAATATAAACTTTTGTCACCATCAGCCTTAATATTTAACTACAATGGTTGGATTGATGAGACTTTTGACTCTAAATCATGTCTTTGCATAGGCCATTTGAAAACAAATGAAAAATTGTTCAAACTGCTTTTCAAATAGGTACACACCTCAACTGAAAATTTTAAAAGAGAATTGCTTATTTTGTCTCCATTTGCATTTTCATCCTATCACCTTTGCACCATACATACAATAAGACAAGAGTTGTCCCTTACACTTTCCCAGAAAGAACAAATTATTTTCCAAAATGTGTTTCATTATTTAAACACACAGTAGTTCCTCTTTCTATTGAATTCATCCACTGCCTCACAGAAATTTAGGAGCACAAATTCTGCAAATGAGTCGCCTTCAATGCCTGTCTCCTTTTTCCCTGGAGTTAGATGGATGAACTCCAGTATTGATGACTCAACTCTGCTGCAGCAGCACTTCCTGCTGAGGGCATGATGGTATCACAGAAAACGACCTTGTCTTTTTCCTGTCGCATACGTTGTTCACACTGTTACTTTCCGTCCTATCACAGCAAGTCAACATAACATCACCTCAGCATTTACTTATCAGACAACCTGTCAACAGTTTAAAGGAAACATTTCTGTCTGCCAATCCACTATCTGAACCAAATTGTGGTAGGCTGGTGGTGGATCATGCATATCTGCAGAAGAAAGTAATTGAAATGATCCATGGGTCAATACTCAGACATCAGTAATTCGAAATTGCAGTGGCTTGTGCAGCACATGTTTTATAGATTAGGCTTTTTTTTCACCTTTGCATGATAAGATTATCATCAAGATGCAGCAGCAATGTCGACATAGTTAAGGATATCCCTGGAGCTTTTTATTTCTGATTGAAAGTAGCTTTTGAAGTTTATTAATATTTCAAGTGGAAGATAGACCACTTGAAGATAACACAATGTCAGTGCTAATGTTAAGCCCCATTCTTGTCTAGTACTATACCACTAAGTCAGACAGCCCATGAAAGTCTGTGTGCAGGAGGGTATTAGGAGAAATGTGAAGAAAACCCTCTCATAAAACCCTAAGTACAGAGTGAACAAAAAATGGGAGCTGCAAGTTTAGATGGGTGAATGCAACAGCTGAACTCCAGTCAAGATTACTCTGTCTTCCTAAATACAGAAATTCTTCTGCTTCTGCAGTTGCAAGAAATAACAAAAGAACTCTTTACCTCTATTCATTTTGTTCATAACTCCACTGGGAAGCAACAGCTCTGTAAATAATATCCATACATGAAAAAAATCTTCTGTCTTATTTTTTTTCCCTGACTACATTGTCTCTTTTAAGACAAGGAGCCAAGAGGGGCTCAGTTGTCTATGTTACATGTATTTCCAAGTATGTACATTCATTTGTTTTATACTTTCAGAGAATTCCAGAAAAGCTTACATTTTGGCCATAAGCCTGCAAGTAAATTCTGGCATTTTCTCTGTCCAAACTGCTGTCACTGAAATTCTTGCAGGCATGAACCTAATTTTAAATTAAGTCTTCTGGGATTCTAGTCAAGACAGAGATGACTTTTTAGTTTCTCAACAATTCACGCAGGTTCTCAGGTGGATTTGCAGCCCAAGATATATCCCACAGAACATGTCCAATAGCACTTGTCCAGCTTACAAGGGAAAGGACCACTGGAGAAAGAAAATCATTAGACAAGTATCCCAGGCACTAAGCCATAGCTTGGTACTTTGTCTGAGCCTTACAAATTATATAAAGCCAACTGAGAAAGTTCCTCTTGTTTGCAATTCATTTACACACACGTGTCCAGTATACCCTCGGGAAATGAATGACAATCCTTTCTACAGCGTTCTGTACTTCTCCCCCACTTTCACTGATGACCTCCTCTGCTCCCAAGGAAAAGAATACCAAAGAAAACACTCAATTCACTGTTCTCATGACAACCACTTTGCCTCTCCTTCCCCTTTTCCACAGACCAGACCTGGAGGCATACACATTGATCTGGTTATATGGAGGTGGACATGCTGCTCACAAGCTGTGCCCACCACCCCAGTGAAATACATGATGTAAAGGAAACAACATGAAAGTATTTCTGTTTATTCCAGTCACTAGGGTTAGCAAAGAGTGGCTTGGCATTTGGGGACAGCTAAAAAGAATGAATGTAATCAAAATGTTTGCATGGAAAGGATGTTTTTAACCATATGGAGCTACAATCTCTGTAGACCTCTCCTGCTACACCCATACATTTCAATTTCTGAGCTTTTCTACTCAACTTCTAAACCAACTCTGGGTTCTTGTTTGTAGGAGCATCAGAACTTGCATGCCAAGAACATTTCCCTACAGGATACTCACTGTTAGGTACAACCAATTCTGTGCCAACAAAACTCCAGTCTCTCCAACCTACTCTTGAATTTGTTGCAATTTCTGTGTTTTGACCATCATACCATAAATTACTACCTGCTCTGTATCTGTGGTTTAATTTCATCCTCCTAAATAGAGCTTTTGATGAGTTTACCTAACTCCATTGCAGTGATTTGAGCCATCTCTCCTATTTTCCAGACATGGTTTAAATCTGATCTTTCTTTTAAACTGATAATTTAATCTAAAAAGTTTACACATTTTAAATATGTGAATTGTTCAATCATGCATATTATTGATGAACTTCTTTTTAAAACAGCTTAGTCCAGAGAAAACTCTGGCAAAATCTTATTCTAAGCATTGATCAGTATTTGTGATAGGACTTTGATAACTCTGCAGAGTAAGGCTTTTCCAGTCTATACTGTCTCTCCAAGATCAAATTTCATGAAATCACATACAAAAAATTTCAAGCTGGAATTTTATCAAGTCTTCCTGAAGACATGAACCAAACAGACCTATCACAGAATAGAACCAGATTCAACAGACAGGTTCAGAACAGGATCCTGAACATGTTAAAAGGCAGGTCTACCCGATAAAATCCAACTGTATCCTGTCAAAATAGTAATCTTCACCTCTCCTTAGTTCCCTGTCTCATTCATAACACTCTAATACCAACAATGAATGGGGCTGGCCAGAAGCTTCCTCCAACTCCTTCCCAGTCTTGTTCTGATCTCTCTGCCTTTTCTTTCTCTCACCATGCATGACAGGCTACCTGGGTGCCTTTACCCGATTTCAAAAGTTCATAAATTGTCTGCAATGGCAACCAACAGAATAACACCAAAAGGCTTCATTGTTCTTATCAGGTCTGAAGGGAAGCTTTTTTCTTTTTTTTTTTTTTCTGATTCATTCAGTTTTAGTGTCTGCCTAAGCCTGGATCTTACACTGAATGGATCATTAATCCACCTAATGCTGCACGGGGGATCTGTTGTTTCCCAGCTGTCTTTAGCTATGCCCATTTCTCCACTCTGTTCTTATAAAAAAATGAACCACTCTGAGCCAGACAAGAACTGGCACTACAAGCCCTGTATCAACATCTTGAGATGAGAATAGATTTAAAGATGAAGCTAAATAAAAGTATGGACAAGTACAACAGATTTTTTTATGTTAAACCCAAAACAATGAGAAACTTTGAGGACAATATGGCAGAGGAAGATCTAACCTGGTGTACCATAGGGCAATGTGCGAATTACAGTACTGATTAACATTAACTCCTTATTATAAATTATGTTTGCGTTGCAAGAATGACAAATATAGATCCCATATACAGGCACACAAGCACATACACATAAAGGTCTCCTAAAGCCACTCTGAAAACTGAAAATCAACAGTTAAAAAATTATAATGGAGAGAAGTTAGCCCAAATATATACATAATGTATTTGCTACACTCTGAGGGAAAAAAACCCTCCCAAATCAGTTTTGAAAGCCAAGTCTAAACAATATGAATGCCTCCAGCAAAGGGGCATTCATCCAAAATCAATCAAATCAAAACACACATAGTTTTAAAAAGTAAGTTAAGGATTTGGCTATTCCAAGATTACCTAATTGTGTGGTTCCTTAAAGAAAATTCATTATTTAATACATCTAAAGAACACTTAGGATTTCACTGTTTCCTGGTCTCCCCACACATTTCCTTGTTACAAGGTAAATTCCTTCTCAAAACAAAATCTCTACAGTACAAAGCAACCTCACAATTCAATTTCCAAATGAGTCAGTTCAGACAGAAACAGTCTAAGTTAAAAACAAGCAATCCAACACAGGAAAAAAAAAAGGTGTTAGGACTCAAAACTCTCCTGCTGCTGAGAAAGGTTTTTTTCCAAAGCAATAAACAGACTCAGCTCAAAGAAACCATTAATTCATAGAGCTATTTAATGCTCTCCAGTGTCATGAGATTAATCAGTCTCTCTGCACACTTATTACAAAGCCAGTTCTCCAAGTTTGAATGTCTTCCAAAACAGTTCCTCACTTGAACTGTACTTGCAATAAACATTTCCCCTTCCAGGGTGCACTTCCAACAGATTACTAGGAAATAATCACTGATGTCATTCCAGCAGTTTTGCCACTTTGGAAGCCAAATGAATCTTGTACAAACTTGTCAATTCATGAGTGTGAAGCCCCAGGTAATTCAGAAGCAGGGTAATGATCCTCCCTAGCATGGGAGGTAAACTGCTGCAGCTCCAATTCCTGCATGGAATAGGCATGGCCACACTGCTGCCAGGCCAGCAAAGCCTTTACCTACCTGGCAGGTAAGAGCTGCTGGCCATACAGACTAAAACAAGCTCATGAGTCTGGAAATATGTCATGTCTCCTCAGACTTTTTACCTGTTCCCTGCTCTTGGAACTACCTCCACGTGAATATAAAAAAAGGCAAGTATTATAAGTTACCTTTCTTTTTGTTTCCTATAGGAAGCATCTCTATTTAGTAGCAGAATTCCATCCCAGCCATATTCTCAGGCATAAGAATTTTGCACACCTTGTAAGATTTAAATAAGCTAAAATTGCTGTCTATTACAGTTAATATCAATATACCTTTTCTAATATACATAATAGAAACACACCAAAAACAAGTGGATCTTCAACAGTTAACTTCTAAGCAGCCCAGCTAGTCAGGTGGCAAATTGTTAATGATTCTGCCCATTTGTAAACACCTTTATGCTTTGATGAGGTGATGTGAAGTGGTAGCCAGTATGTGCTTGTCAGGAGGAATCATATCAGATTAAATTAATTCATTTCCTTAAGACCAAAAATAGATTTGTGTCCCCTTCCTCTTCTCACAGTAATTCATTCCCACTCACTTAGCAGCATGATGGAAATCAAATGAATACTTAGGAGGATCTGCAGAGGAAATAGAAAGCAATGAGGCTACATTCTCCATGAAATCTGTAGTAGGAGTCAGGCTTGTGGGGGTGGATTGCTGTAGAGGGCTGGAACTGTAAGAAATTTAATGGGTCAGAGTGGACAGATTCCTCTTTGCTAATCACACAGCACATTGTTATTCGCTTACATACACACAGGATTTTCCACTTGGCTTTGTGGAACTTCATTCAGGTCCTCTCAGAGCAGCCTGACAAGATGTCTCTGAATAGCAACTCCCACTCTCCAGTGTACCAGTGTTAGGAAGTGTTTTCATTCCATCCTATGAAGAAAAGAAGCTTTACAATTTTTAGTAGAGAAGGCAGAATAATGCAACAAAATAATGAAAAGTGAAGAAACGTAAGTTTTCATGTAAATGCTACAGTCATCAAGCTATCAGCTATTCCAGCTGGCTTTGTTATGATCAGCTATCCATCGCAGAAAAAAAACCCCAACATTTTCAAAAAGACCAATATATTTCCAGGAAACCATGGATTTCTGCCAAGTGCATTACTGGACAAAACATCATTAACAACTGATGATATTTTATTCTTCAGTGATTATTTAAATGCAAAGATCTGGAAACCACAATATCCTGGAAATCCCTCTTCTTGTGTATGCTACAGCCATAGAACTCTGTGTGCCACAGGGTCCCAGTCTTTATGGGGAAGGAGTTAAACCTGACATATCAGATTTCTGTCTAATGTTACATAGCCTCCCTTAACACAGCCTCTGTTCTGTAAAATTTAATGGGTCTGAGGTCAAAATTCCTATTGAAGTATTCTCATTTTTTTAAAGTACTTGTTTTCTCCCCAGTAAACACAGAAAGTGCTTGCAGCATAATTTATATGCATTTTTATTAACAAAACACAAAATCCTTTGTTTATGCCAACCTCATCCACAGCCGTTTTCTGTGACACACTGGCAGATTCTTTGGAATATAATTTCTTCTTCTATTTTTCTTTTACTGTGTTAGTAGGTTTCCTTTACTGTTTCAGTAAGTTTTCGCATGTATTGATTTTTTTTCATTTTCAATAGAGCACATTAGTAATATTTTTCTACTTGCCATTTTTCCTTTGGACTCAATGGATAGTATTTTTATTCAGCAAGTAATTTTATTGTGTGTTTTTGGCTTAAAAATAGAAAGAAAGAGAGAGACAGAGAGAAATCTCTCATCTCTTTTTAGCTGGCATGCCCAAGAAACTGGAGTCTTCCAGACTGCCAGTAGCACTAACATCATAAAAGTATTTCATGTTCATTAATAATTCATCATATTCTGCCTTAAGAGAGTTCAAAAATTCACCAAGTCACAGTTCAGTAAGCTTGTTCCCAAAGCTTCTGGGAAGATTAGAATGCTTATCATAATTATATGAATATAATGTGTAAAAAGGCTGCATGAAGTTGCACAGAATGTTAAATGTGCTAACCTCTTTACTCCAAGACATTAACATCTGTATGTTCGTACATTGACACATTGCCTTGTGTCAAATGATGCAGAGTTTGTAAAGTCTCAGACTTCAGCCCAGGTCTTGTGGATCTTCTGTAAGTACCACTCTAAAAAATTCTGTTTCTGGAATCAGACCAGGTAGCCCATTACAGAGTAAGAGTAATGACAATCTACTTGCATTTCATATACATTTTCCTAACATACACATTTGAACAATTTGCTTTGATCTATTTTTCCATTTTTCTAACAGAGGGGTATGCTGCTGCTCACACTCTCTTCAGGCAGGGGAGGGAGCATTTTGGAATTGCCACTGCTGAGGAAGACCATGCTAAAAATCCCAAGGCTTGCAATTGCATGAGTTTTATCAAAACAAAACCCAGCATGTTTGAGCCTCCATGCACGCCTTCCCCTCCTCTTCCAGGCTGTCTGGGGCTTTCTCCAGCAGCAGGGCTGCAGACAGAGGTGGCTCTGTGGCAGGGATGACCTCATCGCCCACCACACAGCTGCAGAGGCAAGCTGTGTGTCCCTGATTCCAAACAACAGCTTTCTGGGGAATTTATTTGTTCACACATGAGCAGTAAATCAGGATTCAGCATTTCTAAGTTGCAGAGGGGTTTTGCTTTGTGGGAAATGCCTAAGTGTGAGGTTTATATTTCACTGTTAGGAATGAGATATAAAATGCATAATCCATCTAACAAAGATATATCAGAAACAGCTTAGAGAATCCTGGAATATAAACAGCTCTGCCTGCAGACTCAGATACTCCATACAACAGATCATGTACTAGACCTACACATTACAGTTAAAGGGCCAAACTTCAGTTCACATAAATAAATTATTTAACTAAAATGACTAAATAAGCAATTATACATTAAAAGCCTTCTGAGATGTGCTATTTTCTCCATCTCTCTGCTACCCTGAGCCTATCACTACATCAGCTACAGGATACAACTACATCATCTCACCTGCCTGTTTGTCCCTGGGTGCAACACCAGCCTCCCAGGTCTCACCTTATCCTGCCCAGGGTCCAGCCACCCCCATGGCCATCAGCCCCTGTCTCAGCTCTCCATGGTGAGTGATGCAGGGCCAGGCAGCCAGGGCCTGTCCCAGCCCTGCCAGCAGAGCAGCTGGAGCACCAGGGCAGCCCCAGCATCAGGCACCTCTCTGGGGACAGGGGCATGCCAAGCCCAGGCTGGAATAGGTGGGCTAAAATTTTTCCTTGGATTAAAGGCAGCCACATACTCCAGAGGATGTGTGGTTCTCCAGAGCTGACTGTGGGGACAGGGTACATGTGGTGAGCCTGCAGTGGGAGCTCCCACAGGCCCTGGTCCTCTGGGCTGATGTGCCAGCTTCAGCATGCCTGGGCAGCACAGGCAGTCTCAAATCACCCTTTTCTGAAGAAACCTCTGAACAGAGCAGGAATGACACAGCTATTTCTTGGTAGGAGACATGTCTGAGAGGAAAAAGCTGTAGTAACCTGGCTTTTGTTGATACAAAAAGCCAATTTTCCGATTCAGGGAACAGCCCTATGCCAAAATTGCAGCACACAAGACTGAACAAGCTACAGTTGTCCCCCCAGCTGGAGCCAGTCCATCTTCCTGCTGCATGTTCAAGCCCTTACACCATGTTTTATCAACGCCCCTTCTACATTAGTATTGAAATTTGTTCCTGCTGAAGTGTGAGATTTGAGATCTAGACTGTCACTTCAAGTCTCTGCTAGTGATGAAATTACAGAGAGATGAAAATGAGCACATTCCTACAGTTCTTCCCAACATTGCTTTCCAGTGAGCAGATTCTGGGCCTTTCACATCATGAAGCTACAATGAATCACCTTCTGTGGAGTTTAATGCATATACAAAGAACCCCTGCATTTTTTCATTACTGTAAACTGGGGGGTTTTTTGATTGCAAAATGTCTCTGCTGTGTGGCACAGCCATGCAGGGGACCCACAGCACACCTGTGCTTGCTCTGATGAACCACTGAGCTGCAATTGTTACAGCTGCTGGGTAGAAATGGGGAGCAGGGCTAAGGTACCTCCAAGCCCTGATGTTGCCCCTCATCTCTAACAGCTCTGTACAAGCCCCACATTGGGGGATGGACAGAGAAAGAAAACTGTCCTTGAACTATGAAATAAGTTTCAGGTGCTTCAAACACTGACTGGAAAGAGACCTCTGATATTCTGGGAGCACCATCCCAGCACTGTTGATTTTATGAAATGTGGGGAAATTTGCCAAGAAACAGCAGAGTTCACAGCAGGCAATAGCCTTGAGAAGGTAGAGTAAAACCTAAACTAATGAAAACAAGTTATACCAACAGAGTTTTCTCCAGCTCTATCACTTGATATAGAGAAAGGGTACAGGTACCTCAGTGTGATGGAGCTTACACAGATAACTGGCAATCATGAAAATTTTGAAAATCAATGTTTGAGAAGCGTGGGATAGCTGTAGAAATGGCACCGTGCAAAGGGAAAGAGCTGTGAAATAGAGTAGTCAGACACAGATCTACAAATATGATGGATATTTTTAGTTGATAGCAAATCCACTGTGGGAGGAGAAGGGAACGAGGACAGAAAAAGCAGTTGTCACTGAACTAAAAATCCTCTCACTGTTGCACACATCATTTCAATTTTGACTTTTTCTTTTTTACTTTTTTTTACTGAAAGCAGAGTTCTAAGCAAGAAATACATTTGAAATAAAAAACTGGGAGTTTCATTTTGAAAGTTGAGGCAAAGAATTCAGATTATTTTGGCATGTGTTGGATTTTCTTCAACATGAAATTCAACAAAGTCTCGCAAGTCCATAGACTATTTTCATGCCACCGAATCTGCATCTTTCCATGGAAAATGTTTCAGCTTTAAATATTTATCCAACATCATCAGTAAGAGAGATTTTTGTCATGACAGGAATTACAGCAGAAAGTGTTTGGTATTCTTAACGTCCACCCTTCACAACACATTTTGCATAATACAGATTTTCTTCTGCTATATACCACTACAGTACCATGTGTCTTCACCACAATATAATGAATTTCAAAATAAAGATTACTTGCTGGATCTAACACAGCATAATATTATTTTTTACCATTCTAGATAAACCAATAGAGAGGACCTAAAATATTGTGTAGAAAGCATTTGAAAATTAAAGGTTAGATTCCCTCCAGAGATGCATGCAACTCTAACTGCATCCCAATAGCATCCCTGCATTTTTAAACAAAGGCAAATATTAACTCATTTTATTTGAACCACATACTTCCTAACTCTGCATACTGTTGCAGCAATCACAAAATATGCTTGTATATTTGACAATATATAAAGTAGCTACATGAATACAGATAAATTTCACTGAAGCTGTAATGGATTTTTACAGCTTGACCTGCTCTAAATAAAGGCATTCTTACAGGAGAGTAGAAAACCAGGGATACAATGCAGCCAGAGCAGCTCAATGAGAGGCCTTTGATCTCATTCCTGGAAAAGACTGTGGGCAAGAAAAAAACTGTAACTCTCAACTATCAAAAAATAACATCCCAAAGTGCTCTGGGATTACTGGATGCCTAGGAAGGTGTCAACATGAAAAAATTATGGCCTGTCCTTTGACATGATGAAACAGGGTCCTGTAACTGGGAGCAAAGCTCATGGGCTGCCTTGGACCTACAGCAAGATCCTGTCACAGAGGCAAGTGACTGCAAAAGGTGCCTGTCTAGCACAGCCTTCCACAGACACCCAAGAAAACGCCAGGCTGATCCCTGCTGATAGGAGTCCTACACAGCAGCTAGATGCACGTGTTTAGGTGCTCCAGCCCTCACTGCGAATGCAGGTGGAAGCAGATGGACAGAACAGGGGCAGAACAGAGCAAAACCTGCCCATGATGAGCAACCTCCTACAGCTCGGTGTGCATGCACAGGCACAGCACTGGTTTCTCCAGCCTTCACCCATCCCTAGGGGAAACTTCCAAAAGTCAGTCTCGTGGGCCTGCTCAGGCCTCACTCTCCTAATTTCAAAAGGAAGGGTTGAGGAAGGGTCTTTCCAAAAGACTTCCTTATGAATTTAATGAACAATCATCTCAATCTCCACAAACCCTCAACCTAAAGGGAAGGAAGCAAGAATCGGTCTGGCAGGTGGATACATCTCTGTACACAAAGGCACCCACATAAGTACACATGCAAATATTCATGAGGGGATTTTTGGAAGTCTTTCCAAGGAGGTTTTTCCTCCAGCAAAAATGGAGCAAAAGACATATATAAATAGGGAATTTTAACTCTTATTCTCAATAATATTTTTCTTGGAGCTTGCATTTAATATGCAGGCTGCAAATATTGAACCACTGACATTAAACAATGCCTTTGTCTATGCTTGTTCATAAAAGTTTTAAAAGCCAAAAAGCCTTTATAAACCTACATCAGCAACCCCACCACCACCAGTGACAAATCAACATCAATGCTGGCAAAGAACTGAAGCCTCTTCAGAAGACAAAATAAAAAACCAAAAATCCCCCACAGACATAATCCAGACCTCCATCAGCACTTGTTAATGATTTTAACATGCTGCTATATGGATGATGATTGCCCAGAATTCCACTCTCTTTGCTGAGCCCAGTGATTCAGACCATGTTGCAAAATTCATTGACCGCTATTGACCACCACTGCCTTTTCTGCTAATTGCCAGCTGCCACCCAGCTTGCAGGACAAAGTGCAAGCAGAGACCAAACCCCGGAGGAGTCCTGCTGGCCCACCTCCAAGCATTTCTGAAACCTAAAGGGAAGCTGACATGTGCTAAATGTGACAGAGGCCACTGCCACCAATACACCACCATTTGGATTAACTTCCAAATCTGTGGGCATGATGATCAAGAAGCAGCAATGGGTGGGTGAGGGCTCACCTGCTCCTGACAGCACAAGAGCAGCAAAATGTTTTGCTCTACTTCTACCTCTGCTCACTTATGTCTCCCATTTATGGACTTATCCTAAAGTATCCATCTGTCAGTGGAAGCCCATTTAACCAATCTCGAGCCTGTGGATGCTTTGCAGAAAATAAGGCAACTTCTCTTCCCTCAAAACCAGCCTTGCATCATGCCGAGTGCTGCATGACTACAGGAAAAAAAATTCCCCTTCTGTCAACTTCATCTCATGAGCACTAAGCATAAAGAAGAAAAAACACAGTGTCATTCAAAATGCTGCCTCTTTACAAGCGTAACAAATCCTCTGTGTAGAAAAATTACCAAATTGGTTGATTTGTTCAGAGGGCCATTATGCATAGAGAAATGTAAAAAATTTGCGTGTGTGCTATTCTCTGCATTCTTTTTTCTCAGAGCTGCTGATCGTTTGTGTGTGTGTAAATAAAGTTTTCACATTCATAAGCAACCGTCTCCTTTTCCTCCCCTCCTCTCCTGCCTTATTCTTTTCATATTGCTTCAATCATTTGTTAGTAGCAGTAGTGACACAATGAGATTTGCCTTAGAAATTTCAGGAGACTCAAAATGAAAAAAATTTATTTTCTTCACATTTTCATGAAAGTGTAACATTTCAGGCTCTTTTCCCCCTATGACAGAACACAAATTCACTCTTCTGAAAAATATACATTTAAAATTTTTAGACAAAGGAAATTGGAATTTTTTCCCCAACTATATGAAAATTATAGTGATATTGCAAAGAACAGGCTGTAAAACCTCCAAAAGATAAAGAAGAATGACAAAAAACTTCCTTTGTCTCTCCAAAAGATCTGGGTAATGAACAATTGAAATGCAGAAAATATCCAGAGTCAATCATTATAAAACATTCATAGCTATTAAAATATCACATGCCTTTTATTTTTCCTTCAGGAAAGATGGTTTAAGAATGAAAAGAGTCCCCAGCTCACTCATTTCTCAGCTGGTAGCGTTCACTGCAGGAATAGCTTGACTCTGCTCCTTCCCCTGTCATCTGTTCACCTATAGTCTGTATTGTATCCAATAATGTCACAGAAACTAACTCACACGATCTTTTACTGGTCTTGATTTAGGTCAGAGAGGAAGAAGGATATACTTCTGTTTACATAAAAAGCAGCTTTTTCACTTCTGGTGAAGAAAAACAGAAACAGGAAACCGGAAAGAAAAATCATAAGGGGGAGGGGAAAATGAAGAAAAATTGGAAGGGACAGAATATGGAGAGTTTCTCTTTTTTTTCTTTTTTGATTTAGTGATACTTCAGATTGGCTTTAAGACTGACGGCAGGCAGAGCTATCTTATAGAAGTCTTCCCATCAAGCTTTACCAACGTCTTTCAAACTCTAAATCATACTGCAGCCCTCATAACTCGTAGTAATTTATGTTCATAAGGTCATAAGGCATTTTTCAGGATATTTAACTTTAACCTGACTTGAGACTGACAGACTGCAAGTACATAATTGTTCTTTAGTAACCCATCAAAGCTGATGTCGAATCAACAATTTTTTATATGCTAACTTGATTTGTTTTCACAGGCCGCCTAATAAATTTTGAATTAAACTGTGGCATGCAGCACATTAAGTATCTCTAGATCTACCAAAGTCTCTACAAAAAACCTTTTAAATATAATCATGCACTGGTTAGGAGTAATTCAGCTTGATTTTCACCAAAACAATGAATAAGATGGCATTTTTAAAGCAAAAGAAAAAAGTGGCACATTTTCTCCCCAGTCATGCAAAGCTATCTAGACTCACCAAACCCAAATTCATGAGGAATTCTAGAAACTGTGGTTTGGGTAAAAACAGTGTTAAGTTTTCAGAAATATGATTGGATTACACACTGTTTGTAAAACAAAAGAATCCAGATGTCAGTGACCTGGACAACTCATTACTAACACTGCACACACATTAAGTACATTTTGTGAAGCCTTCCTGATAGAATAGTGTGCTTGTGTTTATTGCTAGAAGAACTTGTCATCGTTATCTGTTAGGATTTTCCTCCATGCACTTTCCAAACAGCCTCATAGCACAAAAAATCAAAACTAAACCTTTCCCTTGTAATGGTTTCATAACTACTGCAAGATTTATACATTACCTTGAATTAAAGTGCAGCAGATGGATTGCTAGCAGGAAACCATGAAATTGTCAGGGAGACAGTAAGAAAAGGAAAAAAGGAAAAAATTTCAAAAGCTCTATATACAGCCTTTGAACTTCCATACTACTCATCTGTCATCCTTGTGAAGGCTTATTCTCCTGGAAAAGTATATTCTTATCCTAGCAGGAAAGTATAAGGGCCCACAGGGCTTCCTTCCCAAACTATGAATAATGGACCTGCAGCAATGCATTGACTCTGATGTGCCTTAATTTTTATTATAGTGCATTAACGTTAACTGAGGTACATCATTATGACCAGAGTAAAAGACAAGCAAGGTAATATTTCTGTAATGGTTTTTTTTAATTTTCTATTTTTCCATCTTTAGAGTGCAAGAAAATGTCTACATTGTGCCATGACGTAAGAATTTAGCACATTTCCCACAGTATATCCAAGGATTTCTGACCAGCTTCTGAGACCCAGACTTACTCTTTTTATATGATTTAGCTAAGTCATTCCATTGATGGTACTTATTCTGTGGGGAAAAAAGCATACAGGCTAATTCTTTTTTTTACAAACCCTTCCTGTCTATACTGCTACAAAACAGTAACAAGTAACTCCTACCAAACATCAACAGGGGGTATGGAAAATAACATTCGTTATGAAAAAACTCCAGACATACAGGGAGGCCATATAAGGGAACAATGAGTAACTGAAAGATGAATCATTAAAAAAAAAAAAAAAAAAAGAAAAATGAGAGAGCTGACAAGAATTTACAGAAAGAACAGGCTACTTTTTAGAAACATATTCACAGGTGGAGACAAATTATTTGTGATTGCTAGACATGTAAGGAGAATTTCTTTAAGAGAATGAATAGTTTGCTTTTTTTTTACTGATGGCAAAATATTTTAGTGTATAGTAAAACTATGCACTTCTTCTAACCATTCTGAAGGCCTGGTATTCCCATCAGCAATACTAGAGGCTTCTACACATTACAAACAGCTTCTTCTCTCCTGGCATTAAGCATTTGGATGCTTTGCAGGTATAAAAACATATGGCACCTGTGACAGCAGCTACAATTGGGCAATTAGGGCAAAATCTCCTCCAGGGCTCCTCACCTTCCCTGACCACACTCAGGAAGGAAGCTGAGGAACAGCAGAAGCCCAGGAGATGGCTGGAGGAAAGGTCGGAGGCACACAGACACCATGGCTGTGTCAAACAGAAGCAGAACAAGCTGCAGAAAGTCAAGGATGATGAGCACTGGCAGAGCCTCCTGACAGCGACAGGAGCACAGGAGAAAGCGGCGAGTGGGCACGGTGCTTTATGAAACACACAAATGACAAAAGCTGTGCTCCAAAAGGAGCTCCATCTCCTCATTCCTTTCCGACCAGCCAAGCCCAGCTCCTGGAGCCAGATCAGACACCACGCCACATCTCACTGCACCACCTCGGTGTGCCGTTTTCCAAGAGGTAATCTATTTGCCAACTTCTATTTTTGTCAGACCAACCTGTTCCCTGAAGCATAATGAAAACTCCTTGCCAGATCAATTTGTTTCTGAAGTTTCCTGGTTGCCAGCTCCACTCTGAGCTATTTCATTTTGTCTGCATGTCAGAACCATTAGTCTGGCGGTTGCTTAAATCTTTCCTTATTGTCACAAGTTGGGGGGAGGTGCTGGATACTCAAAACAAAGCAAAATGCCTGCCCTGCGGAGACAGCGCTCCAAGTGATGTGGCAGCACTACAAAGTACTAGCAGAGGGTGCTGCCACAACCCACTGGGGGAGGTGACGGGGTTTGGAGCATTCCTCTGCAGCAGCGCAGGTGGCACAGTGCCGAAGGAAGTGGGAAGGAGCCTTCAGCAGGGGCTGGAGAACCGTCCAGCCAGCAGCTCTCCTAGAGGGCCCTGGGAGACACGGCCGGGAGGTACCAGCTCCTGGTGTGGCTGAAACCTGCCTCGGAGCTGGCGTTGTAATTAGCTGAGTAATCCTACACCAATCATGGCCTTGAGTGGATTTTTTTTTTTTTTTTGACCCACTATGATACTTTGTTCTGTCAGGAAGCGAGTGGCAAAGGCCAGTGTCCAAGAAGAGATGAGTCAGGTTAAGCAGACAAAGGCTTCAGATTTGCAGCTCTGCAAGAGGAGTGTGAGGCTGTCAGCTTGATCAGGAGAGGCACAGGGGTTTTATGAAAGGCGGTGCTGAGTCATGAATGACAGCGAGGAGACAAAGGGAGATTGAAGGTGAAACAGAGTATACACAGAGAGGATTACCAGGAAAAAGCCTGCATGTCATATTATCCATTCCATTCTTCAGGGCTTCACAGGAAATTATGTGCCTTGGTTTTTGAAAACAGTTTGTTGCAGAAGCTGTGTGTGCTCTGCTCTTGGTTCATTCTGCCAGCTTTGCTGTGCTGTGAACTAGGGCAGTGCTGATTAGATAGACAGCTCATAACCCTATTCAAGATTTTTCCCCTTAGGAAGGAAAAAAAAAAAAAAAAGAAAAAAAATCTGATGTAATTCCCCAGGGCTCCTTCTTTGGCTTTGCAATTGCATAGCTACACAGTCTCCCGGAGTAATTGTCTTGAACAACATCCCAGCCCCCATCCACACTGAGGGACCTTCTGGCTGCGTTTCCTTGCCTGTGTTTTCTGCTTTATGTAAGGAATGAAAGAGAGAGAGTGAAATCAGAAGAATGAAAAAGGTGATGAAATTTTCAGTTCAGACACAGAAGGTACATTCAGTACTGGATGTCAGAAGGAAATCTGAGAAAGAGGCTTCTGCGTTCCAGACTCTGATTTCCCCACGGATGGGGTGACACTGAAGGGGGAGGCAGGGAACGCAGACAGGCTGCTGATCCTCTGCAGCAGAGGCCTTTCCAAACGGCACCAGCCATGCAGACTCCACTCAGATCGCTGCCTCCCTTTCCAGCACACCACGGCATCAGTTAATTGATTCTGAAAACCTGCTCCTCGATCACACCCACAGGTCTCATAAATGTGCTACAGTTAAAATCATCTTGGCCTGAAGGCTGGAGGATCACATATATATCCAAGCCCTTGTCTGAACCCCCCAAAGTACAAGACCAGAGAATAAACAAAAAATCTGCTTTCAAATAAGAAGGGGGGAAAAAGACATGCTGAAGGTCTGTTTAAAAGAAGTAAATGCTGCATTCCCCTCAATCTGTGACCACTCATTCTAAAAATCAACATCTGAGGAAGCAAAGCAGATTTTCGGATTTGGAAGGCTAGTCACATTTGAATGTAAATAAGTGTTTATGTACTTGTGGAAGGAAATAATTTTACAGTATTTTGCAAACCAGCCTGCTGCCTCCGTGTCTCTCTTTCCCACCTGAAAAGTAGGTCAACAGTCCTTATGGCTTTGAAAAGCTAAAATGAGGAATTCTTGTTCAAAACAAGCAGGGTTTGTGTTATAAACAGAAAGAAATACTAGTTTTATCTTTTGTATGTAAGACTTCAGGATACAGTCAGAAGTCAGGCACCCCTGCATGTTATCTGGCATTCATATTAAGAGCCCACTGCACCCCAGCTTTTCTATACTCTGCTTCATTATTCACACAAGTGGATGAGTTGTAATATACTGCCTGCAGCAACATAAAATCAGCACATGTCTCATGAAGAACAATGGCAAAAAGGGAAAGATGTTTAAAGATGTTTAAAAACAAGGAGTTATTTGGGTAAAGGAAGATGGCAAGGTGGCCATCAGATGAGTCAGCATATCCCATCATAACTACCAAGAACATTACAGAATAAATGGGATATTAAACTATTTATGGATGCTTGCATCATCACAACAAAACCCAAAGGAAAAATAGTAATTACATTTCTTGCTGTCTCTTGGAATAAACATACACCAAGGTCACTACGGGATTTTATGGTCCCAAACCCAGCAAATATAAGAGAACTTGTATTTCTCCTATGACAAAAACATTTCTCAATTAGAAGGAGTAGGAATTGACATATTTTTAAAAGTGCCTGGGAAGGCCTCTGTTTTCTGTTGTCAGGGAATTTCCAGCACCCAATGGGAAGCACTTGCCTGCTATGGTGTAGCAGGAAAAGCTCTCTACAGAACTAAACATGCTGCACTTAGGCCAGTACATGCTCACATACACATGCATACAAACATAGTTTCATCTGTAACCATGACTGCTGCAGTTGCATATTTTTCTTCTTAGTTTTTCTGACAGCCTACTGAGAGCACTTTATTTTACTTAAACAGAAGAGAACGCCTGAGACCATGTGGTTCTGGCTGCCCCACTTCATTCCATTACACAGTAACTGTTCAGAAAAAAAATCCTGGGCAAAAGATGAAACTTATTGATATTCTAGCTTAAATAAACATAACTGCATATGCATTAGTGAAGCAAACTGAATAATAAAATCCCAAACAACGCAGGGCAGGATGGAATAATTGCATTTTGTTTAGCTATACAGTGAATTTTCAATAGCCCTTTAAAAAAAAGTATTTTATGACTTTGGGTGAAATTGTAAGCATTGGTGGTGTTTGTAATGTGTCCAGTAATTCTGGTGGATCCTTGTCAAATTGCAGCAGGCTTTCCATTTGGATTCTCTCCATCATTAGGTCTTATTTTCCTGTCAATTTGCCCATTTTGTCAGGAGTTTCTTTCAGACAACAGACTGGGAAACATACCTTCAGCAGCAAAGAAATCAAACAATCTATAAAAATAAAAATATGTTTTATTAATTATTTCCAGAAATTTGGTTTATCAAAATGTATTATATGAATGCTAGATTCATGGTAGTCATTTCAATTCTCTTAAGCATTCTCTCACATAACCTTTGCTTTTCTCTATTTCCTTCTAAAACATAGTGGATACACTTGGATTCTATTTAGGACTCTTGAAATGTGTTAAAACAGCCCAAAAAATGCTAAGTGGTCAAACTCAGCTGTGACGAGAGTTCGGGTTTAAGCTTCACAGCAAGTTTAAATTAATGAGAAAAGGGGTAGATTTTAACATTTTTCCACTGGTGCCAGTCTAACACTCAAAGCTGATTCTAAAAGCTTTTAAGTCATACTGGAAACTTCTCAAAGGCAGAACTGATTTTATGTTTATTATGGACACTACTGTAGATTTACGTAAACATCAGCTTACACCAAGCCTGAACTCTACTGTCCTCTTTGCTTAGTTCTGCTGAAATCCTGCCTTTATCATTCCAGGATCCCAGTCACTTCTTGCATGAATCAGTGGAAGTTTCTGAGATTACTGGAATGGCATTAGATTAAGTCAGCAGAGAAACTAGCTCTCTGCGTGTATCCTAATTTTACATCCCCATGAAATACCACATCACTCACATCAATCTGGCTTTCACACTTGGAATGAGTTTCACGGCGCTCTCTCGCAGCGCAGTTTCATGCCATCACTGACTTGGCTGTTTAATCTGTCCCAGGATCCCCAGAGAGACCTCCTGGAGCCTGTTCATTTGACACTGCATTTGAGAGACTGGGGCCTTTTCTTCTTATTTTTCTTTTTTATAGTTCGGTGGACATTCAGAAACAATTTCAAGAAAGACACGAGGTGTTATGTATTGGTATTGTTTTGACCAATGTTGCAGAGAAGGCTGCAGCTACATCACTCCCAAGAGGTTCTGTGATGCTGGGCAGCTCAGTACACTGCTTCTTCTGCCCCCTCCTTCTGGGCTGACATGGAAGATCATGGCACGGACAAGCTGAAGAGGGATTAACAGATTTTGGTACCACAGAGTGTAACCAGCACAGGAAGGGCAGGTGTTGGTTTGCTGTTCCACAGCTCTGTGTCATGAGTCACCTCAGAGGGCAACGAGCTACAGTCCTTGCCGTGACCTGGTGAGCAAAGGATGAAATCTGAACTTGTCCAAATGTTTTTACACTCCCACTGCCTAAAATCCCCAAAATGATCCAGGCAGAACTTTCCTGTGAGGGATCTTCCCTGGTAGTGTGAAGCTGCGGTCCCTACACACTGGTTGCCATCTAGCATTTGTGGGGTAAGACCTTCCACACCTTCCCTCCAGAATGTACAATGTGGATGCTTAGTTTCTGAGGAGCAGGAAAAGCTGCAAGATACAGAAGCACTCAATTCTTTGGTTTGTGTTTGAACCAAAATAATTTCCAACAGGACAAGAGGACAGAGTCTTAAGCTGCACCAGAGGAGGTTTAAGTTAGGCATTAAGAATTTCTTCACAAGAAGGGTGACTGATCATTGGAACGGGCTGTCTAGGGAGCTGGTGGAGTCACCATCCCTAGAGATGTTTGAGGAAAAACTGGATGTGGCACTTGGTGCCATGGTCTGGTTGACAGGGTGGTGTTCTGTCACAAGCTGGAAGTCCATGATTTTACATGTCTTTTCCAATCTAATGGATTGCATGGTTTACAAGGATACAGTAAATCCTTTACAGCCTGGAGAAGCACCTGTGCTGTGAGGGAGCCTCTGGGCCAAAGAGCCCCTTTGGTCCCCACAGGCCCAAAGCCTGCAGGGTTTTACAGCAGTAAAAGTTTTCTCCAGCCCAGCCGCGCACCGCGGGGGTCGCCGGGACACGGAGCTCTGGCCAGCAGTTCCCGGGGTGCTGGATGCGAGGCCCCCGCCCCGGCCGAAGGAGCGGCGGGGGATCGGTCCCGCCGGGCCGAGCGGGCCCCGCCGGGGCCATGGCGGCGGCCGCCCCTCCCGGCCCGCGGTCACGTGTCCGCTGGGGAAGCCGCGCGCTGTGGCGGGGTCAGCTCGGGCCCCGCTCCGCTACCGCCAAGGCTGGAAGAGAGGGGCACTCCGGCCTGCGCCAGCCCTCAGCGCCGGGACCGGGCGGGCCAGGCCCCGCGTCCGCCCGTGGGCAGGCACAGGGGCTTGGCCTCACTCCTGCGAGGGCTTGGGGCCATGCGGGCTGCTCAGCAAAACGCCTTGGGACAGCCGACCCCCGCCCTGAGGGCATCGCCCTCTTCGCCTTTCATCTCCTCCTCCTCCTCTACAGCCCCTCGAGAGCGGAAACTGAGGGGGCTTCAAAGTGTGAGCAGAGCGCAGGTAATTGTGTAGCTTCTGTAGGGGAAGGCAGACAAGATGAATTCTCCTGGCAGAGGCTTCTCCCTGCCCAACTTCCCCGAGAGCAGCCCCAGTCAAATGGGATCTCTCCAGGCCGTGCTAAGACTTGACCCACTGGAACCAGCGGAGAAAAAACGTTGTTATATCCATACACAAAGTGCCCTAATCCCCAATGCTTTCTTTCCCTGCAAGAAAACTTTCTTCGATTTTTCTCTCCTTTCCAGGCTTAATGATCAATTAAATAAATATCAGCTTCAAGTCACCTTTCCTACAGCTCTTTCCCCTGCCGCCCCCAGCCCTGGCTTTGCAGACATCTGTGTGTGGCTGCCGGGGCTCAACCCTTCCCTTGGAGCCTCCGTGTGCTCAGGGGCCGGGCACGGAGAGGGGAGCGGGCGAGAGCCGCTTCTTGTCCTCTGACCTCCGTTGGGATAAGAAAAGCAGGTTAAAAGGTCAAGGAAAACAATTGCAAGGCTTCTATTGCTTGAATAGCATGCCAAATAAACTTATCCTGGGGATTTGGAATGATCCTTTTATGGGAATTTCTACCTCCCTCGGGATTGTGCAGGCTGATTTTATGGGGCATGCTCAATTATTTTGGGGGAGGGGGTGGCAGTGCTGGAACTCTGCAGCACCCTTGTTTAAGGAGGAAGAAGTACGAGGGAGGAGGAGGGCACTGCAGCCTGGTTTAACCCTTCTTGAGCTGCCCTGAAATTTGTCAGCCAATACATTGACTTCTTCCTTTCTGAATTATTTCTAATCTATAACATCAGCATATAAAATCAAGGAGAAAATAGAGGCCTGCTGTGCTTTTTACACAAAGTGCTCTACTGTGACTCCATTTACTAATGAAGTTACTGCGGTATATGAGAGCAGACCTTTCCCTAAGTTTGAATAAAAGAATACTTTGTTATCAATAGCTGCCTGGTAGTCATGGGGCTAGAACCTTGTTTAAATGGCTTTCTATAGGTACATTTGGTTGGTTCTTTGAGAAAGAACCTTCCTTTGAGAAATCAATTATTTGGAATAAACTCTTTCACATGCCTAGAAATTCTTCAGAGCTTTTTAAAAAAAAAATAAAGGAAAATGTATTTAAGAAAAAATAAGCAAAATATTTCCCATTATTAATTTTTTAGGATTTTCTGACAAAGGACATTTTTCAAAAAACTACAGTTTCTGAGAGTAGAAAGTCATCGTATTTTTTCCAATCGGTTTTTCATCTGAACCTTTATTCTTTCTTTTTCCATGTTGGTAAGAAATTGTGGACAAACCCCCAAAACCCTGAGGAAACCACTGGTCACTGTGAGGCAATTCCAAGAGGCACCTTAGTGTCCAACAACAGGGGGAGTGCTGGTGAAAGGGAAACCCCCGAGCCCCGGCTCTGTCCTTACTGTGCCATCGCCTTTGCGCTTGGGTCAGGGCCTGATCTACCAGTTGTGCTGGTTAGTGGTGGAAAAAATCCAGCCCGTGTGGGCAAGGCTTTGTGTAGGGACAGTTATAGCCCCAAGTCAAAACAGGCAAGTATTCACCAGTCTGGCACATGGAATGTGCCACGCACATCCCAGCACCAGGGATTTCCTGCATTTGCATGTGTAAGGAGTCATACTGGGGTTGTGGGCAATTCCCATGGGCTGGTAACCCCAGCAAAGGAATTCCTTTTGATGTAGGGAATTGCTTGGAAGTCTTGGATGAGAAAAGAACTGGAAAATGTTATATATTAAGAAAAAACTGTGCTTAGTTAATCAAAAGTTTTATTAAATCAATGATCTTTTTGGGTAACAGGGAGAATGAAGCAGAAAGTATTTCACTGTATTGAGTGCTGAAGACACCTCTATAGGTACAGTACAGAGACAGAGCACAGAGGTTACATAAATTGTTATAGGTACATTGGTAATTTTTAGTGAATTTTCCTCTTGAGAAGATAGTTGTTTGCTTGCAAGTGTGGGCACACAGTTTGTGGTAATTGAGAGTGGGGCTGAGGCAGAGCCCCATCCCCAATGGGCTACATCTGTGAGAAGCAGGTGAACAGCATTGACAGCAATGAGCCATGGAGTGCCCAGGTGCACTGACCAACCACCAAGGGACACACAGGTGCAGTGCACGGACATGAAGGGTATAAAAGCTTGGGCTAAAGAACAAGAAGGGCAGATGCTTGAAGCCTTCTGAAGTGACATGATGCTGCTCTGTGGGCAGATGCTTGAAGCCTTCTGGTGTGGTGATACTCCGTGTATCTTGGGTGTCTTAACTGCCACCTATGTTGTGACATGTAAGTACTGTGAGATCCTGAAGTATGAGTGGACAGTATTTTGAAATATTTTCCTGATGTGTGCATCCACAAATTGCTGGGTGTCTAGTTTTAGTTCTTAGTGTGTCTGTATTATAAGATGTTGCTGCACTTGTGTGTAAAAGGCCTTTTTTATGTAAAACTTTCATGATAGCCAGAGAAGTGTGCTAAGCTCAGGGTTGTGCTGATGCCTTTTGAAGGTCTGTGGTTAGCCATCACAAGGCAACCAGGAAAGATTGGATGGAGCAGGGAGGTCCAAGTGAACCATTTCACTTCACCCTAGCCTGGTCCATCATTGCTGCTTCTGTATAAAAGCCCACACACTGCAGGCCTCTGGGGAGGCTGCATGCTGCTGACCACAGCAGCAACAGGGGGGCTGTGGGTACCCCTGAATCCCTGCAGAGACACAAAACTCCCTGGGAATATTCCAGTGGCTGGGAGTAAAACTGGGGCTGCTGGGCAGGTGTAAACCCCACCTGGTTAGGCACAGTTCTGGGGGAGTTTCTGTGGATATGTGGTCATCAAGCCTTATTGCTCACCCTATTTGCAATCTAGGATGTATGTGCAGGGAGGCTGTTGTTTCATCATTCTTGTCCCTGAGGGTAAATAGAGGCTCTGTGCTCTCCTAAGAGGGAAAATAATGTAATAACTTTAACAGAAAAGTCAGTTATCTCTTTTTGGGGGGCAATAAAAATATTGCCCTTTTGTGAGAAGATGAAAAACATTTGCTCAGCTACCACAATTGTGTGTCACTGCTGTTCACCCAGGACTGGGAGAAAAATAGTCCCATCTCCTTGCTGTTGCTATGGGAACTTTTTTGGAGTTTTCACAACTCCTCTTTCAAGGCTGTTGGAACAATGAGGAATATTGAGCAAAGAGTATCAGCCATCATCCAAGGCACTTTAACAAATACCAAGTTTTATTTAAAACTGCAGGACCGTCAGCTCTTGCCTAATTACTGTTGCAGCAAATACATTGGCTTTCCAAGAACTCTGCTGCAGCTCCCCACAGCTCTGTTGCTCATCCATTTGGGTCACCTACCAAGTCACACTTTGCCTTGTGGTAAAGCAAATTCTGTGTGTGTTTCCTTGGGATGATGGGATTAACTTATTTATTCAAGCAGTTCTCTGAAACATTTGAATAGAAAAGCATATGGTGTGGCCTACTTGCACAAGTCGGAGTCAATTTGTTATTTTCAGCACTGGTAACTTAATACATTTGATACTTCTCAGTTGATTCACTTTTGTGTCCATCTCTGATCTTTAATGCATTAACCTTAAGAATCCTGGATTTTAAGCATAATCAAATATTCTGAAATACCGCAATAGATTTCTTGCTGCAGCTATCTCATTTCCTTAATTCTTTATGCTGTGTGGGCCAACATTTTCAACAGCCTGTGTCCAGGAACCTGTTACAGCACAAAAGTCATGATGTCCCTGTGGACAAAAGCTTTTCATTTCCAAATATGAATCAGTCACACATTAAAGTTAAGGCATTTCTTGACTTTCACTCAAGGGAAAATTGAAAATTTTTAAAACTATTTTTTCAGGATCTACCCTGTATAATAAGTCTGAAATTTTTTAATATAATTGTTTCTTAAGGTTAGAATTAGTAATTATCTCTAATTTTATGTGACATCATGAACATGCCTAGTCACATCAGCACAGCAGTGGCCTGTTGCACTGAAATAGGTGGAATAAATTTTCTCTGCTAGAATTTGGGAGCAGGAAAAAGGAAGGGGTTTTATTTCATTTTAACCTCTTCTTTAAGGGTGCTTTTTTTTCTCTTAGAAAATGGTGGGGAAAGAGCCAATTCATTATACAAATCATAAAAGGAAACAATAAGTGAGAACTATTGAAATCACAGTGCTGTTAACCGGTTTTAGGCGTGCAGATGAGAAAAAGTTATCAGAATCAAAATGTGTGTGATTCTTCTTTAAAAAATTAGTAAAAATGGAAAATTCTGTACTAGAACCATTTCTATGAGTTTGAGCTTAAATATTATAGGTGTGACTTTATGTTGATGAGTGCCTGAGAAAACTGGCAACTGAGCTGCTGGGCTGCACTCTCTAGGGTCGTGTGGAGGGCTGCAGTGAAGGTTAGAAAATTACATCCCTTGGCTTTACTTTGTGTAGGTGCACACACTGTGCACTATTCCTTGGCTTTCTGCCACTCTTAAATCCAAGAGTCTCAAAAACATGAGACTCTTCCCTCTCATTGGTTAAGAGGAATAAAGCCCTTAACCCTCAGCACATCTGTCTGCTCTGGAGCTGGGAGCTGAGTGCCTGCCTGCAGCATGGTGACATAATCCTGTGTGCAGGGAAAATAAAGCTCAGGTTCATGAGGAGATCTTCTACAACGGAATGAACCAAGAGCTGCTGTGATGTAGAGATGTGTAGTAAGGGTGGATGGTGTTTGGCTTCAGAGAGCTCCCACAGTGTGGGAAATACTCTGTCTGTGGCCACAATGATTCAAGGAGTTCAGGTTGCTCTCCTGCCGCCCCATGCAGCTGATGCATGTTTCAACCAAACCTTTCTAGTGTACAGTGACATGAACAAGGATTTCACTCAGTGCTTCTGCCTCTCATGGGTTCCTCATCTCTGGCACCCCCAGTTCTTCTCCCATACTGGGGGATGTGGTGGATGATGACTACACACACTTGTAATTACACTTGGGGATGGAGTGAGGCAAACAGCCTGGTTGCTTTTGGTTTGAGATGGGAAAGTAAAAGTCCTAACAGTTCCCATTCCCACCAAGAATAAAAAGTTATATGGTTGTAACCATGGCCACAGTGCTACAAGCACGGCTCCCTTGACAGCCCACCTCTCCTCATTTCTGCCAGGACACCAGATGTCTGGAGTAACTGGGCAGCAGCTGGATTTGCCTAAGGAACAACCCTCAAGGCTAAGGAGAGAGAGCAGGGACTGCCTGGTGCCCTGAGGGGATGGGGTCAGGTCACAACTGGCTCGGGGGTGCCAAGCAAAGAGAAAATGAGATTTGAGTCACAGTTTCAGCTCAGCTGCATGTGTTTTGTGTTCTCAGAAGTGAATAACTGTTTGGTGGGCTCTGCTCGCAGGGTTTTGCTGAAACCGAGTTAAATGCATCTGCTGAGGGACCGGGAGGAAATGACCTGTGAAACTGAGTTCTAAAAAAAACTCACTCTTGTGTCAGAGCAATTGCTGCTGCAAGGTCGCACAGCAAAGGAACACTTTCCATCCTGTAATTTTTATTGTAGAGATGATGTGGATATTTTCCAGGATCAAGGAGTAGGAGAGGTAAATGTGATTTCAGGGTGCTGTTTTCAGAAACATGGCTTCAGCTAATCCCACCAGCAAAAGTCCCATCCACTGTAGCAGAAATAAACTCAGCCAGTGCCAAGTGCCTTTGTAAATCCCACTTAAGATGGCATTAATTTCTATCAGTGTTGATAATAGCTGCCTGCATATTGATTTGTCCTTTGGTCTCTGCCTACTGCTTTTTTTACCAGCAGTCAGTGCTCCCCACCTCATCTAACCCTGTTCCTCACCCTTTCTAATTTTCATAGCAATGAATTGAATTTATACAAGCTGCGTGTATTTTTCAGAGTTCATCTATATTTATTGTCACTAGATTTTTTTAATCTCTGTTTAAAAAAGTTTTGAAATGTATTCAAAATTCAATTGGAAAACATCTTGGGAAGTGTAGGCACACTCTCAGAATGACATTTAAAAATGCAATAACTTATAAAAATATTCCTGCAAATTCCATGAAAATGAAAAAAACACAATTTTCCATTAATTTTTCACTATCCACATGGTGGTATCCAGTTCTTGAGCACGTTACATCCCTGCAGGGCATTATTTTTCATAATGTGACTCTCTTTCCAGCAGTAGTGGACAACAATTTCAAAAACAATTTCAAAATTCTCATTTTTTCCAAGGTGAAGAAACTTCTTGCTTTGAGGCTCTGGAGTTCCAGAATAGCTCAAATTACTTGTATTTCTTTTTCCACTCACTGTTAGTACTTTGAGTCAGCAAAACAGGAAATGTCAAGGGATTGCTGAGGTATGCTCCAGGTATAATAAATGGGTAGAAATATATTGTCATCTGTTCTGTGTATTAGGAAATCTCTGCTGGAGTCAGGATACTGCTAGAACTGAAGGACATTTCAGGTGTTCTCCAGATAAAAGAGAAGTCAGAGAGAAAACTATCTCAAGGGCAGACAGATGTGTTCTAAAAGTAAAATATGCAGAGGAACAGCTTCCTTTGACTGCCAGACTATGCTTTAGCTGGACTTGAGTTTGCAAAGAGCACTTTTTTATGATAATCTAAATGCACAAGAGATCACCAGGCAAAGCAGCTATCCCAGATGTATCTGTGCTTCAGAGTTGCAGGGCACTGTAGATCTCACAGAAAAGAGTTTAGTTTCTGGTTTTGGCTCAGATTCCCTCATACAGTTATCTCAAAATTAATGTGAAGTCCGTCTACCAGAGGCACACAAAGCAGACTTACTTTGGACTGAGATCATAATTTGGCTTGTAGTCTCCTATTTAGACTAGTCTGAGGTTTGCTTTAAATATGAAGAACTGAGGAATTATTAAAGAGAACAAAAACATGGTCAACAAGAACCATAATAAAAATTACTACGTTTTCAGGAAACAGAAGAGTTTACAGTATTCATAGCCCTGAGTTTAATTAATGAAGTTTTATATCTGCATGTGAATAACATTTTACCAAAAATAAAATAGTATCCAATCTGCATTATCTATGGTCATCTGGGCTACAGATCAGCTGTCCATTGTCTGTACCTGATACCATTTCTTAAACAGCTTTGTATTTGAGAGAAAAGCCATACCTCAGCAGATCTCTAAAGATTTGAAATATTAATGGTTATTAAGAATTCATAAAAACAGAAGTTAGTTTTTATTTTCTCATTTACAAGTAAATATTTACTTAAAACTTGCTGGTTGCTTCAAGTGTAGATGAAGATCCAATTTCATTAAAATCCCTCAACTTTTGTTATATGAATTTGGTAGTATAATGTGCTTGCTTGGTCAGCAAGCACTGCAAAAGATTTCTTCTTTTTCTCAGATTTTCTTTTGGTGCCATAATATTGAATAGTGACAGTTTTGAAGTTGCTACAGGAAAATTATTCTAACTGCATTTCCCCCCTGTTCTGTTTAGGAGCCTGCAGGCACAGAAGGCAACTCATGGTAGCCAGTCCTGCACCACAGAATAGATGTTCTCTATTCCTGTAGCCATCCCACTGGCTCATCATCCTCAATGAGCAAAGGTAAAGTGTCTACAGGTTAGTTAAGATGCTTCTCTGCATTCACAGAAGACAGATTCAGGAACTTCCTCTGCCACTCATTGCCTGTGGGACCTGTAAGGGATTTAACCTCGGCTTCCAGACCTCCTTAGGCATCTACATTTCATTTCTTTCAGGGCATGTGTTAAAACAGAAGTACAGAATAGAAATTCCTTTCCAAAGGGACATTTAGACACCAAAGCACAGGCTGTGAATGCTGATGCTACCCTGGCACCTAACTCAGGCCTATACAGAGAGGCTTAAATTTAGGGAAAGGCAGAAAGGACTTCAGTAAGTCCTACTGGACAACTACCATGTTGTCTGAGTGACTCTTACTCCCAAACCCAAAGCCATTCAGAAAGTCTGTGAAATTCTCACTTTTCATTTACATTGAGTCACCTAAGAATTGTCATAATTGAATCCCTCTGAGAGCTGAGTTGAAGCATCTCTAGGTTGCATCTAAACTCTAGAGCAGATTTATGCCATATGATATGACATGCAGTCGTGCCTTGCAGAGCTTCCAGACCCATGGATTTGTTGGAGTGACTCCATGACTATCTCCCAGCTAAGCACTCAAGGTTCTTTCCAGATGGGGGAAGGGAGAATAATGTGTTCAAGTCTCACAGCAATATGTTTTGGGAAGCATCTGAATGTGGAACTGAGAAACTATTCTAGGTTCTTAGTTATACATCCTATCTCTATCTTCTGTTGCTGAATTGAAGAACATAACAATTTGAGTGTATTCAAACAGAAATTTATCTTATTTATTACTTGAGCATAATTCCCATGAATACTGCAAAGAATTCTCATGCTGTGAAGTTGGCATCTGTGACTTAGTCTTCAGTGCCATATCAAACTTTGACATCTTAAATGTTAAACATAAGGCCTCTTGTCCTGCTTTTCTTCCACCTGTCTGATCTAAGCTAAAGCTGTCACAGGACCCTGGGGACACCTGTATGCAAAGGAAAGACCTCTAAATCCAGTTCTTTCTTTCAGACCTTTTATCTGATTATTTGGGAATTACTTTAGCTAATGAGTTAATTTTTTTTTATACTTTCCAAGGGTAACATTCAGCACAGGAGCAGGATAGCCATCCTCACATAAGTGGGATTATGTCTGTTCAAAATTATAGCTTTTGATTCAGATTTACTGTCAAGATATTTGTCTACTGAAGAGTCTGTATCCCAGTTTAGGCCCATGGGATACCAAGAACTGAGTCAGTCTGCAAATATGCAGCTAAACTGAAGCACAGATACTTTCTGTTGTGTACCTGCAGTCCCATATCACACCATCTGCAGCAGCTGTTGGAGTATGCACAGGAGAGAACAGGGATGCAGAATGGGGTAGTGGGAATGCTGGTCCCTTCCAGTGTGCACACAGGGTGCAGCTACAGGATGCTCACATACCTGAGCAGTCAGGATGTTTTTATGAGTTCTGTAGTTGAGTTGTAGCCTAAGTACCTTGATACAGGAGGGTTTCTTGTTGGGGTCTTCAGTCTGATATTCACAGTCCCCTCCCATTTGTGAATGTATCCTATCAAAGGCCAGGAACACCTGGGAAGAGACTTAAATGAAGCAAACAAGAACCACACATCACTAGGACTGCTCATTGCCTCGCCTTTGGTGGCTCTCTTGTCTTCTCTTTCCATTCTTGTAAGAGGGAGTTGCTCTCTGCCATTGTCACTGTCCTGCTGTGTGAGCATCTAGCACAAATGTGTCTGCCCCTGCATGATAATGCTGTTTTGAATCTTCCTGGACATCTCCAGCCCAAGTGTGGCTTTAAGATTTCCTAGCACATACAAAAGAGAAATACAACTGAAGTGATGAAATTCACTCATCTCCAGCAATTTAGCTCAAAATTAAAATTTCAAATATGCTTGTAGGAAAAGACTGTCACTCGAAGACTTAGTAAGCTAAAAGCTCACTTGATTTTTTTGAAAAGATCTGTGTTTGCAGTGCTTTCCAGCAAGCAGCTCAGATCATCCAATTTTCTTTACTTCATCTCAACAAAGCACCACAGGTCGATTACAACATTTCTTTAGGAAGGGAAGAGCAGTCATTCCACAGAATATCTACCTTAATTACATGGTTTCTGAGCTGCAACACTATGGCTTATAGTTCAGTGGTTGCATAAACTCCCCAGTGGGGAATCTGAACAATATTTAATTAGCCAGGTCCTGCTGTGTGGCACTCCAAACACCCTGTTTACCCAATTAAGACAAAGGTTGTGTGATCTTACAGTTAGTAGGAGTCTCTATATAATTGCAGCTGGAAACTGGAAATGTAGAACATATCTCTCTTTGCAGCTTTTATTTGTGCCATGTCTAAATAACACAAAGCAGATAGAGAATAAGGGAGTAAGAAATCCTTTCCAAAACATCTGGTTTAAACATCTGCATGATGCAAAGGAGGCTCGGCTAGCAATAGGATTCTGGTTCATGGCATGCTCTGTTGTAACAAAATAAGATGGAGGACATTTGAGATGACAGTTTAGGTCTCTAGGAATATGCCTAAGAAAGGGACCTTTGAAATCAATACAATCTGTACCAAAATGCACATGAGAACTGCTGTATCTTAAACACTGAGAAGCACATGGTGCTAGGAGACAGAAAGGAAGGAACACATTTGGTGTTCATGTGACTCTTCTCAGCTTGTTCCAATAAAAGGTTTTTGTCCAGAATGGAATGAGAACATAGAGAATACTCAAATGACATGATGCAGCTTTTGCAAAAACTTTCATTTTATCAATGGTGAAATAATTGCCTCATCCACAAGATAATCTTGAAAATGTCTCTCTAGGGAGACACATTGGGGAAGACCCTGCAGATCTTCCCATCCAGAGGAGAGACTGCAGTATGTTGCATTGCCTTGAAGAGCACTGCAGACCTGCTCTTCTGGCTCTGGTAGACTCTACTGCAGTCGAGTTCCCTTTTGCCAGGGGAGAGTTTTGTTTTCAGCCTCCATCTTGATATTATTATTCCACCTGTGGGCTCCTGATAGCCTCACAAACATCTAACAGTCATCTTCTCTAATGGTTGTTTTAAAGTATGATATCTTTAAGGCCTATTTCAGTGTTTAACTCCATAATAGAGTCTTCATTGTCATACATTGCTCATAAAATGATCTGGAAGTGGGAAATCTGGGTCCATTTGGTTTTCCAATGAAAAATCAAATTTAAAAAAATCATCGAAGTGCAAAATTTCACTTTCCATCAAAAACCTATTTCAAATCAACTCTGATTCTAACACACATACTAGAAATTGAAAGTGAGGGCATTTCTTTAGATCACAGTGGATTGTGCTGCATCAACATTTACATGGAAGAAAATCTGAAAGGAAAATGCAAGAGATTTTATGCCTTCAACTTTAATAGGTAGAAGTTTACAAAATAAATTCAAAAAAATGAAAGAATATTTCACAAACTGCATACTTTACCTTTTACTTATTCATGCCAGAAGATAGCTGTGATATTAGTCTTTACTTGTCAAGAGTTTTCTTCATGTAGACATCTATGGTTAGTCATGTTTTATCCCAGAAGTCACTCTTTTCCAGTGATGGGGAACAGATAGCATCGTGCATGTATGTGGGTGGGAATTGTAGTCATCATTGTCTGGTCACACCAGTTGAAGTCATTTGTAGGAGGTGGCAAGACAGCTAAAACTTAGGTGTTGCCATGGCCATAAGCAACACACATATATTGCTCCAGTCCTTCCTGTGTTGTAATTTCCTTTGATCATACCGATGTTTTGTCTCTAGAATCGCTTTTACACGAAGCCAGAAGCACTCTGGAAGCATTGAAGAGGTTGGGAGTAACAGCTGAGGCAAGGAGGGGGCTCATTGTCACCAGCATTTGTAGTCTGCAAAAATTGTTTGGCTGGTATTTACTATTTTTAATAGAGTTAAAACTGTCCCTACTAGGTGGGTGTAACACTAGTGATGTGTTTAAGGATTGATGACTAAACTAGGAGAATGCAGTAATCCCTAATTTTCACCAAGTAGCCTGAAGTGAAGAAGAGCTAACCAGATTATAAAATCTTGATCCTTTTAAGAATTCAAATGTAAGTACTTTTTAAAGATTTCATTATGCTTGGGATTCTGTAATTGCATATCTAGTACTTACCTGTATAATAGATAAGGAAAACTATGTGAAAAAGATGATTGAAAATTAGTCATTAATCTGTAGAGGTAGAATGAAATTGTCAGCAAATCTCAAATAGTAGGAGGCAAACCAAAATTATGCTGGCAATAACTTTTACAACCTCACACCAAATCTATTCAAAGAACCTGTAGAAAATCTATTACTCAGCCTTTGGAGTTAAATTCAAGGTGTGCTGTTAAGCACTGGTTTCCATTTAAGACATCTAGGGCTGGTATTTAGGCAAAGCCAGCAGTGACAAGCTCCAGGCTCAGCTGCTGTCTAAAGCACCTGGGCACATCTGGCCACATCCATGCTAATGACTTTAACTGTGCCAGGGAAAGTTTCCAGGCACTGGAACTCAAATTATTTATTCTTTACATAATCAGCAGTCTTCAGCTTCTTCTGGGTTTGGATCCACTATCACCATCTTGAACATGTCCCTAGCTTAGTTCAGGACTTTGCACAAACCAGACACTGTCTCCACTTGACAGTGTTGATGTGGATGCTCTACTTGGAGGCTAAAAGAGCTTAATGATATGTATTTGAGTATGACTGTAGTGTCAAAGGAGAGATAAGGGAGTGTTTAACTTCCTTTTCAGGACACATCCTGGTATAGAGATGGGAAATTCAGATGGAAGTGTCCCATCAGTTTCTGTCTCAAGGCTTGTGTAAATTTGCACCCAATTCCTGGCAATGTTTAGAAACTGGTGAATTGATCTGGTGAAGAAATGCATGTCCCAGCCCTAGATCAAATATTTTTCTATGAAGGGAAGAGATTCGAGTCTTTATGCCCTGTACTGGATGTAGCATGTTCTGAAGGGTCTGGCCATCTCAAAGAACTGGCTGTTAGTCGAAAGGAGATCAGGGCTCAGACTAATTGGCTTATTATCACAGCACAAAGGCTGGAAGTGAAAATAAAACTTTAATATGTTTTCACTTAGATTGCACTTTCCAAACTCAAAATTTCTATTGACTGAATACTTGAAAATTATTTTTGCTCTGTTAATATCTTGATATGTATAGTCAAGACAAAGAAAAGATATCTCAAAGGCAGCTCAGAGACTACAGAGCATTTATATTCTTTTTAAAAAGTGGTCTTTTGTCTGCATTTTGGCTTCTGAGGCCACATTTAGTTACAAAAATAAATTGTTTTCCTTTCAAAAATGTTGAGTGCTCTTGAATCCTCTGCAGTCGTGTTCCCACATATTAAAAATGCTAGGCTGGAAGAATTTCTAAGCACTGCTTAGTAGACAAAAGCCTAAAGGTTTTGTTTACAGACTCTTTCACAAAAGAATAATCAAACTCTGTAGAGAGCTGCTACTCCACTTACTCGCTAGCCTTATTTTGACAGCAGTTGCTGTTCTGCAGCCCTTTGTAAAGGGTGGGTTCATGTGGAAGCCAAAAAAGTGAAATCATATTTACTGTCAAAAAAACCTGTGTGTTTTAATCTTTCATCTGCCACTAGCAAGCAATCAAAGATGGCAGTGGTAGCAGCCCTTGTAGTTAACCCAGTGCATGTTCATTAAACGGCAGGGGGTAGCTGGAGTGTTTATTTCAGTAAAAACACTTAAGCATATATACATTTATTTTTCAGTGTTAATGATTCCCTGTTGACAGAGTTGAAAGGCGAGTGCTTCTTGAGTCTCCAAAAGTGATTATTGAAGAGAAATGACTGTCAGTCTTCTAATTTGGGTGAATGCCAAGTAGAGCAAAGGTGACAAAAAGGGGAAAAAGAAAAGAAAGAATATTCAAGGCTCATTATCAACATGCTCTGTCTTTTTTATTTTTTTACATTGTCACAAATGAGCTTCACAGCTTTCCCTTCATTATCAAACTGCTGGCCATAATACAGTCACATTTTCAATTGCATCATGATGTGGTTCCATATCTGCCTGAGATTATTTCTGCTTCTTAATTTTTTTCTTGGAATCATTCATCATTTTCTTAATAAAATATTACCTCTCCTACTGCTGTTTTTCAAAATTGTCCCCCATCTGTGGAGAATTTTGCTTGCACTCAAGTGAGCCATTTCAGGGGCGGGGGGGAAAAGAAGAATTTTTAAGCTCTCCAAAGCTGTAGAGAAAAAAAAACCTCTGTCATGGTGCCAGCAAAACATATTCTCTGGAAACCATGGTTGTTAGGACCCAGGCTATGGATTGGGTACGCAAAAGCCATGAGGAAAGAAGTCACGCTCTTAGCATTGTTCTATAAAGCAAAAATATGGAATGAATAAGTTCAGGGCCCTAAAAAGGTGTGGTGTTCCTAGCAGGTTGGCTCATCCTGTTATTGAGAGTTAGCAAATGTTCACACTCCATGTCTTTCATATTGCTGCAGACTAAGTTCTGCTGGCTCATCATGATTGTTATCTCTACTGGAAAGCAAGCAAACCTCTCATCTGTGTGAGATCTGATGTGACATTCAGTGTTTTAGTCAATTCCAGCTGGCTGCTCCAAAAAAGCAAGCAATGTTTCATAGGTACCACAGCTATTTCTTTCTTCAATCCCCTGAAGCAGTAGCTGTGGGGCTGTACTTACTGTGAGGTAAGGAACTGTAAATTCATATTCTATTATATATAGATTTTTTAATCACCTCTTTCACCATCTTTGTAGTAATCCAACTGCATTAGGTGGTGTGACTAAATGACTCCTTTTATCTGTTTTGACAGTCTCCCATTTTTGATACATCTCTGACTGCATTGTATGTATATCTCTGGACTTCATAATCTGTTTTAGAGCCTAAATTACAGACTCCAGCCATACAAACACCATTCCTCTCTGTCTTATTAATTTGTAACTTAAAGACAAGGTGATGAAAGTTTTCATGTGATCATTTTAGGCAGAAATGGCAAGGCAATGCAGAGTAAAAATCCTCTGCTAGCATAAATTCCTACTGCAGTCTGTTTATTTCAGTAGAGTTATGGCTGAGGATCAGCTTCCTGATAGATCACATTCATTTAGCCTTTCAAGCAGGTGTGTTAGACATATATCTTCCATAATCATCCTATCATGGAGTGACTGGACTACAACCTTTATCAGAAGCCTAAATAGGCTCAGGAATATACCCTTCATTGTGTCCTGTCCAACAGAAAGGAGTGTAAATTTGAAGACAAGGGGACATAAGGAGCTAGTCTGAGAAGGAACAAATCAAAAGTGAGCATTTATTTAGTTTGGTTACATACAGTAATTGGGTAAAAACTAAAGGATTTAGAGTTGAAATAAGTTACTAAACTCTTTAATGATGGATGAAAACTTTTGACTGACACAACATGGATTGCCTGTAAATTACAAAGGTGGTTTATTCAACTTGTACAGTATAAAGTGTATTTTATGATATAAAATTTTATAACTTCTGCATTAAAATACTTCTTTGAATCATAGAAATTATTCCAGTTGCCATTACCACACACTCGCTCTGTTGGTGATAGTGTTGGGAAATTAGTTCAATGGATGTGTTTTGGTCATAGCAGTAAATGTGAGGTCCCATGGAAACAGACTCCCTCTCCTTCAAAATACACTGTTTCATAAAGTGGTTCTAAGCTGAGCATTTGTCTGTTATCTGAGTCACCAAGAGTTCAAAAGGTTCAGTTTGGCATTGTTTGGACCAGGACAGGCACACAGAGCTGTTACACAGCCTTTCTTCACCAAGGATCATCACAGCAATAAATTATTCTGCCTCTGTGGCCTCCTGAAGAGCAAGGAGGCTCCTGCAAGGTTGCTGCAGCAATCTGATGGAGCAGTGCAAACAGGTAAGCCAGGTGTCTGGGGATGTTTCTTCATCACCATTTCCTGGCATTCCCCTCCTTACCTGGCCTGCCTCCTCCTCAGCAAAAGCTGTGTTGCCATATGGTTTTGTTTTGCTGAAAGGAAACCTGTCAGACCTACCCACCTTAAGAGAATGATTTCCTGACTGCCAGTCATCACCTGGAGGCTGGCACCACAGAGATGTGGGAAGCCATGCCCTGCTGGTGACAACAGCCCCACTGTGTGCAAATCCCCAGCCCAGCTGCAACTGAGCTGTAAAAAAGGTGAAGGTTGGTCTGTGACTTGGCTGAGAAAAGAACCTGCTACTGCTTGGAACATGTTAATAAGGGGTTTAGTGTCCTAATATGGTTGTGATTCTTTTCAGTCTAGAAATTGGAATCTGAGCTTTTACAATGTATCAATTCTTTAAATGCTTGGATTATAAACTAATTCTCCACACACCTACACATTGGGCCAAATCCCAATGCCACGATGACATTATTTCATAGTAAATCTATTCATGTCAGTAGTGACTTCAGAGTTTATCAGCTTTGTAATAGCTCTGAATTTTGTAAGTGCTTTTTAATTTTTTATTTTTAAAAATCATTCTGATGTTTTTGCATGGGTAGGCAGCGATAGGACAAGGGGGAACAAATTTAAACTGAGAAGGGAGAGATTTCGATTACATATCAGGAAAGAATTCTTTACTCAGAGGGTGGTGAGTACTGGAGGAGTTTGTCAGTGGATGCCCCATCCCTGGAAGCGTTCAAGGCTGGGCTGGGTGGGGGATTGAGAAAGTGGTGTAGTGGAAGATGTCCCTGCCTCTGTCAGGGAGGCTGGAAGTACATCTTAAAGTTATCTTCAAACCAAATCATTCTGGTTCTACAACAAGGTCAGAAATGTACAGTTACATTTCTGTACAGTTACATACAAAGTAAAAATTGAATAGAACTGATCTAAATAAAATATAAAACCTATTGTATTAAACTTTGAAGTATTCTGGCTATGATAGAAACAATGATACTTGCATTCAAAAAGCAAAACCAAACAGAACTGACCCTTGCTATTCCTTTTAATTTTTGGGTTAACATTCTACATGCAGTGAAAAAACCCCAGGAGTACTTACTTCAAAGTGTTACCTTGAAAAGCAGTAGTTACAAATTAACAGATTCCATCCCTTTGTATTTTATCGACTGTGCTGCTTTTTACTGTAGTTTACAATTGAATGAACTAAATTTAGTGAGTAATGCACTAGTAAAAAAATAATTATTAACAAAAAATGGCCTTCAGCTGAAGCTGGAATTCTTTGTAGCAGTGAAACAAGATATGTGAAATGCTGTAGATGAGGTAGGCTTACTTTTTATTATTATTGTTATTTGCTTTGGGCCTGGAATAAAATTTAATATACTCTGAAGACAAAGGGAAGTTTCCTCTTTTTGATTATGCTACTATTAGATGTTTTATTTCCAATTTAATATAGGAGACATTACTCATACATCATGATTCAGCCTCTTGCTTAATGAATAAAATTTTGTCTTCTGTACTTTACATTTTCCTGAGCTGCCCTGCTCTGCTATCCAGAGCAGGTTCAGATGATACAGCTTTGGGCCAGTCTGCATTATGGTGAAATAGTACCATATTTTGGCCATTCATATATTCTTCCCTGGGCCCCTGCTGTAGGCTGCTGTCACTGGACTCAGTGAAGTTTCTGTCTGATCTTGTCTGCCTATTCCTTCCTCCTCTTGAATCCTCTGTTTTTAAACAAGAGTGGCTGCCTGGCAGTCCACCTGTGACTGAGCGCTGCAATGCCTCTGCAGGGAGATAATGCTCTTCTGAGATCCTTGTTCCTTCTGCTCACAAGGGATAAATTGCTTTTGTAGGGAAGCTTCACTTAGTCCAGGTTTGCCTAAGAATTTGTTCACAAGTGGTCAGACCTACATGCAGCTCAAAATGCTAATAAAAGGAGTCTCTGATACCAAAAAATTAAGATGATTTTGAATTTTTGCAGTTTTTTACAGTGCCCTCAAGGAGTCACAATAAACTTTCAGAACAATGGTTTGCACTGAGTGTAAAATTTTGTCTTCTAGCTCTATTCTTCATCTTTTATGGAAGGTAATGTTTTCTCACATTGCACAGACCCTGCAAGTAGGATTGATTTTAGTCATAGAATCATAGAATGGAGTGGGCTGGAAGGGACTTAGAAATCCTCCAGTTCCAATGCCCCTGCCACGGGCAGGGACACCTTCCTCCAGACCAGGTTGCTCAAAGCCCCATCCAACCTGGCCTTCAGACAGAGATAATTTCTTAGCTCTTAACCTATCCAGGACATTTGTTTTATCAGAACTATCTCCAGAAGATGCTTGTGCTTTTCCTGTCTAAGACAAAATTTTGCCCCAGTCATTAAAACACCTTGGCTGCTCTACTTCTTAGACAGTTTGATTTACTAAGTCTCAAGCCTTCCTACTTTTTTTTTCCTCTTGCCTTATTTGAGCCTTTATTCTTTTTTTACTAATAGTGTATTAGTAAAAGCATAGAGCCAAACCTGACCTGAAGATTAAACAGAGAAACTTCCAAACATGTTGAGTCTGACTGTGGAAAGTCTCCTGTGCAGGGCTATACTGCAGCAAGGAAATTCTTCAAAGTGTGTTCAGTTTTCACTTTCCTCTAGTGCTGAGTGTTAAACATTTCTTTTTTCTCTTTTATTTTTTCCCTTCACTGTGCTGTGTCATTAGTGCTGGCTCTGTTTGAACCATGAGGAGAGCAAATTTCCTGCTTCTGTCTACAATGCACTTGAGAACCTTTTTGCTGGAGCCAGTAAGAATGCTCTTGCAGTAAGGAGGAGAAAGAGAAGCCAGAATAAGAATGCAATTTGTTTCTTCTCAGCACTTTGCTATATAAAGTGCAGCAAGCCAAAGCTGCATACCAAGAGGTGTCACAGCAGATTCCTCTCACTGTGTGTCCCCAGAGGTCACAGCTCAGAGTTGAGAGCTGTGCAGAACCAAATGTGAAAATTCTGCTGCTGCCCTGTGTGAGTTGGTCGCACAAGTTGGTCCCTCTGAAGCTGGTCCATCTGTGGTGGTGATGTAAAGGATAGTTTGCATTTTCTCTCTGTTGAGACCTATTGTTGATTTCTGCAAAAAAAGAGGAGATGTTGGCCTTGCAGATGTGTTCTTTGATGTCAGGATGTAAGTCTGTAATTCTTCAGCATTTTGGGGGCTCCTATGAAGCGTGTCTATGATATCTGAACATTCAAAGATTGTAGCTGACTTCTATGGTATTCCCTCAGCATATCTACAGTAGTCCCTACCTCAAGAGTAGGGACTCATGAGGTGAGTCCCACTGTAGAAATTATAATATTTCTCACTAACCATAAAGGAAATCTGTACAGCAGCTCAGTCATAAATACTTGCACTTGGTCACATAAATCTCACCTGCAGTGTCCTGCTCTATACTTCACAATGTTTACAAAGAAACAATTTCCAATTTTTAGTTGAACAAAGATTTTTGGTTTTAAGGACTCATGACATCAGGAAGCAAGGAGTTTAAGTCCTGGCAGTTCTGCTTCTGCCACCAAAACATAGTCTGAGCTGTCTAAACTTACCTCTGTAGCACCAAACTTACTCTGTAGCTCTGTAGCACTAAAATTACCTCTGCTGCACTGGGCAGCACCAGCATCCCTTTCACTGCAGGACATGCACACAAGTAATGCACCATTTCATGTGTTAGCATTTCTGCAAAAACACTAGCAGAACTTTATTACAGTTAAATTTGCTTGGAAAGTTTCACCTAACACAACTTCTCTTTTCCCAAGAATGAAATATGAAGAAATTTCTTTGTCTTTTTTTTTATATTGAATATGTTTTGACCTCAGTTTCATTGGAAACTGTTGCACTCCTATGCTGTGAAGCAACTTTAAAATGTTTCATGGAAATAGGTGCCTGTGACATCTTTGATTGTTCCACAAAAAATGCTGATCTAGTTTGCCTCCATGAAAATTCCCAAACCTTCACCATAGAATATGTGTGTTACTGAGTGTAGCATAAGCATCTTCCCAGAAATTATTTTTTTTAGCTGTCAACAGCTAATACCACTACTGTGATGCCTGAAGTTGAAACTAAGAGTAAGAGTTGTCTGTTGTGCTTATCAGACCGCTCTGCTTCCGGCAAATGTCTCAGTGGAGGGAGGTGGTGACTTGATTGAATGCAGAGGGAGAGATACACAGAGTTAAGAACAAAGAAGAATGATGAGGGGCAAGAAGAAAAAAACTCTGAAGTGGCATCCAGAGCAGAAATAGGCAGATAACAAGATGAGAGTTAATAGAAGGGTTGGTTGTTGGATGCACAAACCAGATCAATAGGGGGGAGAAAAGTGAAAAGTGAAAGGCAGGACTATGTAGTAGCCTAAGGTAGGAGGCAGAAAAGAAAGCGGGAGTGGCAGGTCCTAAGGAGAAGAGAGAGGGAAACATCTCAGATTTCTAGAGCTACAGAACCTCAGCATGTGCTGGCCACCAGGCATTTAGGCAAAACCCTAACAGTTTTCTAAAGGATGATTCAGGTTCTTAGTAAGATCTCATCAATTAATACCATTTACTTAAACTTGGTTATCTTAGGCTAACATTGCAATCTCAAGTTATTTGTGAATAAGTAGTTCACATAGAAATCTCTCAGATTTCATTTTCCTGGAGTGTTATTTGATGCAGGAGAATGCAGCCACCAAAACCCTCATCAGCACACAGAACAAAAGCAAACAGGTTTTGTGTGCATGTAAAAGCAGAGAAGTGAGACAAATTCACATATATTAGATGGAAAAGAGTTATAGAAACCTGTGAATGGAAGCTGGGATTACATTGAAAGTGTGAAACCACAGGTTATTTTATATATTAAGAAGAAATGGAGAAGCTACCAAAGTTTTATTTTTCATTCTCTTTGTAAAGTTCCAGTGCTGCCCTTCACAAGTCTCACTTGAATATTTTATTCAAGTTAAAGTAAATTCAGCTTTACTTCACCAGACTATGATGTCTTAGAAAACTGTCTCAGTCCTTCCATATGAAGAGTACATCACCAACAGAGCCAAACTCTTAATAATGCATTGCATGACTCCAGACAAAGCACCTATCTTTGATTTTAAAAAAAGTATCGTGGCACTCAGTAGCTGAGCTTTACTCAAAAATAAAAAATAGCATTTTCTTTCTTCTTGTCCAGTTTCATGTGATCCTGAATGTTTTCTTGTTGCAATAGAGCTTCCTCCCTCTGTTCACTGGAATAAAATCTGAAAAAAAAAACCAAATAGCATCCTGCCTTTTACCTTTCTCCAGTGTTCAAACAAAAACACTACAAAGCTGTCCCCTCTCTCAGATAAAAGCTTAGCCTATATTTCCATTTCCTTCTCCCACCATAAAAGATACCCCTCTTTCCTTCTTCCTTTACACACCTTGCAGCTGAGCTGTAAACGAACTCCAGATGCATCAGTTCAGTAACGTTTTTTTTCCTAATCTAAAGGCTTGCTAGGAGAAATTGATTATGTTTCCTAACTGAACATCACTTTAGTATTGTCTGGAGAGTTCACTATGACTAGAACAACTGCTACAGAACTGCTCTGATTTTACAGAAAGCTCCTCATAGGAAAGCAGTGTATCCGTGGCTTGCACTCCACAGTCAGGAGTGCAGCCTGCAGACTCTCCTAAGGGCCTTGAACTGTGCAGGGTATATTCTGCAGAAGGGCAGAATACATGACATATCTGGAATCTTGGCAAGGTCTAAAGAAACTGTTTAGAGTCTGGATACAGATTGGTCTTTCCTAATTTAAGAGTAGTCACATGATTGCATGCCCTAGTTAGTAGGGTTGATGTTGAGCAGTCCACGGTAGTATCTCAGTAGTGTTTTGAAATGTGTTGCTAGAGAGATGCCAGGAGTATAATTTAGTAGGTCATTTTTCCACTTAAATTACTATCCATCTTCAGCTCAGTGCTTGTGTGGTTTGACGTGCAGGGACTGTTAAGTGTGTCCAGATTTAGGAGTTAAGGATATCAAGCCTTCAAATTAGTGCCTTTCCTCTTTAAAGTGCGCAGTGTGGACATGAGCCCAGCAGCACGTAAGGTCATGGCAGAACTAAAGATCAGACTGGGGTGGGACGTGGCCCTCGGTGCCCCATGGAGGGAGGGATGCCTCGGGGTGCTCACAAGTGAAGCTGAGACACGGCCTCTAAGTGGAGCTGGGGCTTGGGGGTGTCACCTCTTGGCCACCCAGCCTGCCAGGGCACCAGCTGACACATCTCTGGTGGCACAAGGGTGTCCAGGCCACCTAGAGTCCCAGAGCCTGCAGTGTGGGCCCATGGAATGTGCCCAGGAAGCTGAACACAGGGAGAGCTTTATGGTGGCTGCAAGGGAAACACCCATTCACAGTGTATTGGGAAGGAGGGTTGGAGAGGGGGAAAATATTTTTATTTTAAAAATTTTAGTATTCCTTTTCCTTTGTTCACTGTTTCTCCTCAACTGTTTGAGCTTTCTGCTTTTTAAGGGGAATTTATTGCACAAATGTGTATTTTAGTTATGATCTTTCTCAGGTTGCCAATGCAGAGGAGATAAACGTGACAAGTTGTCGATGTTATTCATGGGACAGCTCTGAAGTAAAATTTCCCATCTCTCACGGGTATTTGTAAATGGGATCAATGCATGTGCGGTAGGAAATATGAAAGCATGCCCACTTTGGTCTGAATGAGTCCACCTTCAGGAGTAAAACATTTGTCAGGTAAAGGAGTAGAATGCAAATCAACTGAAGTTTTAAAATAAGTTTAAAGGGGCTGAGGAGGTTGATGTAGGAAGCCTCTGTCCATCAGCAGGACTTAAAGGTGACCTTTTAGCAGATGAGAAAAACCAATGTATAGCCAGATAGACATGCATTTGTGCTTTAAACTCTTGAAGCTTTGTCTGCTTTCCTTGCAAGATTTCCCTCTATCTTAATAATCACAGAGGTGACAAAAACTCTGCTTAATACCACCTTTGACTGATATATATTAAGGGAAATATATTCAGTCACAGTTCTCCTCTGTGGTCTACTGAATGTCTCTATTTATTACTGTGCTGTTTCCAAGCTAATAAGTCTTATAAACTAAATTTGATTTTTTTTAAATAACCTATGAATCTTAAGATTAAATCAGAAGCTTTTGAAGCTTTGCAGCATATAACTGGAGCTGATCTTTTGTTCTTTATTCTTCAATCTGCAGGTCAAGCAATTATTACTTCCTGTCTCTTACTCTAATTTTTTGCCAGTCTATTTTAGCTTGCCAACTGTCATGTTGGTGGATTGAGCTTTTCCATAGTTCTACATAATACATGTCCAGCTCAAGGAGTAAAGCATTTTTAAATTAAAATGCATTCTTTTCTAAGAAAACTGTTAATATAAAATCAGCATTTAATAAAGCTCTAGTCCTGTCTGATGCTGGTTTCTACTAGTCCAGCTAGACCTAAAATTAAAGACAATTTTTTGTTGGCTTTAAACCAGAGATCCAGAAATTAAATCCATTTTCTCCATAAACACGTTGCTGAAGTTTTTTTCAAGAGCAGAATAAATAATTATCTTTTCATTATTAAATTATGTGATGGCTGTAAACGTGGCCACTTGCATGAAGATGGGTGATTTATTATGTCTGGAAGTCATAGAAATAGATTCCCGTGATGAAGCTGCATGGACTTTAAACAGGGGAAGGACTGGATTACCAGGGGTAAATTATGTTAATTGGTTTGTAATCTGCTTTTGTTGCCTGATTTTGGAATGACATTTTGGTAAGAAAGTGTTGAGAAGTAACTGGTGAAGTAACTGGTGAAGGTTGAATAACCTGCTCTGTTATGGCTCCCACCTTTCGCAGAGCAGGGGCTGCGTAGATACCATGGACTGAATAGAGTAGAGGGCTGTGTCTCTGTGTCAAGGGCCTGACAGGCACCAACATTTCTGTTTTGCACCTTCCTTCTTTCTTTTGTGTGTGGGTTTGTGGGCACATGCATCTGTCCTCACCTACATACACATACACGTACATAAAACATATGTAGATACAGCCCCAATGTGTGTAGGGCTCTGAAAGCAGCATTTCCAGTGGCCAGGACAGAAGACAGAGATGTTTCACTTAGAAAACCAGTATTATTTAGAAAAGTAGCCTCACAGCACAAGAGCCTCTGCTATGCAAAGTGGAAAGGAAAGATTAGCAAAAACTAATGGGCTACTGGTGACAAAATAAAGATGATCTAATCACTAGGTAGGAATAGAAGGCAACATGGCATTACTTTTCAGCTTGCTCTCATTTATACTGATCTGTAAATTACACAGTGCCTGAAGCTATGCCAGGACTCTGTAAACAATTTCTGCAAAGAGTATGCAAAACATAAAGACATTGCATAACCAATAGGATTTGCACTGAAGGAATGGTGCAGTAAAAATAATAACAGTAAGATCAAGCATGGCTCAAGATTTTTGCTTGAAGCAAAGTCTCTTCAGGATAGTGCATGAAATAAAACACTGAAGAGACAAACACCTGTAAAAGAGGAAGTGGGTAAGAGTAAGGGATGAACAAAAATGTCCACAGCATAGAGATGGAGATAATGAGTAGACAGACAACTGGAATTGCATGAAAACACATTCAACATATTGTGGTGAAATCCAAACTGACAAAGAGAAAGATTTGTAACCAATGTAGCAGCAAAGAGAGAATGGTGCTGGGATGGGCCGTGGGGCCGAGGGCCTTTTTCAGAGTGTGGCTCTGTTGTTTCCCACATGAGTTTACTACACTGAATTAAAGCACTCCCTGGCTTTAGCTAGGCAATTTGACTAAGCCAATTCACGAAGCTTCACTTATTTTTGAGGTAAGGGAGAACATGGTGGCTATGGAGTACAAGGTATGTCATAGAGAACTGAACAAAAGGCAGGAATGAAGTTCCTAAAATTAGGAGATAAATTAAAATAATTTTAACTGGTGAAATAGGCAGTGTATTGTCTAAATGGAAGTATAGGGGAGAAGGTTTAAAAAAGAAGTAATGAGTTCAATGATGAGGTTTTTATGTGTACTGTATGTAATGCATGCAGTGGGACAAAAAAAAAATAGGAGGAATAAAAAAACATTAATCCACAAAGAATCTGAATTCTGAATTCATCACAACTGATTGGATTTGACCAAACTGTACTGGAGACACAAAACTTAGCTGCTAAACGTAAAGGCTGACACTTCCAAACACTCCTAAGTAGATGGAAAGGTGGAGGGAGAAATAAACTTGCCTTGTAAAGGGAATTCTTTGAATCTCCATAGTACAAGCTGTATATTGCTCAGACTGTCTTAAAATATATTAGCCAGATGCATATGGAACGTCACACTCTTTACATCATCCCTGCTAAATAAAAGGATAAGAAGGCAGAAGATCTCCCTAACAAAAGACTTCCCATCCTAATGAGGCCACTGTATTTGCCCAGAGCTAGTTATCTGTATTCACTAACCTGTTGGACACAAAGATGCTCATTAATAGGTACAGCCAAAGCACATGGTACTTGATCTACTCCCAGCCACCTGATTATCCCCCATGGACAATTTCAGCCCAGGTGCAAATTAGAGCTTCCAAAAAACAGTAGAGTCCCAGAAGAGCAGGTGGGCTTTATGTGTTTAGAAGGGCAAAAAAAAAAAGCTGTTAAAATAACACATCTGTGTTTCTGGAGTAAAAGACAATGAGGAAAGTCTTAATCTGTTTTTCAAAGGCAATCAGGATCAAGCCATGGTAAAAGATTTAAGCAACTCCAGATATTCATGTGCAGAAAGTAAACAGAGAAAAATTATATTTATCTGATAATTTGAAGGAAATTAAGCTCAAGATTCTGATGAGGTGTTTTTAGTTTTTGGCAAATTTTACTTCCACTTGAATTATTGGGAGCATTTTATTGACTGAAAGGGGCTTTAGAATATTAAAAACCAACAGTTAGATCATGAAGACATAAAAGTCAGAAGTACAACTTTTCAAACATAACATGAAACGTTAATCCTGGGAATACAGGAGAAATTTCTGTGACTTGGGTTTCAAAAAGCAGTTGGAGAACCAATTCCAAAGTTGTATTTATCCAAATACTTTATTTTCTACTTTTTTCTGTAGTTTTCAGTCTCCTTAGAATTGAAGTAAAAGTAATTTTCTAGAGTTTCCAAGACTGGTCTTAGCTGTTTGCGTCTGTCAGATCTAAACTGTGCTTTCTAAAACCACATTGCAAGTTTTTCTGGCCTTTTTTTGGCATGCACGCTCTTTTCTGTACAAGTTCAAGAGAAACATTTGCTAGATGCTGTTACCAATATTGTAGTGCAAAACCATCAGCTCAAGTAAGAGCAAGTCTTCTGTAAGAGAAGATAAAACTTGAATAAATTTAAAGCACATCTGAAAATATTGCAGCCTTGGATTTTGCCATTGCACCACTTCTTAGGGGTAAGCAAGCACAGTCTCTACTTATTTCTTTTACCTAATCTTCTCTGAGTACTGGATAACTGATAGCTACATATTATTATAAAGTACTTGAAAAAAGGTGAACACTGAGTATTGTTAGAGGAAACAAGTAGCTGTTGTATTTAGTTTTGGCAGAAGCGCAAATGCATTTTTAATATCTTTTTGTTTCATCTAAATCCATTAAGAGAGCTTTTCCTTTTCTGCCTACATAAATTGCAGTCTGCTTTTTGTGTTATGATAACACAAATTCCACAGAAACTTCACAATTAGTGTATTTTAGCATTGCTGCAAAATCCTGAAGGAGCTGATGATTCTCTTGCTTTGTGGTGAAGGGTGGCTAAGCAACTCAGAATGGCTCTTAAATCTAAAAATTAAACCTTCAATCAACATAAAACAAAGTTAGTGCCTTAAGATAAAATATACCAAAACCTTTAACATTTTTCTTTTATTTTTTTCTTGATTTGGTGATGTAGCAAAGGGCTGCCACCCGGCAGAAGCAGGCTGCAGAAGTTACCATTCTCATTTCACATTCCAGGTGCACTGACTGCAGAAAGCTCCCTTTGTTCCCTCCTCAAATGTGAATAAACAGTAACAGCTTTTATAGCCCTGACACAGACTGTGAGCCATAATAAGAGAAAACATGAAATGCCAGTGTACTCTGAGGCAAAATGTTGTCTTGCAAGGAGATATATATTTTTAAATATTCATGTAATTTTAAAACTAAGCACAGAGTTTTAAACAAAAAAATCAAAATGCCTGTAAAGCTCAAACTAGCTAGATAAAAGAAAAGGAGTTTACAGATTGAGAAAGAAGTAACACAAGATGAGATTAAAAATAAAACAATCCTCTTATTGAAAAAAAAATTGTACAGATATACTTCCTGTACTCCTGCACCCTTTAGGATGTTTAGCTTCTCAATTCATATAGTCACTGGCTCCTACCTCGTAGTCTAAACCAATTACCCACATTAAACATGCAAGGCCAAATCCCATGCTCAGCCTGCTGGCTCTGCTCTCCTGGCTCCAGTGGCACCAGGCCAGTGACAACATTTGAAGATGCAGCTGAGAGGCAGAGTCCAAGTGCATCAGCTCGATGTTGGCAGCCACACAGCTTCTCCTCCTTGCAGAGCCAGTGGCGAGGAGCAGCAGCTGGTTCTGAAAAGGAGGGTGGAAATCAGAGAGGGGGAAGTAGCAGCCTCAGATTTCTTGTACTCTTTATCCATCACCACAAGGTTTGGGGTGTGTACTGTTGTTGTGAGCACTGGACAATGCTAAGTATGTATGTGTGGTGTGCCATGGTCTGTTCATCTTTACCAAGGCATTTCCCCACAGCTGCCAACCTGCTCTAAAGGATGGACCAAATTACACAACACTTCTTGTCGGCTTTCCCCGATCATTACGATGTTTTAATAAATTGTGTTATAATGTTGAATACTGTAAAAAGGCAAGTATAGACAAAAAGCATCACAAGCTAAAGACTTCACAACTGAGCTGTCCTTTCAGACAGTGCTGCAGGTGTGCATATTCATTGAGAAAGGCAATAGAATTTCTGATGCAAAGTAGAATGGGAGTGTCACAGGCCTCTTTAAAAATAACTGAGGCCAGTAGGAATGTCAGATAGACTGAAGGTATCCATGTGGCTGACAGAGCTAAGGATCAGCCAGGACTGTGGGTTCTTCTCCTTCACCAGGAGCCACAAACACTGCAGGTTCTGCCGTCACAATCAGAGCTCAAGAGTTCCAGAACTGGAACTCTGGAACTCAAGAGTTCTAGAAATAGTTCATCACAACTTTGTCATGAACTCATCCAAAACTGGAAGCTAGAAACATCATCCAGAACCGTGGCATGTTTTTTGAGTATGGTTCTAATGAGCAGGCTTTTTTAGCACCAACTGACACCCACCCAGTCCTTCCTAAAGAGTTAAGAGTCTTATATATATTGATATACAGATATATAGATGAACAGATATATATGTATGTGTATATATATATATATGTATGTATATATATTTGCATATGTATGCATATACTCCTGTGTGTATATATATATATATATGTATATGTATACACACAGGAGTGGCACATCTATGTTGGCTTTCCATAACATGAACCCTCATGTGAGTCTAACACAGCACTGTAATGGTGTTCACAGGGGTCTTAGGTTGAGGGAAGAGACGAGGATCTGACTCCATGTTTCAGAAGGCTTGATTTATTATTTTATGATATATAGTACATTAAAACTATACTAAAAGAATAGAAGAAAGGATTTCATCAGAAGGCTAGCTAAGAATAGAATAGGAAAGATTGATAACGAAGGCTTCTGTCTCGGACTCTCTGTCCAAGACAGCTGGGCTGTGGCTGGCCATTAATTAGAAACAACCAACATGGGCCAATCAAAGATCCACCTGTTGCATTCCACAGCAGCAAATAATCAATGTTTACATTTTTTTCCTGAGGCCTCTCAGCTTCTCAGGAGGAAAAATCCTAAGGAAAGGATTTTTCATAAAAGATGTCTGCAACACGGTACTAGTCATGTACTTGTCCAGAGACTAAGGTGACCAGACCAAGAATTCCTTTCTTATAAATTTCAGCTTTTTAAAGTGTCACATGAATGTTTCTGATTTCTCTTTCTGAGCCTCAAAGTTTTTGCATTCTTCCCCTCCTTTTCTTTTCCTTCCTTTTCCCTCCCATCCTTGCCTTGCCTTGCTTTGCCTTCCCTTTTAATTCCATGTATTGCCCTGAATGTCAATTTTCAGTTACAGAATCAACTAGAGCAGATTTTATTTCATTATTGAGATCTTAAAAGAAACATTTACTGCTTTTTCATTTGAAGTGTAAGTGCTAGTAGATTTCTTCAATCTTGTTTTTATAAGAAACCAAAAAACAAGGAGCAATGCAGAGCTCCTACACTGAGAGAGGGGAGGGTAAGTGACAGGGAGAAATTATGAAGAAAGGAAAATTACGAAAAGAGTGAATTTAGTCTCCAGAGCTTGAAACTGACAAATAGTTTGTTGCAATTTTAATTTCAGCCCAATCTGATTCAAATTATATGCTTTTTCATTACATGACTGTTTTGCAATCAAGTGTTTGTCTGTGTACCCCTATGTTTTGTATACATGCTGAAGATGAAGCTTTATTCCCATCTTAGCCGTCATTGGATTAAGAGATGTGGGAAGGAAGGGTGAAGATGCTTACAGTCAGTGTGTTTTGATGACTCATTTTGCACTGAAAAGCTGCCAGATATGCATCATTTCCACTCACTGAGAAATGCTGTTTCAGTCAACTCAAACAGTTTTTGATCTAGGGTGGGGGGTCTTCAACCTGCAAGCAAATGGAGACCAGATGGTAATTATCCTCACGTTGATGCCAAAGTCAAAAATGCTGCTGTTTTTTAAAAAAGCAGCACCAAAAGCAGAGAGGCTGTGCAGTTAGAATCTATTTACATCTGGAGTATAATGAAAGAGACAGCCAAGACTACAAAGTAGATGGGATGAAACAAGAAAAATTGACATGAACCTTCTATCAGTGATCAAAACCTAAGTCAAATGTGCTTCAGCACCTGAGTGTCAGTCCTGTCTGAAGTACTGACATACCAAGTAGAGCTTTGCAAAGGTAACTTGGGTAGCTGGGAAACTGCAGAGCCTTCTGTTTTGGAAGGAACACATGGGTTTTACATAACCTCATTCTTCCCCCTGTATTAGAGAAGAAGATTAGATAGTTGTCAGAGATCTGATTACAAAGAATTTCTGAGGTATTTTTATCACACTACTATTCAAAGAGGTAGAATTGCTGGTGGTTTTATAATGGAAACATTTGCTATTTACAGGCTTTAATTCAATTGCTTAATTGCTGATTCAGAATGCAAAGGACTGGAATTTGAGCCAAGAGCCATTTTTCCCAAAGAAAATATTTATTAAAAGTAAAAGCAAACCTCAGCCATATCATGCAAACTCTAAATTGAAGCAGAGATGGTAGGAAGAAATCTCAACTATTTTCTACCTCTTCAGGAATGTGAATTATATACAGAATTCAAGTTCCTTAGGGAAAACACACTTTCTCTTCATGATTAAGAAAGGATCAAGGAAAACACGTGGGTGTTGCCCAAGGTACATACATGCTTAGTGAAATTCAGAAAGAAATCTAAATGGCTGCTTTGCCTAACTTCTTTTGACAGGGTGGCTTGCCTATAAAAAAAAATACCCAAATAGGTAATTTCAGCATGGGATTGCACTAATACTCTGATGGTCATCAGGTAAAAATACCCTCATACAAATCAGATTCTCAATGCCAGATAATAATTTCTAAGGCACAAATATCATTGTCTAAAAAAAGTCTCCTCTGTTCAGATTCCTAGTTTGACAGCTTACATCTGCCTCTACATAGTAGAGATAACAGGAGGAAAAAATAGATGTATGGAAATCAGACACGTTGTAGAGTTAAAGCTATCAGATTTCACAGGGCTACCTCACTGGATGATCCTTTCTTGGCTCGCATCTTGTGTGACGCATATCCAGCCATAAAGGACTTGAGTTTGAATTCCTGGCATCCTGAGCTGGCATTGAGCTGAAGAATACAGGTGATTCCAAATAGGTCATTCACTGCTTTTCTTCTTTGGAGAGCTTGATTTTCAAAGACTTGTGGAAGGTTTATCTTCAATCATGGGGAGCAGAGCCAGTGTGTTCACTTATATTGAAGAAGTATTTAACACACCAATACAAAGTGTTCTGATAATATGTTAAGGACTACCCTGGATACCTTTGCTATAATAGATTCTGTGAAAGAACAAGTTGACATTTGAAGAGCCTAGTGGGTCATCTAACCCATCCATGGAATATGCAAAATTAATAACTATGAGCCCTTGGATATCATCCTGAAAATAAGCTCAGGAACAATAAATAATTTATAGTCCATTCGTAGTCACAAGTCTTTCATTCTTACAGATACATTTGGAACTGGAGCAGAATTTAACAGAGCAAGAAGCACAATAAGAACAGTGGCAAAAAGCTCTTCCTCAGTGTTATCTTTGGACACAATTGTCTGTACCTAGCTCTGCATAACTCAGCCAATTCTCCCACTTGCATATTCAGGCATGAAGTTCAAATTCTCAGTAGACCATTATAAGCTCTCACTCAAGCTGGTGTAAATCCAGACTAGCTCCTATGATGTCAGTGAGTAAAGTTACTCTGAATTTACTGCTGTGTAACTGGGAGTGGATACTGATCTCATTGACTTTGTTTTTTCTGTAAATCTCTGTGCCAAATCCTTATGGCCTCACATAGGCAAGAATTCCTGTTTGTCACCAGCACAAATTCTAGGTGAGCAAACAGTGCTGGGTTGTCCTTTAATCTCTTCTTGGCTTCATAGCTTAGCCATGCACTCCTGACAACTCCCTGTATTGGCTGGTCACTCCTCTTGGAGACTGTGGCAACAACGGCTGAGGATGTAAACATTATTAAAGTAATTTTCTTGCTGTGTTTCCACCAAAACAACAGGGATGCTTGATAGATCAGTGCCTGCTATGCCACCAGTCCACACCTCCCCTAAAGAGCTGAGAAATTTTCTGTTTGATATCAGATCTGTTCCCACCTTGAGAGAAAAATCACCCTTTTTTAGCAACTTAAAACTCAGTTTTTCCAACAGAGCTTATCTGCAGCAAGCTGACAGACTGCTGAGCTCCAGCAAGCAACCTGGCCCCTGGCATCAAGAACATGTCCCCCAGCTGCATCCCTCTAAAGCCTTTTTCTCTGGGAAGCAAGCTCTAATTTGCAGTACATCTGAAGTAAAATAATAGTCTTTGGGCTTATACTCCAAAGTGCTATTACAAGTGCAGGTACTGCAAAATGCTTGTTTGATATATTGACATAATTCTTTTCATGAGAGTTTATGTTGATTTCTTCCACTTCATTGCAATATACAGAAGGATCTCTTTTCATTAGTTTTATAACAATAGCTTTATTACTCCACGTTTTTATTAGCTGTAAAATTGGCATAAAATTAAAGATGTTTACAGTTTCAACATCCAGGAAATGGAAATGAAATCTTGAAATTAGCACAAAAAATTGTTATGAAATCTAGCTAGTTACTGTTTGTAAAACATAGGTTTGCAACAAGAAAGTAGCGCAGGAAAGCAGTGAATCATGAAGGTGAAGCATAGCTAGAAATAATGCATCCAGCATTATAATTATCGGAAAAACAGTCAAACCATGGACACTAACAGTTTGCCACAACAGTTTGTCTTTCAGAAGCACTAAAACCAGATTTTAACTTAAAGAAAGAAAAATAAATCTTCCTAAAGATGGGCTGCAACTCTGGTCAGATTCTCACAGCATGCTTAAATTAATCAACTGGCCATAACCCAAACCACTGTGACTGGAGATTTATGGAAACATGGCATAGTTCTTCTTTTTCCTTGCCTAAGTTGTGATAATTTGGTGTTGAAAAAATGTCTCTCACTGTGTCTTGAAGTCCATTGCTATAATGATTGATGATTGCAAAATTGTTGATTGCAACATCTTGAATGTTTTATGTTTCGTTTTAAATGTCTCTGCACTAAAGGGCAAAAGAAAGTTTTCTATGATCTCATGCACTCATGCCTTAGATCTGTACAAGATGGCCCCAGACTGTGACACAAAGGAGCTTGCACAGTGCTGGACAGGACAGCCTGGAGAGGGCAATCCCATGTGTGTCTTGGTTTGGAAAGACAGATGTCTGCTAAGGAAGGCAGGGGCCTCCCCTGAAATGGAAAATGTAAACCCACTCACTCTGAATTGTTACAAATTTGAAATTAAGGGGAGCTCTCAGGTAAAAAATATGGGAGCAGGAATGACAGTTCTTTATTAGGGAAGAAAATAAAAAGATAAAATAAACAATGCAGTAAACTAAAACAACACTGACAGAGTCAAAATACAACGTGGCACCCTGTGGGTCAGGGTGCTGGTAATAGTCCTGTTGGAATTGTGGCTGCAGTCCTCCTGCAGTGTCAGGTGTGGCTCTGTTGGATCAGTGATCCTGTAGAAAGGTGTAGTCTTCCTCTGAAGATCCAGTGGAAGAGGCAGCTGCTCCTCTGGGAAATCCAGTGGAGAAGCTGGATTTGGTTTCAGAACCTCAAGATTATATCCAGGTAGCAAAGCTTGGCTCCTCCCTCTGGGCGGAGCATCTCCCAATGGGATGCTGTAGTTCCTATCAGTCATGCAGTGACATTCAATAGCTGTTATCAGCAGATGCCTCCCCAGAGGGAGGAGTGGTTGTAGAATAGATAAGGAAAACTGCCCACTTAACAGAAGATAACTGCCATACAGATGGCAAATAGAATACAGATAGAATTTGCTTGGAAATCCAGGACAATGTGTCAGGGAGCATCCGGGCTATTGGAAGCACCAGGCCTTTGTCAATGGCACCATCACCACAATATCTGAGGCTGTGCTGTTTCTGTACAAACATCTGTGATTGTATTAGGATCAAGTGGTGCTCACAGGGTTGCACACAGGGGTTGATTACAGCATGGCTGGGGCCACCCCTGTGCTTTCCCAGCTGTGCCTGGGGGTGTAGATCCCAGTTCTGAGGGAGCAAAGCAGCCACAGTCAGAGCTGCCTGCAAAGACCCCAAAGCGTCGTGGTTTGTCACAAGGACAAATGCACCCTCTGGAATCCCTCTGATGCGGATTAGCATTGCTTAATCCAAAAGAAACTATTCCTAAGTTTGAGGAAACTTTTGCCACTTTTTTTTGCTCTTGAAGCTTCAGATGGAGATGATTTTGTTCAACTATCTTCATCAATTATGCAGGGAGACAGAGGGAAAATAAGTCTAGAAGGGACTTGGTGAATTATTTCTTTGTCTTCTTACTGAGGAAAACCCTTTCCCACACACTACAATGGAGGATTGCTCTGCTAGTTCAGATTGTTTTGCAAGGTCAGGCCTAGGCTAGTATCAACAGCAGATGACAACAGCTATCCCAAAAACCCCTCATGTTTCCTTTACAGACTCCTCACTTCTGGAAGAAGATTTAAGATTTGCAATTTAACTAGAATGTTACTTATACTATCTAAGTGACTTATGTGAAGTCAGAGGTGCTTCATTTACAATTGTAGTTTCAAAACAATTGAATTTTGCAAAGCTGAGATAAAGAAGCTGATGCTTGTCTGAAAGTTCTGGATGTTTTTTATTATTTTACTTATGAATCTAATACATTTTTATAAACTCTGGGTAACAGAAAAGACAGAGCTGGCTTTTTAATACCAACACTGAATACACAGAAAGAATACACTGCAGGATTATGGTCTAAATTTATTTCTTGACATCCATTTTATTTAGGGAATGATATATATCTAGCCCACTCAGCACCTGCTGTCTTCAGACACACCAGCCATTTATGTCACTTATTTAGGGTTCCCCCTTAGGGTCTGGAGAGCAGTTCTTCCACTTCAGAATCGCCTTCTGCAATCATTCAGTTTTTATCAGATTCTCCCCTCAAAGTCCTCCTACAGCCGGTTGTGCTGGACAGGTCAAGAAATAAAGTGCAGGCTGCTTTCCATGCTGGTGAGATTCCCCAGGGAGCTCTAGCTCTGCAATTCAGGCTCTGGAAGTGCATCATTCCTTTCATTTCATCACATTGCTGTTTGTTTGATGAAGTGTTCAAAATTCAGTGGCACCAGCACACCAACAGGCTTTACTATATTATAATCTTTGTGAAGGTCTTCATGAGCTTGCACACAAAGCCTTTGGAAGTCAAGTTCAAAACAAAACAAGAACCATATCCTTTTTCTTTATGGAATTTCAGGGGGAAAGTCTTCAAATTTACACAGAAAAGCACTTTACAGAAAATGTTGCAATTGACAAAGCAGTAGCCATTCCTAGGAACTACAGCAATTTAATAAGAATAGCTTTTTGCAAAGGACCTGGGTGACGCTGGTCCATTCATTAAGAGCCACAGGAACTGAGAGTGTTTCCTGCCTCTCTTGCCAGGTCCCAGCTCCCAACTCTGCCAGCTGCCTACAGCCAGCCACAGGTTTGGGTGATAAACTCCTCCTGTGTCTTGTGCTGCAGATGTGCAGCTCCAGGGCTGAGTGTGCCCCATGGCCTCTGCTCCAGAGGGGCATTAGTAAGTGGTAAATGCCTGGGCTCAGGGGACAGCAGCAGCACACACACACACTCTTCAGGACCCAGATTGCTATCCTGAAATGTGGTAATAACACAAAGCAGTGCTGTTGTGACTACAGGTAACTTAAGAACATAATTTTGGATTTTTCACAGAGTTGCAAATAGTGGTAATTGCTTTCAAAATGATTCCTAAAAGAGATATATCTCTGAAAATGATATGTTAATGACTATTATTCTACTTGTTAAAAAAAAAAAGTGGCTGTGATCTGCATCAGAGAAGTGCTAAGGGCAGATCTGCATCAACTCCCTGTGACTGTTGTGCTCAGCAGGCATGTACAGCTGCTGATCCTCAACCAGCTCAGACTTCTAGCATATTTTTAGATGAGCAGGATGCATAACTTTAAAAATAAAACATTTGCCAGACCACACATCATTTCATTTTTGCAGCCCTTATTTTTAATAAACTATTACTTCTCCCACAACACTGTAATATTTTCCACAACACCACTTTTCCAAAGCATTGTCCAAGCCTCCTCTGGGCTCTGCAGCAGCCAGTACTGAAATTCTCACATGATTTATTTTCCCAGGCACCTTTAGTTCTCTTGTGGATATTAAAAGAGCAAGAGTTTTAAATACAACCATACATAAAAGAAAGTATTTTTTGACAATTACAGGAAAGTCCTATTTGTATTTCTCACATGTGATTCATCATCTTTATGATGATAAGAATTACGAAGACAATGTAATATATTCTGTGTTCCCTCACACAAGAATATATCTGATTTGCCTTTGATTTCCTACTGAATCCATTTTACAGTGGGTTTTCAAACAATGATGATACAAAAATCTGATTTTGATGTGGTTTCTGTGAAGATCTTCCCATCAAAGATTGACCACAATATGTGGCTCTTTTTCTTCTACTCTGTGGGTAGAAGGATATACAAAGCAAAAATGGAAATACGGATTCTAAAAGTATTATGGTGGGTCAGTAACTGACTGTAAACTTTAATTTTATATATTTTTAATCTGTATTTATAGGCCAGAAAACCTAGTTCTTGTTTTCAACAAACCATTAAAAATAACTTTAATATTAAAAATTTTAAAGGAGTGTCGAGTATGGCACTTAAAAGTAATTTTTTAAAATTTGATTAGTATCCAGAACTAGAGTTTTTTATTATTTTTTTCTTTAAATCCTAATTTCCAGAGTGTATAAAAACCTGTATGCACCATTCATTCCAGGTATGCACAAAATTTTTGAACACTGTGTAAGGAATCTCTACATAAGTTTGAAGGAAACTGACAATGTTTTGTCACCAAAGTCTGGATTATCTTACTTGGGAATGACATGTAAAGTCCTAATTATATAAGACTAGCTTCTGCTTGTGAGGTTATGAATAACAAAAAAGCACTCAGAGCCAAGAAGTTGCTTCCTTACCCATGACTGTGTTTGATGGAGACAATACAACACTTCCTTTTAGAAAAGACAAGAACATCTGAACTTTTGGCCAGGGTGCTTCTCCCTGTCATGGGCTGAGATCAGCTTCTCTGTGTGAGCTCAACAAGGCACCACAAACCAGGAGAGATGGTTCCACCAGACTGGACTGACTGCAGTGCTCAGAGTTCATACACTTGTCAGTTTTATTTCAAATAAATATTTGTCCATTTTTAAGGCCAAGAAACCATCCTGTAGAAAGATCAGACTCTCAGCATAGATTCTTACTGTAAGCTCATAGTCTGGGGCAAGTCATATATTTTAGAGGACACTCCAAGTTCTGAAGACTCAACTGCATTTTATTAAGTAGTGTCAGTGGTTAATTCACCTCATTACACAAACTGTTCTTCTGATTTTTATTCTAAATTTTTCTGGCTTTTGCTCTTCAACACTGCATTTTGCTAAAAATATTTTTGCTGGAGCAACTCACCATAAGAATTTCATGTTTATGCCCTGATAATACCAGATAACAAGATAGCATTTTGTGTGCCTTATCTTATGGTCACAGTCCTATTTGAAGTAGAGATCTGTCTGATTGTGGTTTGTTAGAAAAATGTCCCTCTATCGGAAAGGTTATCACATAGATCCCCTGCAATCACATGAGCACACGCATGTGCAAGTTCACACAGTCACAAACACAGAAGTATTTGGTTTCTTGGAATAATTTATGACTTTTGAGACCAGGTTTTTATTATATTGCAATGTCAAATTTCATATTTTAGCATTCATGACAATACAAACTCAAATCACAATATTGGAAGAACCAGCAATCACACAGGAGCACTTTTAAAAAAATTTATGTTACCTTTTCTGGCCCAATGCACAATTATAGATCAGTTTTCATGGTGTTGTCTCAAGTAATTTTCATCTTAGAAGCTGGGTTAATACCCAAATAATTTAAACTAGTATTTTGCTGAAGGAAGAATCAACCAACTTGTCTAGCTCTCACTAAAGGAGCTCAATGGAGATGTTAATTTCAAAACCAGGAATTTTAGTTCTATGTGTATCTTACACTTCTCATCAGGAGCTGTTATAATGTGAACACAGGGGAGCTGGGTAACAAATGGAATGTAATCCACATGCTGCATCACCAGCAAGGCCTATTCTCTATGTCATTGCTGCTAAATCTACTTCCTTCAGCAGTTTCTTGCTTGTATCAAAAGTTGTATGGCCAGCAGGACCAGGACAGTGATTGTCACCCTGTACTCCACACTGTGAGGCCACACCTCAAGTCTTGTGCCCAGTTCTGGGTCTCTCACTACAAGAAAGACATCGAGGTGCTGGAGAGTGTCCAGAGAAGGATGGAGCTGGTGAAGGGTCTGACACAAGTCCTATGAGGAGCAGCTGAGGGAGCTGGGGTTGTTTAGCATTCAGAAAAGGAGGCTCAGGGGTGACCTTATCACTCTACAACCACCCAAAAGAGGTTAGAGCAAGATGGGGGTCAGCCTCTTCTCCCAGGAAATCAGTGACAGGATGAGAGGAAATGGCCACGTACTGCTCCAGGGGAGACTCAGGCTGGACATCAGGAGGAAATTCTTCACTGAAAGGCTGGTTAAACATTGGAACAGCCTGCCCAGGGGCGTTGTGGAGTCACCACCTCTGGAGATGTTTAGGAAATGACTGAATGTGGCACTGAGTGCAGTGACCTGGTGATTGATCAAAGGTTGGAATCCATGGCCTTGGAGGTCTTTCCAGCCTTAACAAAACTGTGACTGTATGATTCTGTTCAATGATGTCTCCCAGACATGAATGAAATATCACATTGTCTTCATGCCTTTTATTTAGATGCATGCAGATGCTAAGGAATAAGTTGGATAGTGTAACATACATCTTAACAGCACAGTAACAGGTATCTCCCTTATTGGCTCAATATTTTGTAATGATTGCTCTGCTAAAAGGGAAGGTGGCCTTCTAGCTGGGTCGTACTTTATAAAAAATTCATGAATACTTCTACAAAAGTTATATTACAAAGGTCAATCCATTCTCAATATATTTCTAAGGAGGTTTTTTTAGGAACTTTTACCTAACTTAAAGCTTTAACTCCTAGCTTTATTTTAACAGGAGGAAACAAAGACTCCCACCAGTGTGGAAAATTTCATCTTCAGTAGTGAATATAGCGTTTATGAAGCTCTCTGTATTTCCTTAAAATGTAAAAGACAAACAGCTCTTATAGGATGGTAAAAAACTAGAGGACATAATCAGCCTGGCATTCTGAAGCAAACAGTTGATGGATTGAGCTGAGGTGTGAAATATGTTCTAACACAAAGAAAGCCAGAAGATTTCCAAACAGTTCTTGTGGTCAGATATTCCTGTAAATGAGTGTTTTAGTTTGGGTGAGTAATGGATTCGTAATAAGATATTATTGTAGGCCTCATTATGTTTAGTTTTTGGCTTTGTTATGGCATAAAGAATAATGCTTGGATTTGAGATTGTGTGATCCTTTGCATTAGCTGCTTGGCATGATCATTAGCATAAATTCAACAAGTGGATAAAGACCAAGGAGGTTTAAATAATGCAGAGGTAGTTCTTAGCGTGTTCTTAGCTAAGTTCTTAGCTTAGTCTTATTTGCATCTTCTTTTTTTAATCTGCACATGCAGATTTTCTTCTTCTAAATTAAAATCAAATCTGAAATTGTGGCTGGACATAAATTTCTCATAATGTCTTGAGATGCAAAACCATGATGGCAGAATAGGGCATCCAGTAGAAAGATGATACCAGGAGTTAATAATCTTAATTACATTTTATTCTGATGTTTCATTTCTCAAACTCCACTTCCCAGTGATTAGATTTTATTATGCCTTTATGGAAAGGTCAAAAAGCTCACAGCCTCAAATAGCTGTTCAGTGTTTAAATCTCTATCCATGGTAATCTTCTCTTCTAAATTTGTAACTAATTCCTTATATGTAATGGAACTTGCATTGTAGTTTTTACACCATTTTATTGTATTTTTATCTTTTTCTCAAAATTCCAATTTCCTTCTGAAATGTAACTTTTTCACTTGGACATAATGTTTTACACTCAGCATTACATGTATAGGTGCAGCCACTTCTCTGCCGTGGTTCTTATCTCCAAGACGTTTGCAAATGCCTGTGGGAGATTTGCTTTCTTGTCTTTGGAGCTCCTCTGAGCATTCACCTCGAGGCAATTACCGCAGCTTACTAAATATGCCTCTGTGTGACTGCTTGCCAAGACAGTCTCCCATCCTCAAAGGAGAACTTGCAATTTTGTTCCCTGTGTACTATTTTCTATTTAGTTTTATTAAAGTACATTGTGCTCGTCATGACAACCTAATTAGGCCATTCAGCTTGCACAGCACAAGCAACTTCTCTACCTTGTTCACTACCCTGCTCAATTTCTCTGTCATCTGCACACATGATTAGCACAGATGCAATGTAGTGTCTAGAATGATCTTTCATCAGATGGAACCATTCTGTAGGGAGCAGACTAAAATAGGCCTGCTTTTTTTTGTATGTTCCTAATTATAACAACTGCATTTTGTATCTATGAGTGATCCAGGCTTCAATCCTTTCCATACAAATTCCCTATAGTGCAAGTTTTTAAATAAGTCATGATGTGGTTCTAAGTTAATATTGCAATTTCAGATAAAACCCAGCCTTCTGGGAAATGAACTTTCCTGTAACTGTTGTGTAGGTGGGAACAAGTGGGGATTGATATTGCCTTATCCAGCTTCCTCCTTCACTTCCTACTCTAAAGCTCCAAGAGGAGTATCCTGGCTCAACAGTGGGTCAGGTGTTTGCCATATTCATTTCTTCATGAAGAATGTGTCCTGTCTGTAGTGACCAACCTCAGAATTAATGAGTTCCTCAATTTTTCTGCTCTGGCAGTGTTCAAAAACACATATTTAGTCTTGCATCCTAATTAGATATTGCTTGAAAATGTGGCAAGAAGTGTCAGATGTGCATATGTGTTGTATTATATTATTTCAGCTGTGGAAACTGATAAATACTGCAGCTGCAGATCCAGGCCTAAGCATGCTAGGTGTTTAAAAAAAAAAAAAGAAAATAAAAGTTGTAGTCTTTGCCCAAAGGGACTTACATAGCCCCAAAACACAGCTATCTGTCCTTTTGTTCCACATGTGTTTTCTAGTACTCTCAGCTATTCATAATATTTCTCATTAGTCATCTTTCACTGTAACCCATCAGGGTCATTACATGTGAAACTTTCCAACAAAATGCAAGACATCAACTTCACTGAAGACAAAGGATTTGGTATTCTGTAGTGCAAAACGTGCTCTGGCCAGTTCTAAAAGCCTCTGAGGTGCACAGTTTCCAGTGTCTACCCAGGACTTCCAGCATCTCTGAAGAAGTCCTTGAACCCTGCCAGGTGGAGCTCAATAAATAGCTAGCAGTATATTAATTAAAGCACCCTGAGAGTGAGAAAGTCTTGGCACAACATGAACAAAAAAGAGCCAAGTACTCACCTAAGGTAAATGGCTATGTTCCCATCAAGTACAATTATGCCGATTTATACCGCTTCAAGATTTATCTATAAATGCTCCTACACCCATATGGATGCAGAGCTGTATCCACCCTGAGCAGTGCAGTCACACACAGACATCCAAGGCAGTTTGGCTGCAGCAGCAGGAGCAGAGAGCAGCTGCTGTCTCCAGCTCTGGGAGGGAATCTGCAGGACACCCCACTGTGGCAGCCAGGCTCACACCTCTACTGCCTTCAGGTACATCACTGTGATTTCCAAGTTTTCAGGCAGACTCGGGAAACAGAGAAATAGACTTTAAATGGCCACTTGTAATTTTTTTCTACATAATGTTAAGTGAGCAGAGTTATGTTGTCAATTAAAACCAGAAACCATTCAGCTGAAGTATCTGAGTGCTGCCTTCTTCTTGGCCCCAGTACAGCCATAAATACTTAATATTCATGAGAAAGATCTTAATAAAAATATTTGGCTTGAAATCTTGAATGTCAGTAGCTTCTCCAGAGGTTCTTACTTCCTTAAATGTAGTCAAACCTAAGAGATTAATTGGGAAAAAATGCAGTGGAACAGGTAGGGTTATCTTAAAGCAACATCAGAGCAGGGAAATGAGAGATTAATGCTAGCTGTTACCTTCAACTAGGAGAACAAATTAGGTGACCTGAGCTACTAGAACATTTATCAAAGGTAACTGTCAAGTGATCTTTTAAACTACACACCTGTCCTGTTAAATACAGAAATCTTTCATGTTGTGGGTAATATGGCTCAGCAAAATAGCCAACAAAGGGGCACTGACGTGTTTTAAATTGTGCTGCTCTCTGGCTCCTTTAATGTATTTTCACACTGGCTGCTCTGGCAGTGGAGGTGGTGTGGGCATGGACATCAGCAGAGACTGCTCCTAGGGCTAATGGGGCTGGGGGAGAATCCAGGCTTTGGGCTGATGGAAGCAGAGGCAGCACAATGGCACATATAAGGTAGTGTAAGGGCTTTGGTGGGTTGGGAAGCTGTGATCCATGGGTATCTGCCCCCCACTCACCTTGCTGAAGCAAGCTTCTCCTCCAGTGTGGGCTACAACAGCCCTGCTGCCTGAGGCTCTTTGCTAACCCCACACTGTGTGTGTTCAGTTAGCTGTGAAAAGGGACCAAGAGAATAATTTCTCCACTGCAAGGTGTTAATGTCAGTCTCCCACACACATCCACTTAGAGGCAGAACTAAATTTCTTTTTAAAGGCTCTTCAACTTAAAGGTGAGCAACATGAATCACTGTTTCACCCAGAGTAGGTGTAATTTCTTTTCACTTGACTTACATGACAGCAACCAAACTCAGGTATCACTAGTACCTTCTTGCTCTTCTTTCTATTCAAGTTTAAAAGTTTTATGAAGGCTTTGCTATAAGTTTGAAGCAAGAAGCTGATCTATGAAAGCATTTGTTAGTTTCCCTTCAGCTGCTACAGCTAACAAAACCTGAATATAGATGGAGTTGTTCAAGCAAAACACGTGTCTTTCACTAACGTGTCTTGGTCTGGGGAGATAGTTTGAATCTACTGGAAAGAGAATTATTTCTGTGGTACAAGAAAAAAAACTCCAGCAGCAAGGTTTGTGATTTTAATTTCAAAGGCATGTCCCTTCAGGTGCAGACTAAGTTCTACTAGCCATTAAGGTTTAATGGCAAAATTAATACACCCTAAAAGTTTAATATATCCTATATATGAATACATCTGTGTTCAAGGTTTATTAGAGGCTGTCAGTAGAAACATGAATTTAAGTGCTGTTAAAAAATTAATGTTATTATGTTTCAATAGGCATTTAAAAAGGGAAAATACACTCATACAGATAGACAAGAGTAAGAGTTGAAGAGGTCAAGATTTCAACTACTGTAAGTACCATTGCTCCTACAGGGGCAATACTACAGGGGAGTGATAGCAGCGCACACTTGTTGAAAATCTGGCCTTATATTAAAATTACAGAATCCATTAAGTGGGTACATCATTAGTTTGGACATCAGGAAGAATTGCTTTACTGAAAGCGTTGTTAAAAATTTCAACAGACTGCCCAGAGAGGTGGCCAGGTCACCCTCCCTTGAAAAGTTCCAGAAACAGCTGGATGTGGGAGTTAGAGCTGTGGTTTAGTTGATAAGGTGGAGATCAGTCAAAGGTTGGACTTGATGATCTTGGAGGTCCTTTCCAACCTAAATGATTCTTTGATTCTGTGATCATTAGACTCAAGAGGCAGGTGGTGTACAGGGAGAGGCAAGTGACAGACCATTTTTGTTCCCTCCACTTCCAATCTACCTTAGATCTCGCCACTCTCAACAAGAATTATTTTGTCTTTCCTACAACAAAAGAAAGTCTTTTGTCTTCCCTTCCCCCATTCTGGCAAAACCCTCAAGTAAACAAATTTTTATTGGTTTTATCCTAAAATGCTTGGATGAAATCACCTCTTGCTGTAAAGTTCAGTGCTAGCCTTGAGGTACAGGATGGGAAAAATTCTATTTGGCACTATATTTTAGAGCAGGACAATAATGCATCCTGGTTTCCTTGCTTTAAAACAGACATTTTTTTGGGGAGTAGAGACATAGCACAGTGTGTGTCCCCACTGAAAGCAAATCCCACAGCAAATGGACCTTTTGTTATGGCTTGTGAGAATGTATAGCACTTCCTAATTTGAGGAAGAAAGTAATAAAAACATGGATGAATGCCCATCCAAATCTATGTTTGTTTGAAAAATCTAGATAAGAGTGTTTTAGAAGATAAAGTCTTAATTGGTATGTTTCTCAATAATTTAAGAGGAAGGTTAAATGCATGATAAAAGTGTAAGAGGATGGGATTTTCTTCTGTTTTTCTTTTTACCTTTAAGCTACCAGGAAAGCTAATTTTCCTATAACTTTGCTTGAGGAGCCATTGGAGACCTCACATGTTCACTTTGAACCTTTTCTGCCCTGAAGAAAGACAGAGATAAATTTTCTCCTGAGTATTTTTCAGTAATCAAGTTAAAAGTCAAAATCAAACAGTGTGAAACTCAACTTCCCTCTCATTACTGAGGATTTATTTGCATAGATTTTCCTGCTGCCATAATTTCCTCCTCTTCTTTGTCCAGAAGTCTGGAGACTCTGAGGAGTCACCTAGGAAAGAGTGGTAAGAAATGAATTGTCACTACAACACAAATATACAGTTCCAGAGGTAAATATGTCATCTGATATTTGCACTTAAGGAAAGAGAACATAAATGAAACTTTCACCTCCTCCTTTCATAATGCATTATTAGTAACAATATCTTTTTTCTTTAGGGTTCTGCCATGTGCCCCTCATTAATCTAAAAGAGTAGCACAAGATTAGCTTGATTTATCATTGACATTGTTCCCTGGCCTTAAAAAAATGTTCTCTTTTAATACACCCCGCTGCAAAAAAATGCTGAATAACTTTCTAAAAGGTGGGTGAAATAGTTGCCATAGCCTGAAGGCAGCAACAATGTAAATGCTAACAAGTTATTCTGGTTTTACATGTCTGTTCACCTTTATACAGATTCTACCACCTCTGCATCTCATACTGCATGTGTTAATGCTTGGGAAGTTCTTTTGGGCCCTATAAACAATCCCATTATAGTCTTGAATGTAAACTGAAATAGTTTCCTCTAATTCTCTGATGCCTATTTAATAAGCATATTCTTGCTCTGCACATTTATGGAGTGCCTAGCTTTGCCACCCATACACATTCTCCCATTTTATGATCTTATTTTTTTTTTCTTAATTCAGCACAATAATTTGGGATTGTGACAATTGCTTATTCAGTTTTAGAGAAAGTAAAAACACAATATCCTTCTCTAAGACCACCCCACATCTTGAATCCATATGTTTGAGTGTGTAAGAAAATTGGATCTGATGCCCCCACCATGAACAAATTAAGCAAGAAAGGGTGACAATGATGATGGGAAGAGCAAGGAGCACTCCAGTGTATAACTGTACCCTTTAGAGTGGCTTAATCAATGCAAAATTCAGAGAAAAGATGCTCTGTTTCATTGTGACCTGATGGATAGCGCATTTCCCTCTTGTCCAATTCAAGTCAGAATACTCTTTTTTAGGGCTGACAAATAAATTTACAATCCAGGCCATTTAGTTCACAACCTGTTGGAGTAAGAAACCTCCCAGATGTAAGAGAAGCTTTCTGTGAGCTCAAGTACATTTTCACCAAAGCCTCTGGATCCTGACTGGTTCTCACTGAAGTAAAAGCCACAACATCTGCTGCTGTCAGCACCTTGAGGTTTCACCCAGAAGTGAGAAGCCCAGTACCAGCTGCTTGCCACAGCCAAACCCCTTTGTGCTCAACACCAAGGCACCCTAAGGGCTTCCTCCAGAGCCACCCAGCTCCAGACAGGTTCCTGCTGTCCAGAGCAGCTGTGGCATGCTACCAAAATATTTTCAATTTTTTTTCAGAGGCTAATCAAGTAGCAAGCAGACTGCAAATTCTTCTGGTGTGAAGGTTGCATTGCTGTGGCAGCGCTACCCAAATATTTTCAATTTTTTTCAGAGGCTAATCAAGTAGCAAGCAGACTACAGATTCTTCTGGTGTGAAGGGCTGCAGAGAACAGCAACATCAGGGTCTTCCTGTTAGTCATGGTGGCTGCCTGCAAGCTACCAGGGGATCTGAGCTGTTGCAGCTTGCACACAGGTGAGGACAGGCTGGAAAAGGGACACTTAGAAGTTTAATCAAATGACATGTTCCTCCAGGCAGCTGTGGCCATGCTGGACCTCAAAATCTCCACAGCAACCACTTGTAATGATCTCACACTAGATTTTAGCATGGGAAGGGACAGATTGCAAATGGAAACATTGGACTTGTTCTTGATCTCTCTCCTCAAAGCAAGGGAGCAATTCTAGGGCTGCAATGGCACTAGAAGAGGGAGGAGCTGGCACTGGAAGAGGTGGCTGCTCCCAACCAAGGCTTTATAGGCTCAGGAATGAAAAATAACAAGGGAAAGAACAGGTTTCATGTTAACACAGCAACTGGAATTTGAGCCTGAAAAAATTCAGGGAGTATTTTTCTTTCTATTTATACAAAATTTATAATGCAAATACAACTGTGTTTTTGTATGCTGTGCCTTTCAGCTCTATTTATAATTTGACCATCATTTTCAATCCTGGCCTGATTAATATTAGTCCATTAAAATCATGCTCAGATTTCTAAAGAAACATTCGGATTTTTATTGTTGTTGGAAGTGGTGAACTCTTGCCTTCCCCTATGGCATGTGTAGGATGGTTTTGCCTTCTGGCAGACTCTTAAGGCAATGTAAAACATTTTCCCATCACATAAGAACCTCAAATTAGGCTCTTGAGGACATTCTGTTGGAATAGAGCTGTTGGTCTTGCCCTGTCTCAGTGCTCCAGCAGATTCAGCCTGTGAACTTGGAACCATGGACTCCCAGCAGTTTGTGTGGAAAGGAGACCATCTGTCCCAGCCCTTGTGCAGAATGGGGCTCAGTGCAAAGCTGGGACAATGCTTCTTCCTCCTCCTCCTCCTCCTCTCCACCAGGTGTTTGTTTGCAGGGAGCCATAGGGTCTCCCTTTCTCCAGGCTGAACCAGCACTGTGCCCCCATCCTCTCCTCGAGCAGGGTGGGCTCCGGCCCTGGGATGCAGCTGTGAACCTGTTCCCATCCCATCCACTCTCTCCTGTCCATCTGGCTTCTGCTGCAGGGGCTTCTTCCAGCCCTGGGACAGCAGCCGCTTGTGGCACATTGACCATCACTCCAGTCCTGTCCACTTCACACACAGCAGCTCAATTTCCTTGCCTGTTCCACATGCAGGGAGATCAGAAGTGCCACTAAAATCCAAATCATCTTTGCTGAGGACTAAAAGATCCCATCCGCATGAGTGAGCTGAGTCTGTGCTTCTAAAAATTGTTCCCAAATGTTTGCTCATGCCATGCTCTTCCACAGTGACTGCCCACGGACTCACACCACACACACCCTGCTTTCATCTGAGTGAGTCACCAGCAGAATGTCCTGACCAAGACCATGTTCTAACAATGGCCAGAAAAACACTGTTGTATGCATTTGCCACTTTCTGTGTAAGATAATACCCTCACCTTAGTTCAGCTAGATCAGAAGGATGAATGAATTATTAATCTGGGCAGTGTTCAGATCTGGGGGAGGGGAGAAGCACCAACGTTTATGAATTATCTTATGAATACAATATAAATTATTCAGAAGCTATACATCCTTCTCACAAAGGAAATGAAATATTTTTTGGCTGTAGTAGGCTTGCAGACTCCTAAACAGAGAAGGAAAGAAAGATAAATCTTAAAACAAAAATGCAAACAGAAAAATGTAAGTAACCCTGATTTTAAAGACCTCATTGGCAAAGTTTATGCATGTCACATTTACCTGTGACTTTGTCCACCATTTTAGGGGGAAAAAAGTACTTTTTTTCTTAAGATAAACACTTTTGAAGCTCTAGTTTTACTTGGGTAAGTTAATTTCATTTTATTTGTTTATTGCCATGTGTGTGTGTGTGTGTGTGTGTGTGTGTGTGTTGTAATGAAATCTCATACGTTCTGTAATACGCCAAATTTCATTAATTAGAACAAAACCCCTTTAATTGTATTCCTGCCTGTGGTAATTTTACCATGAGTTGAACAAAGCCAGAACTCAACCCTAAAATTTCAGAAATTGGGGGAATGACTATACACAGAATTTTGAACGCACTGGACGTATTGTTTTCCTTTTTGAGCTCACACTCTTTCACAGCTGTAAAGGCTTGTGGTTTAAAACAGAAAGGCAGCTTTTGTGAGTTAGGCAAGTGAGGTCTTTCTGACCAAATTGAAGACTTTTTTTTCTTTCTTTATAAACCCTAGGGGGAAAAAATCCCCCAAAATTTCTTTCTACATTATTTGCAGTAGCTCCCACTCATTGGTGTACTTCTGCAAAGAAATTGTTCTGCCAAATGCAAGTAAAGTGTGCTGAAAGTACTTAACTGATCTGCTGATGGATGATGTAAATACTCTCTTTAAAGGGGTACTAATTGTAGAGATAATTACAAGTATTTTAAGGGCCTCTCTTTTTATTGACAGCATTGCTCAATATTAGTAACCCATTTAATGAGCAATACAATCACGCAAAGGAAATGCTTACATTCACTGCAAAATAAAAAAAAATGCAAAATTCAGTTTAGAGGGTGGAAAAGCAAATTAGGTATCACCTACAAGATGCCCTTTTCTCTCTCATTCATTCTTTCATACTCTGGGACCATCTCCAGGCAAAACATCAAGCCTGAAATCTGTCCACACCTTCATAATAAAGATCTGAAATTTGCTTTGCATATTCTGCAGAAAGAAAACAAGGGCAAGCCCCTTGGCTGCTGTGAATGGGAATAACTCCAATAGCTGTAGCAGTGCTCTGCTGCACTGCAATTCTTTTCTGGACATGCTTCCTATGATTTGAGGCATTTCTGATGCATGGAAAAGGGAAGGGAGAGCCTGGGATACCATTTCTCTTTGCTGTCTCTCAGAAGTCATTTCAGATTGATCCACCTTAGGAAAACCACATTGCCTTAATTACATTCATGAGGAACGTGATACTTTAAACTATTTTATACCATCATAAATTCTTGTACCTTACCCAAACTCAGTTTATTTTATCCCTTGTTTAAGGGAAGGCATACTGCTGCAGCTACCTCTACATCATGGAAGTTTTATTTAAAATGAAACTTAATAAGAAAACTAAACCTGCAACCATTCTACTTCCCCATTCTAGCTAGTTCTTGGCAAGAACTTGTTCACTTTTGCTTGGACATGACTTTGAGGGATGAGTAGGATAGCACTTCATCTAAAAGGGGCATTGTGTTGCTGCATGAGCTCAGGCCCTTGGTGGCTGGTCACCAACACCTCCATGGCAGGGCTTTAGTTTCAGAAGCACAGAACCATTAGGATTAAAAGGTGGGAAAAGACCTTCAAGGTGACAGAATCCAACCTTTGACTAACTACCACTTTGTCAACCAGACCATGGCACTGACTACCCATGTCCAGTCATTTCTTGAATGCTTCCACAGATGATGACTCTACCACTTCCCTGGGTAGCCCATTCCAAAGATTAACAACCCTTTCTCTGAAGAAATTCTTCCTGATATCCAGCCTGAAAATCCCCTGGCACTGCTTAAGGCCATTTCCTTTTGTCCTGTTGCTAGCTGCCTTTATTTTACAAATCAGAAGGGAAATTTGCTTCTCTACAATTCTGTCACTGCAATATCTTCCAAGAAAAAAAACCAGAAACCTCAAGATAAAACTCATTTCCTACTCTCAAAAAAAAAGTAAAAACATTGAGAAATCATTGTTGCTCTGTTCCTAGGTTTGGGTAGATCAGGGACTGAGCACAGATTAATCCCAAGCTTTGAGTGCTGGTTACTACTGAGAAGTAAAGAGTACATGGCCACAACTGGATGGGTGTTAATGAGGATAATGAGGATCCTGGTACAGCACTAAACAAAGACATCTTGCAGTGCATCTGGAACAACACAGCTGTTCTCCTTGAACTGACAGGATGCAGCAAAGGACTGCTGGCACCTTGGTTCTGGTGAATTCAGTGAGGTCTTTGTGAGGGTAAAGGCTAATGTGTGAGGTCCAAGGCATGTGGCTTTAAATGAAGCATGTTTGTATATTGTGTCTGTGTGTTTCTCCTGCAAATACACAAAAATGCACTTAGGTTCTGAGCCCTCACACACTACTGGAAAATAAGTAATTTCATGGGATTGTTTTGGCTGATAAATCTGATGATTACTTGGTTGGTTTGCAGCAAATCTGCAGACTTAGTAAGAGAAGATAACACCAAAGTTAACAATCACCCCATCAGAAAGATTCAGGCAACTGGTACCTTTGCAAGCCATCAGGAATCTTCCATGGAAGCTGATCCTTATAGAACACAAGCTGGTTTGCTTCTCCTGGCACTGGGCAAATGGAAGGGGTAAAAAGTAATTATATTATTTCAGTAACCACACTCCAGTTGCAAATGCTCACATGGCTCTGGCTTGCAGATAAATCTTTCTAGCTGGACTATTCATTACTCTTACAAAAGTAAACATAAACACTGATGAGTGCAAACATAGACTGTTAGGGAAATTCTGTGGTATCTGAAAATCTTGCAGCTTCTCTTACTCCCAAGCAAGTCCAAGTTCATGTGGAGGGACTAGAAAATGTAGAACTGAGAGTCCAAAAGACTAAAAAAAACCCCAAAAAACTCTAGCCAGTGTTTTCTCTGTCTGGAAAGTACAGAGCAATCAGCTTGAAAAATTACAGGCTCTCTCCCCTAATCTTGAAGCTGATTCTGTGAACACTTAGTGCCGAAATTAGACACCATTTTAGGTGGTATCTTTATAACCTGATGGAATCCCTGTGCTGTAAAAATCCTTTGCATGTTGGTTTATTATTTTTGCCTCAGGGTAATTTCAGTATCTTGCCCCTTTATGTTCTAGTAGGGAAACAAGTGAACAAATGTACAAATATGCCATGGTAAATATGTAAAGGCACTTCTACTCTTACCACAGAGGGATTGATCTAAATTCATTAACATACAGACATGGAAAACTTGATTGAAAAATTATACTAGAAGTCTTGTAAAAATGCTGGTTTTCCACATAACCTTTATTTCAAAAGCATTTAATTTTTGATAATGTATAAATGTTTATATTCAATTCAGAGTTTTTCTTTAAAAAAAGGAAGAAACATAGTAAATTTAATAACTATAAATGCAAGTGTACTTTCAGTTCCACTTTTTTTTTATATTTATTAAAATTTTGGGCTCACCTTGCATATCTCAGTTATGTTTTCTCCAGTCTTTCATGGTTGACAGAGTTAGAGATTTATTTTAGATAAGGTAGATAGCATTAGATGGTTAGTAGCCTTAATTTTAAAAAAGTCATAAAACCCACACGAATACAAAAAAAGGTTAAGCTAAACTTAAACCTTAAGCTTAGGTTTGACATGTTAATTCCACTCTAAGGGTAAGTAAAGCAATATTTTAGAATGAGGAATTTTATGTAAATTATTCAAAATATTTCAAGCTGACTCACAGTTTTTCATCCTTCATTGCAAATTTTAATTTAACAAAAATGAAACATTTAGAGTCTTGAAAATAAAAGAACAAAAGATCCTAGTAAGAAAACACTAAACAATGTAATCAGTTATGTTCTTTAAATATTTCCCCTCTTAATCAAGAAAAAAGAAAGAAAAAAAGCCAACAGCCTACGTAGAGCAAATTACACAGAAAAATCATGAGCAATTGCAGCCTGTGAAATATTGCCAGCCACAAATTTACCATGACACAATGCAGAGGAAGCTATAGTTTGAAGCCCAAGCTGTCAAATCTGAATTTGGAAGTCTCAAAATGCGTAGTTAAACTTAGTGACATTGGGAAGATATTGAAGGGAGGTGGCCAAGAGACACTGAGGAACTGCCTCATTCCCATGATGCCCCCTAACTTATGTTCCTAATACAAAAATTAAAGGAACTGCTGAAATCAGGGAGGAAAAACCCAGCACTGCAGGATTCAAGGAAAAGAAGGATCTGTGGTGGGAGGGAAAAAGGAGGGAAGGAAGGATGGAGGGAGGGAGGGAGGAAGGAGGGATTGTTGATTTGAGAGGAAGGAGAGTTGGCCTGGTAAAGAATGAAAGAATAGTTTTTTGGTGTAATGAAGGTTTGTACTGATTTATTGAACCTGTTTCTCCCTTGCTGCTTAGTCTTTCAAATAATTTTCTGTGTTACTTAGGAACTGCAACAGAAAACAACAACAACCAACAAAAAACAAACCACACACACAAAAAAACCACCCCAAAAAACCTAACAAACAACAAAAAACTCCAAAACAAAACAAAAACACCCCACAAAACATTAATCACTAGGGGTGCATTTATCCCTACTGCATACAGTTTTTATCCAGTAGTTATAAGGTATTGAAAATTAAGGGTCTTATTATATTCCCAAGGAAGTAGTGGCAAACCCACTTTTGGTTTTAAGAGGAACAAGACAGAAACTAAAAATTGATTTTATACCTGAATGTCTTGGTTTGAATATCCAGTTTTTAAACATATCTCGCCAAAGCGTGGAATTAAGAAGTATCTTTTTTAAAATTAAATATTAATTTTTATTTCATTTTCCTTATAATAATACACATATCATAATAATAATGTCTTTTAAACATCTCCTAGTTCTTTATTTTTAATTTAATTATCAAAAATGAACCGAGTCTCTTCTCCCTCTAGTGCATTTTCATTTGGCCTCATGAAGAGAGGCTCTGAACTGTACCAGGTCAACTGCAGCCATATAGAAATTAGGACTGAAAGGCAGGCCTGATTCATAGCCTATATCATAGTTTGGTTTACTGCTAGGGCAAGAGGTTTGGAGATTATCCTTGGTTTCTTCTCTTTCTTAAATAAGGCTCCAGGAAAAACCTTTGGAATATGAAAAAAACCCTAAGCCAAACACTTTAGAGAAAGTGTTTGTTTTATAAAAAAAAAAAGTTGTTTTAAACGTTTAATGTTGTTTTAAATGTTTGTTAAAATTAGAAACACAGTCCACTTTTCACACACCTGCAGAAGTAACACAGGTGCAAATTGGGGTGGCAAAGTAAAACTTTATTGTTAGGGTATTAAGAGCATGTTTCATGAAAATGTGTATCAAATAACCAACAGGTAAATATTTAGCCAATCACACTTTGGCTTCTCAGAGGTCTGCACTCGAAGGTTTGCTAGAAATACCATTGTGATGGTTTGCTCTAAGCATATCATGTCATAAGGGGGCCTTAGGACTTCTTGCTGCCTTTTGAGGCTCAGTAGTCGTGCTTGCTTTAAGATTCCAGTCAAAGGACATCCCCACCAGCTGCTTCACTGGTTGATTTCCTTAAAAACCTGCTTCTTGCCTGTAACTTTGAGCTCTAGATCTTCCTGTGTTTGTGGGATTGACTGAGAAGTTCTCTGATAGCTCTTTTCCTTCCTGTTCGTTCTTCCAGAGGGCTGAGTTACTTCATTGATAAGTTAAATGGATCACTTCTTTAAAACTAAGACAATCCTTTTGTCTTTATCAGTACTCTGTAGTTCCTCCATCACCCTTCTTGAAGAGCAGATAATTGAATGGGACTGCTTTAGCAGATATCACACCCCCAGTGCCAAGCAGAGATTGTTCAGACCCTGTTCTCCTTCCTGACACGTCCATTTCTGTGTGCCCAATATTACAGCAGCTCTTGGGCCACTGCACCACACAAGGTTAATTTGCTTCCAGCATTACCATCACATAGATGAATTTCTTCAGAAGCCTTTTCCTCTCTATCCACTGCTCCCCAAAAAGGGCAGCTTGCATCTAGAAATGATACAGCATACCTTGTGTGTTTCAGTAGCCATAGGGATTGTGTAAAGAAAAACTATTTTAGAATTCTTGAAGCAAAAATTTTGCATTTGGCAAGGGAAGCAATCCATATGTCTTACATTTTTCAACAGTGAATCATGCTTTAAATCCTGAGTAATCCTAGTGAATTAAGTGAAACCTTCTAAAGTGTAAAATATTATACAATGCCATGTCAATATAAACAGGGAACTGTCACAGGCTGCATCTACACCACTCTCAGTCTAAAACAGGAGTGCACTTCTGAAACTGATCTTCCAACCCTCTCCCCATGCTGAGCTTTGGGACACAGACCAGAGCAGTTTCTGAGCATGAGAACTGCCTTCCCTTTGGGTGAAACCAGCCCAACCAGTGCACTTTGAGAGCATGTCCAGGGTGCTCCTGTCAGGCAGGACCAGCCTCTGGCTGGACAGCCCCAGGAGGCACCTGGATGCTGATGTTGGTGCAATGCAGACACTTGGTCCTTGCATCCCTGTTTCATCCTGTCCACTGCCCACAGACATGTCTGTGTCTTGTTTGTTTGCTCCTCTGCATGCACCCTCCTCATGAGAGGGATTGGGCTCTCCCTCTCCCCTGGGGCTTGTCCTGACAAAGTCCCCCCTGGGGACCAACAGGAATTCTTCGGGAAGGTTAGGCCTTCCCAAGGGCAGACTCCTGGTTCCCAACTCACTTTAGCCACTTTGAGAAGTGTGAGCAGAGCTGCTGCTGCTGCTGGCCTCAGAGGCTCAGATAATCCTCACAGGACCAGGGGAGACATCTGACAGCACTCTCACAACACTCAGGATCCATACACCCCCAGAAACCCTGAGCAGCTAGGGGTGATGATGCATAGTTAACACCTCTCACATCCACAGCACAACCTCCTGCTGAGTCTGGCTTCTCTGCACAGAACTGATCCTGTTCACTCTCTAGGTGTTTCAATCTTTTGCAGCCAGCTCCTAGGTAGAACTACTTTCTCTTCTAAAACCTTTCATGGGAGGAAAAAAAGGTTTGAAATGATAAACTGTCCCAGACATTAATTCAGCACAGCTGGGGCCATGCAACACTGCATGGACGAGGAAAGACAAGAAAAGAGATCATCACCCCTCTCTTCTTTCTATTCCAGACTGGCAGGAGGCCAAACTGGCTCTAAGAGTAAATTAGAGCAACATAAAAAAATCTCTGTTCCATCTGAGGATCCTAAGGGACCCATACTGCTAGCTCAGCCCTTCGTGTCAGCCCACTAAGTAGATCAGAGGAGTGTAGATTACATACATCAAAGTTTCTGATTTATTTTACCTTAAGTAATAACAAGTACGTGTTCAACATACTAAATATCTTCCATATAGTAGATAGGAGTGTTGCTGTAACTTATGTAGATTTTTGGAAAATCTAATTCCAAATCTGTTCTTATGATCTTATAGAAAGGAGCAAAACCATATTTGGTGTGATGCCTACCTAATACACAGTGTTCCTCAGCAGCAGGTGTGCACTGTTTGTACATCTATGTACAAACTATGAATAGTGCATCCCTCTTTGCAACCTCTGCAACAGAGTAACAGCCTCAAAATTCTTATCAGAGGTTTTTAGATTAAGTCTTCACATCTCAATGGTGGAATAAAAATGATCACTACAAGGTGCAGGTATTACAGGCCACATGAATCAATCTGTAAGAGAGCAATATGATAGAAAAAGGATCAGACCACGCTTCCTTTGCAAAATCAAAAAAGTTTTGACAGTTTTATCTTCCAGAAACTTTGAAACAAGGTCTTCCATTTACTTTTTTATTTCTGATAATATCATTTTACTCAAGAGGTCTACTTGCACAAGTGGTCATGATCTTTCAGTCTAATCCAAATATATCAATGAAGTAATAAGTAAAGAAAAAAAACCAAAAGGAGATGGTCTCACTTCCTGAAAATATCTTAGTCAATCAGAATTTCCTTCTAAAATTGAAACTCTTGGTATTAACAAGTGACTAAACGAGAAACCATTTTTTGATGCTGTGAATCAGTTGCTCACATGAGTGACTCCATCAGAACATTCACCTGAAGAATATCAAATATTGTAAGGACGCTCACAAAATAGAAGTCAAAGCTTGCTGCTACAGAAGTGCTAAATAGTAATAATGATATGCCAAAAGTCTTTACTTTCACTCCACAAATAGTTTGGCAAGACACCTCATAATAGGAAGGATGAGGTTTAACATATTTTTAAGTGTGACAGAGCAAGGGCCTACCATGTCACATTTCCATGTATAGAATATCCACCTCCTGCAATGTGAGAATGGAATAGTGCCCCTCTGTCCCAGTAGTGTGGGGATATCTGTTCAAGTTCAGTTTTCACTATTGTACCTGAAGTTTGCATATGAATTTGTCTTAAAAACTTAAATTAGCAGCAGATACTTTTTTCAATCCATAATAGGAGTAAATAATTAATCTGCATAATCTGCATTTCAGGAGCTTTTTTTTTTTTTTGCAAGAATTATTTAACAGAAGTAATGTAACGGAAGAAACAATTATTTACTTTGTAATTATTCACTTTTTCAAGAGAACTTACTTTTATTTAGACAATGGAAAACATGGGATGAGGGGAAAACATAGAAACAGTTACCAGTGCAATACAAGATGATGAAGCACTAGAAAAATAACAACAGGCTTCATCCCATAAAATACAAAATATTTTGCCTTATGATCCCATTATCTCCCCAGTAGGCCAACCCTGCTGGCCCTTGACTTTGATTGTTTCAGGTTAGGGTTTCCATTTTAATGAGGGTAAGAAAGCTCAGCTCTGGCTCCCTTCATTTGGAGCTGCAGGGCTGTGGCACTGCTGCTGATCACCATCGCAGCGACACGAGTCATGAAGCTGAAAAACAAGGCTCTTAAAAAAACCAGTGATTTCTTTATACATGGTCACTTTGGAGTCTTCTCTTACACCAAGGCCAAAATTATTGCAATGACCAGAGTAGTGATTCACTCTTCTATCCTTTACTGTCCCGCCACTTTATAGTTGGGGATTTTTTTATTTTGTTTTACCTGGAAAAAACCCAAGTCTTTATCATGGGTCTGTGTAGCTCCTCTTAGCCAAGCACAACCTGAAAAAAGCGCCTTCCTTGATAACCTTCACTTGAAGTTCTCTGCAAGGATTACGTCAACATTAACCCCATCCCGGGGGTGCTGCCTGGCTCAGCTGCAGACACCAGGGCTCCGCGCTGCCCACAGCCTCGGCTGGCAGAGAGGGGGGCAGGCGTGCAGCCCCGGCTTGTCCTGCTCCCTGCAGGACTGACTGAAACTCCCCCAAACACAGGCGGCGGCGGCCGTGCCCAGTCAGAAAAGAGGAAAAGTAATTTCCTTGTATCCGTATGGCGTTGCAATTTAATTTCCTCGCCATCACAATGCTTTCAGTGGCCCACCAAGCTTTCCTTGCCCGCCTCCGTCTCCCTGCCCGCTCAGCAGAGCGTGGCCAGGCCTGGCCAGGCTGGGCCCGGCTGTCCGAGACCCCGGCCGGGACACGGGGCCTTTCCCGGCTGGGGGCCGGAACACTGCGGTAGGTCCAGGCCAGGCAGCGCAGGATGAGCGTGTGCTGCTCCTCAGCAGCGGAAAGCCCTGCACAGGGCTGGGAGGGCTGCCAGGACAGACCTGCAGTGCTGCGGCTCCCGGCATGGCGCTGTCCCGCTGCCCCCTCAGCCCTCCCGGCCATGCTGAGCCACCTCCCGAGTGAGGGGGACAGGGACGGGACGTGTCACAGCGGTGACAGCTCTCAGCTTCCTTGCTGGGCCACGGCGCCTTGGAAGCTCTGCAGGTCTTGACCAAGGACCATTTCTGATGAGTTTACCTCATTGTCAGCCCACGGCACTTTAAAAGCAAGCAAGCAAACAATAAAGCGCAGGAGCTTAAATTTTTGGCCCATCTCGCTCTGAATCTGGAGGGTGTTTTATGTTTGTTTACATTGCTGAGTAATAAAAACGTAATGTAGGTTTTGCATTTGGAGAAAAATAAGGCGAATGGGAGCTTATTTGGAAAGGGAGACACGTGTCTGCCTGTCTGTCTGAGCGCAGATGGCCTTGCACTGCAGTCTTGAGGCTCTGCATACGAAAATGAATCACATCAGCCCGCAACATTTCCCAGTGTTTCGAGAGTTCTGCTTTCAACACAAATATGAATGTACGTAGCAATGATCTTCATTGTCCTGACTTGGGTGATGTCATATTTTTCCATCAGGATACTGCGTGACAGCATATTTGTAGGCTTTGGGCTAAATATATAACGAGCATGAAATTCCTTTTAATGTCAAAATAAAACTAAAGGAGAAAAAAGAGTGGAAAGGTCATAGGGAAAAAACCTCCAATAATAAATATGACTTTTGGGGCCGCCTGAGTCTGGCTGTCACCGTGATGAGCCCACCGAGGCAGACACCCCGGCAACATCCCGATAATCTTATTATTTGCATGACATTACCCATGAGGCGGGGGGATGGGGAGAGGGGTGGGGGAGGGGAAGGGGGAAGAAGGCCGCCGAAAGCATCCGGGCGGCCCCGGGCGAGCGGGCGGGCCCCTGGCGGTGGTGCGGGGGTGCGGTGGCGGCCGTGCCGTGCCGTGCCGTGCCGGGCGGGGGCAGGGCGGGCGGATGGCGGTGCGCAGCTACTCGCGGCGGTGCGGTAGCGGCGGCGGCGCGGGGCCCTGCGGAGCGCGGTAATGATGTCAGCTTGTTATTTACCTTCCAGCGCCGGGTGACGGCGCAGCGCGAAAGGAGAATCAATCAGCCGCCGGGTGACCCGCCAGGCGCAAAAAACCGGAGCCGGGCGGGGGAGGGGAAGCACATGGAGCCGCGTTGCATCATCCGCCCGGGGTGGGGGGGACACGGGCGGGACACGGGGACACGCGTGGGACGGGCGCGCTGGAGGCTAAAGAGTCGCGGCGCTGCCGCCCGCGGGTGTCGAGCCCCAGCGAGATGCGATAAAGCCCGTTTGTGCTGATTCACAGCCCGCCCGGCCCCGCGCTCCGGGGCGCTGACTGGGCACTGCCGCCCGCCCCGCACCGGGACAGCGGTGGCGGCGCGGGGCGCGCTCCCGCAGCGCCGCCCGGGCGGCCCGTCCGCGCCGCTGCGCGGGACGAGCGGCCGCGTCCCGGGCGCCGGAGCGCGCCCCGCGGGGCCCTGCGCGGGCCGCTCGAGTTTGGCCGGGCCGGCCGCGGGGCCGAGCGTGCGGGGCACGGAGGGCGGCCGCGGGCAGCGCGCGCCGGGCTGGCACCGGGGAACGCGGCGCTGCCCTCGGGCGGGGGAGGGGAGGGCCCCCCTCCGCGTGTGTGTGTGCCTGGTTTGTCACTGGGTTTCAGTTGCGGGGGGGTGTCAAAGCACAACATAACCACAGGCGGGGCGAGGGCTGGCGGCACCCCGGGGCATCCCCGGGGGCGTTGGCGGCAGCGCCTCCTCGAGCCGCGCGTCCCGGCGTGCGGGACCGACGCAGTTGGGGGAGGGCGCGGCCGGTTCGCCCCCCAGCCGCCCCGGCCCTCCCGGTGCGCCCCCTCCCCCGCCGTCCCCTCCCTCGCTCCCGCCCGGTGGCGGCGGCCCCGGGCGCGGCTGTGGTTCCCCCTCGGCGCTGCTCCCGCCGCCGCCGCGCGTCCGCACCGGCCCCGCCAGCCCCCCCTCACCGCCATTCCGCCCCAAAACTTTCCGTTTCCCCCATCCCACTCTCCGGGACTTCCTTGTGCCGCCCGTGCGCGCGGAGGGGGGGGAGGAGGCGTGTGCGGCGGCGGCGAGGGGGGATTCGCAGCCTCCTGGCAGGCTGGCCGGGACCCCGGGGGAAGAGGAGTTGCACCATGCGCGGCAAGTGAGGGAAAGTCTCCGCCAGCAGCAGCGCCGCCGCCCCCCGCAGAAGTTGGGGCTCTCCCCGCCCGCGGGAGCGGGAGCTGTGCCTTTAACGCCCGCTGCGCCGCGAGGTGAGTTCCCGAGGCGGATTATTCATCCCGGGGACCCTGTTGTGGTTTCTTTTTCCCCCGTCTTTTTTTATTATTTTTTTTTTTTTTTAATTTCCCCCTTTTCTTACGCTTGTCCTTCCCGGCGCAGCCCCCCGAGCCCAGCCCAGCCCGGGGCCCGCTGCCCCCCGGCGTCCCCTCTGCAGCCTGACCCGCCCGGGGGGGAGGGGGTCGCTCAACCGCCGCTTGTTATGACGAAGTTTTCTCAGCCCGGACGTTTTGGGCTCTGTTTGGGGGTTTTGGGGGTGTTTTCTCCGCGCCGAGGGGATGTGTATGTGTGGGGCTGCCGTACCCGTGGCGGGTGTTTTGCAGCTGCCCCCGGGCAGAGCGACCCCAGGGCGTGGGAGAGGGGAGGGGGGCAGTTTCTCCCTACTTCTGAGACAGTATTTTAATGTATGGGGGTTTATTAAAAGACTAAATAAATGCTCGGGGAGGAGGGGAGAGAAATGCGAGGTATTCACGCTCCAGTGTGGAGTTTGCAGAGCCTGGGTGGGGGAGGGGATCCCATTCATCGCCAGGGCTTGAATCAGCAGCGGGCGGAGGGGCCGGTCGCTCCCCTACACCGAAGTTTACTTCCAAGTAGGTAAACAAGTTCGCTGCTCGCCCCCCGCCCCGGGCCCAGCCCGCCCAGCCGCGCTGCCCCCGGCCCCGCTGCCAGCGCCGCGGCCGCCGGCGGGGCCGGGCTGCGGGGAGCCCCTCGGGGCCGGAGCTGCGGGGCCGCCGACCTGTTGCACGTCCCGGGCCGGCGAGCCCAGCCCCGGGCCGGCGGGGCCGGCGGGCGCCCTGCCCCCGGCGCTGTCAGCGGGCCGGGCTCGGTCCCCATTTTGCGGCGCGCGTTCAGCCCCGGCGGTGGGGCTGAGAGATGGGTTCGGTGCGCGGCTCAGTGTCGGTGCGGTGCGGTGTAAAGCGAGTGACCCTTGACCTATTTATGGTGTGTTGCTGGGCTCTGGGCAGGCATCCTGCACGGCGCAACAAGGGGCAAAAACACCAAGCCACACCCTAAAAGTTCGGCTCGCATATTAATTCCTCAAAGTCGGCGTTTAGACGGAATAAAGGCTGCCCTTTATGTGGTGCCTTAACATGCCTCTGTGCTGTTCTCCACGAGGATTCGTACGGCGTTTCTCCCTGCCTGACGCACGAGCCTGGCAGTGTGGATGTGGATGTGTGCGCTGGGGGAGGGGAGGCGGGCTGCTCGGCGGGGCTCGCCCACCGCCTCCTCCAAAACCAGAAAATATTGCAGCATAATCTTGCAGAAACCGAAAATATTCCATTGAAAAGACTGATGATTTGAAATAAAATGGAGTGTAAAATTAAAATTTCCGGATTAGTGTTTTAGGCTAATAGTATGAAAATAAACATGTTGTGCCAGAGGGAGATCTGATTGTAGGTAATAAATACGAGGTCTTTACTCTTGACAAATAAAATGTCATGTCTTTCTTCCTTACCCCATTTATTTGTGGTCTTTTAACCGAGACTACTCGTGTGGATGTATAAGGTTTAACATCATCTACCTTGTGCACCATGTGATTGCATGTACTGGGTTTAGGCCTCTCCCCGTCCTGCAGTCAGTGTTCTCTCATGTACAGGGACATTGGGCAGGTTTTAAATTAAATATATCCATTCTGTGATAGCAGATGTTGTTGGCAAAGAGAGCCAGATTTGTCCTAGTGTGTGTTTTGGCGTTGTTGTTTTTTTTTGTTTGGCTTTTTTTTTTTTAAACAATTACAGATAATAATTGCAACATCTCAACGACAGCAATAGTAAAACAGGGAAGGTTTCCCACAGAAGATTTGTAGAGGAGGTGGGAGGAAAAAGGAAAGCAAGAGGGGGAGGATGCTATCACATTAAAAATGCGTTAAAGCTCTCTTGTGCTATATGTAATAATGGTAAAAACAGGGCAGATTTGAGCCGAGCTGCTGTAGTTGTCTCAGTGTATAACACGTTCAGTGAGCTATGCAATAACCAGGGGCAGGGCAACCCTGCATGTACAGACTGGGGAAGGAGAGGCTGGAAAGCTGTGCCAGGAAAGAGACCTGGGGGTCCTGGTCGATGGCAAGTTGAACCTGGGTCAGCAGTGCCCTGGCAGCCAGGAGGGCCAACCCTGTCCTGGGGGCATCAAGGCACAGCATGGCCAGCTGGGCAAGGGAGGGGATTGTCCTGCTCTGCTTTGAGTTGGGGCAGCCTCACCTCGAGTGCTGGGGGCAGTTTTGGGTGCTGCAATATAAAAAAGACATTCAGCTGTCAGAGAGTCTGCAAAGGAGGACCATGAAGGTGTGAATGGCCTTGAGAGGAAGCCCTATGAATGAGGAGTGGCTGAAGTCCCTTGGCTTGTTCATTTTTAAGGAGACTGATTGGAGACCTTATTGCAGTCCACAGCTTCCTCACGAGGGGAAGCAGAAGGGCAGACACTCTTCTCTGTGGTGACCAGTGACTGCACCCGAGGAAATGGCCTGCAGCTGTGTGTGGGCTAGTTTAGGTTGGGTGTTAAGAAAAGACTCTCCATTCTCCCCAGGGAAGAGATCACAGCACCAAGCCTGATAGGGCTCAAGAAGCATTTGGACAATGCTCTTGAGCACATGGTGTAATTCTTGGGATGTCCTGTGCAGGGACAGGACTTGAACTTGATGATACTTGTGGGCCCCTTCCAACTCAGTATATTCTGTGATTCTAAGGTTGTTTTTTTCACCCCCTAAGATGAAAAAGCATGTCTCAGAAGCAAAGAGGATTAAAAATTACACATACGTGTGAAGACTGGCAACTGCACAACTGACAACTGTACAGGTTTCTTAGGACATAAAAAAGCCCTTGGGAGATAAGTTGGCATCTGAATACATCTCCCCCCACCCATCTGATTAAGATGACTCCACTGTTCTCTGTTATGTCACTGCTGTGAGTTATGTTACTGCTTTAAATGATTGCAGATATTCTCTGCAATAAGTATCTAAGGAGCAAAACTAAGTTAAGTCATTGCTAGGGAGGGGGCACCTGGAGTTGTCAGGTTCTGCTCCACCGGTTTGCCCAGTTTTCACCAAATCATAGAATATGCTGAGTTAGAAGGGGCCCACCAGGATTGAGTCCAGCTCCTGACCCTGTGCAGGACAGCCCCAAGAATTCCACTGTGTTTTGAGCTCTTATCACACTTGGTGCTGTGATCTCTTCCTTGTTTCAGTGCCCAGCCACTCTTGGGGTGAGAAACCTTTGCCTGGTATCTAACCTAAACCTCCCCTGATTCCGTTTCATGCTGTTTTGGTGCTGTCACTGATTATCAGATGGGCTTTTCTCATTTTTGTGGTGACAGGGACCAGAAGTGGACGTGTTGTCTGCTCGGTATGTCTGATGTGCCATGGCTCCTGAAGAGCTTCCTGAACAGAGAGCCGGCCTGTGGCAGCAGCAGCTGTTGAAGGCCTGTCATCCCTTTGCTTGGAAGGAGTAGAGAAGAATGTCTCTCAGTGTGGATGGGATCTTATTTCTCAGTAGCTGAGCTAAGTCAGCAGTGGATTGAGTGCTGTGCTGGGTTGGTTCACTGTGGAGGTGAGGCTGGAAAAGCCCTCCCAGGTTTAGGTTTAGGTTGCTGGGTGGTTGCTGCAGGTCGCGGGGTCGGTGTGTGCGCCAGCCCCTTGCTCTTTGCTGCTGAGTCCAGAGTAAAAATTCATCTTGTGTTAAACTGATGCTGTTTGTGTTTTAGTAGTGCCAAGGGGCCCCCATTCAAATCAGGGCCATTTGGGGAATATTATAGACGGTGGTTCTCACCCTAAACAGGTTGTAATGTAAGTGAGGGAAACAAAAAGCCAGGAGGGAAAATGCTGGAAAAAACTGACTCAGGGGAGCGGCAGCTGATTGTAGTGCTTTATCTGCAGGACCACGGTGTGATCTCAGCTGGTAGGAGAGAGCAGAGTTGTTAACACCTGGCAGCACTGCTGCTGGTAAATCTGTGTGCTCTGCCCAAAGTGGGGTGGGCGTCACAACGTGATCCATATCCTGGATTCCCTTTACTACTGCTCTTCTAATTCCTAGTATTTTAGATTATGCACACCAGCCTCCCTATAAAGTGATCCAGGTTTTGTAACTCTTGGGACAGCTTCTTTTTTTAATAACCTTCATTATGAGGCAAGATGGAAGTAATTTTGTAAACTCTTTTTTTCAGCTGCTAAATTAAACTCCACTCCCTCTTCCCCTCCCTCATCTTGCCTATTTTTAGTTAGGAGGAAATAGCTGACCTCTTTACAGCAAGAACCCAGACCCCCTGGGTGCCATTTATAGGTTTCTACCAAATGGCCTACTTGGACAAGTTGGTTGAAATTAAACAAAAACATTGGAACTACGGCTGTACATAGGAATAGCAGCTTTCCTGTCAGTGGAAAATCTGTCATTTTAATGATACTGAAACAAGCATACAAAGGTGAAAAGTACAATTTAGGTTATTTTTCTTCAGTATACAAGAGAATATTTTAAAGGTTTTTGTTGTTGTTCTCTGATTATTGATATAATGGAATTTCATTTAAGGATGACTGATAGTGTTTTGTCTTACAGTCACAGGAAGTCCCCCAAAGTTAGGGCTGTGTAAAAGCTAGAAGCAGTCAAAGGAGGTTGTTCGTTAAGGAAACATCGTTTTTACTAGTTGTCTTCATGTGTAGAGATTTTGTCCTGGACAGAGATTTATAAATTATAGTTACTAATGTTTAATAATTCTGTAGAAATATAAATTTGCTTCTGCTAGTTTAACCAAAAGCACGTTTAACTCCACAATGGGTATGTGACAGTTTTTGAAGGTAAAGGTGCACAGGCCTTTCACACTGCTTTTCTTGAGCTGCTTTTCCTATGTGTATTTGTATTTATTTTAAGTGATAATAAAAATACTGGCCTGTAGCAATAGTTATTGCATCTCTTCATTTGTTGTTTGAGAGGAGAAAACTATATTGCCTCTTTTATCTTCTGTTGGGGTCCCAGCCACCAGTCCCTTTCTATACTTTGGTTCAGCTTGGGGTTGGGTGCATCTGAGGATGTGCATTCCATCTTTATAATCCTGTCCACTTTATGCAGTTAAAGGGGCATCATGATGTTTAACCTCATTTCTTGGCTGTCTCTTTTGTTAGTGTGAATAATTAATATGTGTCCTGTTTAAACTGGAGTGCTTGTAAAACGTCATAATTTTGTGTGAAGTTTCAATGGAAATTTCTGCCAAGAACCCTGCAGTACAAAATCATGATGATAGTACTGTAGTAGGAAGAAATAATTATTCTAATATTTTAGCTAAGTGCATTGCATAACTACATTTTGGCTTGGGTGTTGAACTTCAGTCATTTGCTAGGCTGAGTTACCCAGCACACTGAACATGTGGATGAACAGCGCCTTGATGCTTACATGACACAACTTAGGGCCTGTTCCTGAGCAGATGAGTAGTACTAACAATGTCTAATAATTCTCTATATATGCGTATCAAAATACTCTCATCTAAATAACTAGGGAGTTTGATTGACCCTTTGCTGTTGGAAGGTGGAACAAGACCAGTGTTCTGCATTATGGTGTAACAGTTGCTCTGTAATTCACTCCAGTGCCATTCAAAGTGTGATTGCTTTTACTGACCTAAGTTTCATTTAAGCTGCTAATTCTTAGTTACAGTTTAACCTCTTATCACTGTGTAGACATTAGAAGGTGTTCTGTTATATGAAATCATAACTCTATTAAATGAAAAAATGTAGTAACATGATTTTATGGGTTTTTTTGTATTGAAATACAACTTTCCCATACCTCCAATAAATTACTGGTAGAGCAAAAAAGCAACATTTTTCCCATAGACATTTAAATTACTTGGAAAATATGCTTTGACATTGTCTTCAATAAAACAAAGAGGATTTTACTTTGGTGGAAAGATTCTTTTTGTCATTCTGCAGCCTAATGCATTTGTTGTACTCCTTTTTGAAGGCAGCAAACTGCCCTGGATGTACAGTGACAAACTTTGGCTTCTGCTGTATTTTGCTGTGTAGCACCATCAGCTCTTCATCATTCCTTTGCTATTGAATAGAGACCCTGCAGAATATTCTCTAGTTCAAGAGTTAAGCAAATTATTTATGATTTATATTTCCAAATCAGAGTCATGCTACAGAGGCCCCGCTGAAAGGGAGCAGTTGCATTGATGTGATTAACATGTATACAGTGTTATTGTGCTTCATGCTTAGAAGTGTCCACTGCTGAGTTTGTGCTAATTTGAACACAAGCCCATAGCCTACAGCAAAATAATTGGAAAGATGTTCTTCCAAAAGAATTGACCGGCACAGTGTGCAGTTAATAAATACAGGAGATTTTTATAAAGTGAAGTAAAAATATGGATTTTTTTTTTGTAAACTCGTGTGTTGGTAACAGAATGAGGAATTGTTATAACAACACGATAGTGTCAGTGTCATTTAGCAGCTACAAGTTGCTTGTTCATTGTATCAATGGTTTTAGTCTGGTTGCTACTGGCAGAGGAGATGTGTGTGTCCAGAGACCCATTAGTATTAGACTTGTGTTAGTACACAGTCTCAGCTGGGATTGTTGAACAGGAGTCAGTTTCACAAATATTAATTGTTTCAAATGAACTACACTAATTGTTGTGCGTGAGTGCATGCATGTGCACATATATACACGTACATGGATAGCCTTAAGGTAGGCCAAAAAAGCAATTTTGGGGGAAAAGGTGTAACCCTGACCCTGCAGAGTGGTGGCAGTGCTTGACTCCCACACCCTGAGCTAGGATGTGCTCAGGTCAGCAGCACCTGAGGTGTTCAGAGCCAGTGAAATGACTGTAGGCTGGGCCAGGCTGGATGTCAGGTTCTGGAGAAGGCAGAGGTGCAGCACCCTTTAATTATGTGCTCGTTAAGATGTGGCAAGGTCAGGAGTGCATGCTGTGCTCCTACCTCTGACTGAGCCTGGCGAGACCAAGAGGTGACAGCTGGGGCTGGGACATGCATTCAAACATCAGAATTATGTTATCTTCATTTTTTCCTCCTTTTGAAGTTTATTATTATTATTTTTATTTGGTTTTTGGTTGCTCTTAGAAGTAAAATTTAAACCCTGATCTTGACAGAGATGGAGGTAAAATTGCCCTCCTTCACAGTGTTCTCCACAGATAGGGTGAGCTTTGCTGACAAGTTAGGGCTGGGAATCCAGGCACAGACAGTGCCGGTTCATATTGGGGGGATTAGTTTCCAAGGATATTTATCTGTTGCTTTTTACAGTCACAAAACAAACTTTAACCCTTTTCATGCTTATTTTACATGCACACATGAGTTAGACCTCTAAGAATTTGGATATAGAATTGGTTGAAACATATTAAATATTTTCTAAATATTTCAGAAGATATTGGTAATGCTACTAAATATGTGGACTCAGACATCTCTCCTTGTATCTTAACTTTCCTCTTTGGTTTTGTTTTGACTTTTTGGGTGGTTTTGTTGTTTGTTTGTTTGTTTTTACTTTTTGGCTTTAGTTTTGTCCTTTTTTAATGTAAGGGCTTCTGTAGTTTGTATAGTTGACTTTTTCAGTTGGTGACTTTTAAACTAAAATACTGCAATCTAGGAGGCACAGATAAAAGGCATGCCTGAGGATTATTCTGATGAGGAAAACATCTTCCTTCCTATGCCAGTTCTCAAAAAATGAAAGCAAGGAGCAGAAGCAAGTACATTTTTAGTAACATTGCAGGGTTTTCACAAGACAGATTTTATATCATTCTGTGAAAACTATTCAAGGTTCCTTTATTTTCATTTTGACTACTACTGGGTTTGTTTGGGCTGCTGGTGTTGTAACTCAGTAACAATGCTAATTTGTATTTGGAGGAATCCGGTTTTGTACTAAAATACACAAACACACTCAGCTCTGATACTTCTGCTAGTATCAGAAATGTCTTACATAATCAGTTAATTTAAATGAGCCAATTAGTTTAAAATTAGTGCATGACAGTGTATCATAAAAATTCATCCAGCTTCATTCTCACAGGATTTGATGTGCTTGGAGAAAAAAAAAACACTGAAGCTGAAAGGGTGGCCCAAAATGCAGTGTTGGAGTGGAAGGAAAGAACGTAATCATTACATAGAGCTCAAATTTACTAGAGCATTATCATAATGGTTTCCCTCACTGCTGATGAATGAAAATTACTTTCTGGGAGACCACCAGCCTGTCTTTACTACCTAGTCTAGTGGTGCTGGGTAGAGGTTAGAAAAAATCATGGAATGTAGCTTAAGCCCTCCTGGGCAGTTTACAAGGAAGAGGAAGATGAGTGGGAGTAGGCTGCCTCAAAACTGGGATTCACCGTTTTTAACCTGCTGACCATCAAGTGGGCAACTGTTTTGATTTTTTGGGGTTTTTTTTGCTTGGCTAAGGTGGCGTGTCTTCAAAACACTTATTCCTGTGCATTTCTTCAGTGTGTTGATGGTAGTATAATGGTATCATATGTGGGCACTTCATAAAATGTTATTTTGTGGTTACAGAAATGGCTTTTTGTGCATGCCTGGTTTTTCTAAAGTTTTACGTATTTGTATGCATAGGTGCCTCACTGTGAATTAAATCTTCTATTTTAAATTTTGCTTAGGCCAAGTGATAAATTCTTCATGGTATCTACTATGTTACCAGCAGCATGTATTTTAAAAAATAAGTTTAAAAATTTTTAAAAAACACTTGAAACATGGAAGGGTTCTATGTTCTCTAATGACAACATGTTAAATGCAATTATAAAGTGTCAGTTTGATCATGGGCAGTGAATGATGGCTTTGTAGATAAGATTTGTTGTGCACATGTCTGTGTACATGGAGTCCAGTGTGAAAGAAATTTAATTTCCTCTTACTAAAAATAATATAGTGACCTGCATATTCTACCTGTTTAAAATGTGCTCAGATAATTGCAGTGAATGATTTTGTAGTTGTTTGCTCCTGTATTCATTTTCCCATGAGCTTTTGAAGGACAACATTTTTCCTTTTTTTAAATGTAAATTTGAATATATATATCTGTGAAAAGAAAGAAAATCTGTTTCTTTAACAACCACACAAGGTAATTGATAGGGCACACCTTTTCACAGCTGGGTAAATCATTTACATTCAACTTATAGTGCAATGTTGTACTACAGAATTGCTATGAAGGCTTTATGAATGACAGCTTCTGAAGAATTTTAAACAGCAAAACACATTGTCAGTTTATTTTGTTGCTAGTTTATTAAAACATGTGAATGTTAAGCTGTACTTAATAAAGTATAATCCCGTTTTTCCATCAGTTTATCCATTAGGATAGCAAAGTATCAAAGGAAAATTATGAAACAAAAAGGTTCTTTCTCCCTTTCAGTGTTCAGTTTAGAGTTAGAAGTAATGACTGCTTTAATTTGTTAATCTTCTATTAATCTGTAAGTTAGTTTCCTGGCTAACAGAGTTGGGTTTAGGGTATTAGTTTGCCTCAGAACAAGTCTTTGTTGATTTTTCTTCAAACTTTTTGTAATTGCTTTTAAACCTTTCTTTTAATTACCTCCCTCCACCACAGCAAAAAATCTATTGGGGCTTGCAGTGGAATTTTAGAGGTTTCATTTTAATGGGTATTTTCTGTGCAACACAGTCTTTAACTCCAGCAAGGACAGAGTTGATGATACATTTGTGTTCTGAACATTCAGCACTGCCTGTTGTATCTATGGCCTGATGTTGCAAAAATGTGTTTGGATGTGCAGGAGCATTCTGGGGCCAGGCCTTATATGATGGCAGCACAGATTCTTGACTGATGAAGTAAACATTTCTGAGCCTTTTTTTATAGCAGCAGATGATATGTGTGATTTTAGCTTTAGTCCCAACAGGCAGTGTTCCTGGAATGAAGTGGAGATTGCAGTGTCCCTCTCTGTTCCCCTAGCCCACATAAATAGGGTTTTTTTTATGGCATAACTTCCATGGTCTGTTTTGGGTACTGTTCTTATCTGAATCTTCCCCATGTTCTTGGAAGTTTCTTTAGATGGCAGACATGAAGTTGAGATTTAGAGCCTGGTTTCTTCAAGATGTGCAGGAGCTATGTTGGCTGTGTCAAAATTTACTGGGCTTAATATTTTGCAGTATAAAGTGTGAGACTTGGTTGCAAACATGTACATTCAAAAGTGGCCTGCACAGGTGGATGATTGGAACCTGTGGCCTTTTTCAGTGAAGTGCCCTTAGTTTTTCAGGCAAGGCCATGTCACGAGGGTTAACAAACTCCAGCAGTGGCTGGCAAGCACTGGCAGGATGGACTCATGGCCTGTCTGGATCATGGGTAGTCTCAAAAGTGTTCTGCCAAATGTGACCTACCGCATCCAAAGCCCAACACCTTGGGACTGGCGCTGGATGCTTGTCTTGTGTAAGGGCTGCATGCACCATAGCCTCTGTGGAGAGAATATGTCAACCTTTTTTGTTCTAATTTACTGTTCTTCTCTGGGGTGATTGCTCTGTGTTTGACTGCAGTAGATCAGGAAAATTACACAGAAGGATCGTGACATTTTTTTCACCTTAAATACAAATTTTCTAACATTTTTTCATTTGATGACTCAAACATCCTACAAATTGTTGTCTTAAAGAAATATTTAGCTACTTATGCTATTAGCATTGTCTTGTTATTTTTGTCTTTGGAAGTACATATGGTATGTTCTGGTGTCTCAAGTGGAGCCAATGTCTTGCCAGCCTATTTAAAGTGCTAACGTGTGTGAGAAAGTGTGCCCTGTGGCCTAAAACATCATTCATGTATTTGCCAATTGCCTCAGTCTTTTAATTTCTGTTTGTATGCATTGCATTTGCTTAGGTTGAATTTATTATTGATTTCAACTGTTTGCAAATAGTCTACTGACAGAGCATTTGCTCACGTCTCCTTTGAGCCAGGATTTTACCCTCATTAGTCTATGGATGTGTTCTTTTGAATGTTTGCCAAATGTGTTCATAAAAACGGTGAAATTAATAGAAGGAAAAGTGGGAGCGCTGTGTGACCTGTTATTTGTAAACAACATCATGAGGCGGCCTTTCAGTGTTTGACCACAGACCACTACATTTATTTTTCCCCCCATGTTTTCCCTTTTTATTCATTTGGGTTTTACGAGCTTCCCATCATATACAGCCATTTTCTCAGCAATGTTAGTTACCTTTTTTTTTTTTTTTGGCATGTTTTTGTTTGGTTGCTTTTGAAGGCGAAAGCTACTAGGTAAATAACAACAGTAATATTTACCAGTTCTGTAATTCTGTAGTTCCAGATCATGGCTTGCAAGCTGCTGAGGTACACAGGATTGTTTTTATAGAGAGCTGTGAGGTTAAAAAAAAGAAGGAAGTCTGTTGTCATTGTTCAGTTTTACTGCGCAGGGTATCTTTATTGGTCGACAAATTTAAAGGGTTTTAAAAAATGGTCTAATTATATTGTAAACTTCTTTAGGATGTGATGATATCTATTTTTATGACTTACTGCTTTTGTGGGTGTATATATCATTATGCAAGTAATGATCCTTGTTTTTTCAGAAGATAATTTATACCAACATTACATTTTGGCATGAGTTTGGTTACGTTGTGTAGATATTTATGAAAATATCCCTTCTCTTATGTAGGACTGTGAACTGTATTTTCTCTGATAGAATACAGATCTGTCTGATCCTGAATTGCACAAAGAACAATCTGTAGGGAAGCATTTGGATTCCCTTAGTTTGTGTTTACCAGGTCTGTCATAATAGGAAACCTGCTCAACTGATCTTTATTTTCAGGGTCTTATGCAGTACTGGTTTTGTTTTTAGACTACAGCTATTTATATGGCAACATCTGATTTCAGTAAATCCAAATTCTTGCATCTTAAACTGTCAAGAATTTTGTTACTTGATGTTACTACATTTGTGTTCCCTCCTGTGCTTGAGAGCAGCACTCCTTGCTAATGTTAGGAGGGGTGAGGTAGAGGAGGTGTGTATGGTGAGAGTGGGGGTGGGAAGTGAAACAGGCTCTGGCTGTTTACACATTCCAGGCAACCATAGATCTGCTCTCTTTGAGGCCTGAAATATTTTCCTTTGCACTATCAGTCTTGCAGATCTGGGGTATTTGGGCACACTGCCAATAAAAGTAAATAGTGATGTGTTAATCTCTTAGATTGAAATGTAATAAACTGTTTTACCTCTTTGTGTGTGTGCATAAGAAGAAAATATTACCTGCACTTTATAATTAATAAATGACATTTCTAGAAATACTGAAAGTTAGGACTATTTCTATAATTTCTCAAAGAGTTGCCTATAAAAGGACAAAATAAATTTGACTCCTTTTGTCTTGCTAGATTGTTCCAAAGGGAAAGTTGCCTAATCCAAATATTTTTGCTAACTAGATTTTCTGTTTTCAGCATGGTAACCATTGGGTCAAGGAGCTGAGGATGACTCCCTTTTTCTCATTTCCATGTAATGCGTGTATATACATGCATTTTTAAAATTTATTTTGTGGTAGGCTTAATCTGCTTTATAGTCTTTCATTTGATCATTCTGGTTTCCAGCACTTACTTCAGAGTCCTGATGAAATCAGATACAGAAAGCCATCCACCTGCATGACTTTTTTTTTTTTTCCCCAGTATTGGAAATTATTTCCTGTACCCTGCACTGAAATAGACTGAGCAGGCAAGCAGATGAATAATGATTTCTTGCAGGTTCTGCATAATGTAATGAACAGACCTTCTGTTTATTATTATTTATTATCAATATTTGTATATATGCCATTTCCTTCCCTGAAGCTTGCTTTCTTGGGTTTCTTAAAGCTGTATGCTTTGTGTGAAATTATTGCTTTATTCCAAGTGGTGCAGTAATGCCACTTTGTCACTCCAGCAACTTGCTTTGTCACTAGGACTTGACATGGCCCAGCTTCTTGTTGTAAACAGAACATGTTGCCCTACAGAAATGTTACCATATCATAGTGGCAAACACAAAAAACACAGTCCTACTGAGGTAACAGCTGCTGCCTTCAGTCTTGGGACCATTCCAGCACATACAGTGCAAAAGGTAATTCAGACCATACAGTTGGGATTTTTTCAAAGGCAGCAAATTGCTTAAAACTCTCTTGCATAGCTGTGACTGCCATCTAAGCTGCATTTAGAGGCATTAAACTGCTTTTGGAAAAGCTGTGGGCTTCTTCAGCTACATCACCAGCAAATTGGATAAATTGGTGATGCTTCTCTTGACTATGCTTTTAGGAAAAAAGTGCTGTTCTCATCCTGTAGCAACCTGGATCTAAAGCCAGAGGTTTTGGGGGGTTTCTGTCAGGCGAGATCAGACTGTTGAGTTTAACCTAAATGGAAGTAAACAGGAACATTACCTGCACCTCATTATTTCTGTGCTTTTATGACAGACACTCGAGACTGTTTGTATAGTGGCTATGGCTCATGCTGATTATGTTGTTAATGATTGGTGTCTGTAGCATGTGTACTGGCTGCAGTGATTTAGAAGCCAACATTTTTGAATATAAATAGCTAAATAAGTGGCTTGTTTATCAGAAGCTTGGATAGGTACAGCTCCAGTTGAAGTCAGAGGAGTTGGTGCTGCTTAGTGCTTGGATAAATAATTTGTCTTAGTGCAGGGATGCATCATAACATTCTGACAGCAAAAGATCACCTCCATCTTTCTACCCAAAGTTAAATAAAGCTTTATGTTAAAAAATGTTTTAAAGAAAAAGATCCTACCAAGTGCCTACTGTCAGTCTGTATGCAGATGGGTGGATTTTTTCCCATGTGCATAAGTTCATTGAAAAGGAAAAACTTGATTCTCAGCAGCAGCTTCTCACATTTACTGTATGGGTGACTGTGCAGGTGATAGATGGTTTGTGTAGAGGTTAGAGGGTCTCTCTTGTAAATTGGTACCAAGTTTGCTTACCATATGTGTTTAATTTCATTTAATGTAACATTTGATGCAGTGAGAAGAAGTACTATTACTGTAGTAGTGATCCTGTTTGCTGTTTGTTACAAATATTTCTGAACTAAAACACCATGAGAACTTGTTTTGTGGTTGAGATAGTAGAAACTGGAAATCTTGTTCTTCTTTAAATAAGCAATATATGGTATAATGACCTAATAAAAAATAAAGACCGAAATGCTTCTTAAAATTAGACAGATTTACTTATTAATTATGTGTATAAATATCTAGTAATCAGCAATATCAAATGATGAACTGTATTATATAAGAATTACATGCAAATTACACTGGCTTGGAGGTTTCTTCTTTTTTCTCTAGCTCAGAAGTGTTGTTAAGCTGGTTGAGAATTTAGTGTAAGGTATTTATTGGAAGTAATTTGATGTGAAGAACAAAATGTGATGTACTGTTCTGGTCCACAGTGGAGTTCAGGAACTATAAGATAGTAGATTAAACTTCTCATTTTTTTCTATTTTTGTGTAGGTTGAGAATATTGGCCTGTGTGAAGCATACTGTAGGCTGTTTATATATTGACCATTAATTTCAAGCCACAGAACCTATGAAATGAAAATTTAGACATACATTTAAAGGTTTGATTTTCATGCTTTTTTGCTGGTAACAAGTCTTTAACAGCCAAAATCAATATCACAAATTTGCATTTTGACCTAGCATAACAGGTGGGTTAGTTTTTTGAATTTTACAGCCTGATAGCTTTCTCTAGAATTATTATTTAGTACTTTTTTAAAATTCAGAATATTTCATAGAAATCTTAGTTAGGAGTCTGACTGATGCAGTGAAAAACCTGCAGTCACAGGGGCATGCAGCTTGTAATGGAAAGAGGCTGTTCTAGTACTGAATTTGTTTCTTCATCTCTAGTGATGGAAACATAACAACACTTCCAGTACATCAGCAAGCTACTGTTTCAAGAGACCTTTCATAGGGAAATGGTAAGAAGTAAACCATAATGATTCATAGACAAGGAGCACAATCTGGGCCTTGCAGGAGGAACCCTCACCTATCTGGCAGATTTCTGTTCATCTTAGGCAATTGTTGTTTCCAGAAGGTTTCTCTCACCATTGGTTTCACAGTTTTTGAACCTGATAGTTTCAAAGTCTATTCTCAGCTAGGCTGCTTCCTGTGAAAAGTGGTGTTTGGTGAGGTGTTCATGTGTGCTACATCATGCTGCTGAGAAGTAAATTGTTTTCATCCTGCAGTTCTTGCTTCACTTATTGCATTTAATGTTCCTTTTGAGAGGGAGAGGGAGCGAGACAGAGGGAGCAAACAACAGTGCTGATATGGTGTGGTTTATTGGACAGAGAGGCATGCTTGCAGCTTTCCCCAGGTTTGCTCTCCTGATTCTTATCCGTGGTAGGTTTGGTTGATGCTGGTAGCACAACAGTGGCTTAAAGAGACTGGTCCCGTAAAGGTAGGAATTTACACAGCACCAGTTTCAGCCTTAAATTGAGAATTGGCCTTTCTGAAAGAGAAAATTGGTTCTGCAAGCATTCATACATTACTACAAATTGTTCTGTTGATGAGTCTTTAAATAAAACCCCATGAAAATACACCAGAACAAAATAAAATTAAAAGAAAAAAACCCAAAACAACAACAACAAAAATTCCACCCACAATGCCAACCAGCCCAACAAAAAAACCCTCCAAAAACCCCAAACAAACAAAAAAACAACCCCCACATCCCCCACCAAAACAAAGTTAAGCCGATGACACACTTGTCAATTGAGCACTGATAGGTTGCCTTAGGACATAGGTGCTTACATTTGAATTGATTCTCAATTGTCAACTTGATGTGTGTGGGAAGTAAAGTGAACTTTTCATGAAAAACATTCTCATAAGAACAGTTGCTATTCGTGGTTCTTCTGGTACATGTAGGTGTGTGTTTGGGGAGAAGGGAAATCACATATTAGTATTTTCACTTCTAAATTGAAGAGTTGCCTCACTTATCTTAAGCAATGAAGTCTTTAGATCATACCCAGGTGTTTGTCTGCTGGACAGCTATACTTAATTTTCCATTAAAGCTTTCCATAAGCTTTCTTATTTAAAAAAAAAAAGTCATTATAATTTCGGTCACATTAATTAAAATGCTAGTGATAAAAAAATATTTATATAAAGGAACTGATTATGCTCAATGGTACCAGATCAGAATTAGGCAAAATTTTTTACATTATTCATCATGCTTCCTTGCATCAACATATATACCTTTATTCTACTTCTTTCTGCAGTAGTTTGCAGACTGTTTTGGCTGTTGTATGATTGTCAGTACTGTACAAGTTGACACTGATCTAAAAAGGAGCTGTGTTTATGGCTGAGAACTGATGTTTTTGCCAGTTACAAATGTCTTTTTCCTCCTTGTACATACTACAGTGTAGAAGTGAATAAAGCCAGTTCTCCCTTAATATTTAGACTTTCAGTTCTTAAAAATTAAAACCAAAGTGCTGTTAGCTGTATTTTGATAGGCAGAAGTGTTCAGGGCTGTGTTGAATGGGGCTCTGAGCAACCTGGTCCAGTGGGAGGTATGTCTCTGGCCATGGCAAGGGGGGTGGAACAGATGATCTATAAGATCCCTTCCAACCCAAAGCATTCTATGATTCTGTGAATATGTTGAAGTTGAATTTTAAATAGTTCGACTTAAAAAAAAAAAAAAAAAAAAAACAGAAAGGAAGATCCTTTTCAAACATATTTATGTACTTATTTTTGTGAAATACGTGTCTTTATTGCAGACCAAGACATTTCTTTTTTATAGGATATGGCTGTAGGTTCAATATTTATGTCTGTGCTTAACTGCATACACAATGGTTTCACAGGAATAGAATAAACAGCAGTTGTGTGCAGAAAGCTTTATGTTCATGTGTGTATATGTTTAGGACCTGACCTTCATTGCTGGTTTATAATTCCTAAGAATTTCCTGTCTGAAGTTGAAATGTTTTAGAGTCCATCTTACTTCTACTTTGTAGATTTTAAAACCAGTACCAGGTAACTAAGCGCTTTCCATGGGCAGTGAACACCTACTTGTTGAGCCTTGTGGTTTGTCTTTGTGGTTCATGTTTAATCTTCGGGTACCCCCAGCCCCCTCTCAGTGAGGGCTGGGCAGAAGAATGTTTGACTGCTGCCCACAGTACTCTTAGGGAAAAACAAGTCTGTGAGACTTCTATGTAAATAACACAGCATTTAGTAATGAGAAAGTTAGCAGCTCTCTTAATTGCTCATGAGACATACCTGTGTAGAATTGTGCTTTGAAATTTTCTTTCAAGTTCTCTCCGTATCTCCGGTCTGAATTTTATATCCACCAGCATTGTAGACTTATTCTACAACTAAATGGAAGGAGTGTACATTTCAAACCTTGTCTAGTCACGGTTGGTTCCTCGTGTTACAATCCTCAGAGAAGTTAATGCTCCCTTCTGAGACGAAGGAGGCCTGTCACCAAAGGAATTGAATAAATTATAGTGGTATTCAAAGGGCAGAATGAAAAGACAGGTGTTGGGATTGCAGATGTAGCTTTAGTCAGATGAAGGAAATGGTTGTAAATATGCAGTCTGGTTCATAATGTAGGAAAAAGGGCACTCATGGAGTTCCCAGACAGTGTATATGTAGAGTTTGGATAATTTATAAATGTTTGAGGTGCCTTTTCCTGCTTGTATGAAACAGGATTTTTCAAAAGCTTTCTGTCTAAGACAGGCACTAAGCTTCATTTACCCAGCCATTTTGAGAAACAACCTGAATGCCTTTTGTATTCTTAAAGGACGTGGTTTGCAATATTTTCCAGAATTGCTGTGACACAGCCTCTGGAGCTGTGTCTGTCCCCAGTGCTGGGGACCAGGCTCCTGCCCTGGCAGGGTCTGTGGGGCTGTGTCAGCCATGTGTCCCCAGTGCTGGGGACAAGGCTCCTGCCCTGGCAGGGTCTGTGGGGCTGTGTCAGCCATGTGTCCCCAGTGCTGGGGACAAGGCTCCTGCCCTGGCCTGCTCTGTGCCATGCCTGGCTCCTCAGGCAGGCTGCTGCTCACAGCTCTCCCCTGACCCGGGTGAGACATCTCCTGGGACAGTGTAACACGTGTGGTGGAGCCTCTGTGCCTCTCCCCTGAAAACATGAGAAAGAAGACTTTGCCAGGGGTGTTTGTTGTGGCAGAAGGCATGAGCCAGCAGGCGTTCTGGGGAGCCAGGGAGGAGGTGAACAGCAGCAGTGAGAGGCAGCAAGGCTGAACTTGCCTGGCACTGCCATATGGCTGCTGAAATATTGCTGCCAAATCGCTTCTTGCTGGTGGGCAAGAGGGCTGGGGTTGGAGGAGACATGAGCTGGGGAAGAGGGATGGATGACAGCCTTCCCTGGGTGCTAGGGGCTGCAGGATGTGCTCTCCCCCTCTCCTGCCCACTGGCAAGGGCCGTCCATCATTTGTGGCTATTGTTTGATGCAATTAGTTTTTATTGACCAAGACGACCTTAATAGATAGGTTTCATTTATGTATCTTGGTTTTATTGCAGTTTAGCCCTCTAAATACCCATGAGGCTCTTAAAATAACAAGGATACTATTAATTAGAAGCTAAGGATTGTAAGCTTAAAACAATACATGATTTCTTCATTTGTAACTACCTCCAGGTACTTAAAAATAGACTTTCACTAAAAATGTTTTGGTAAGTGATAGCTGATTAATATAAGAAAGAAATCTATCTAATTTCCTTTTTTTTTTTTTTCTTCCATTTTTATCTCTTGCTTATTTGAGACACTGTTGTCTCATTCAATGTCATTGTAGTCCTCCAAGGTTACTGTTTTTCCCATCTAGTCTGTTGAGTGTTTTACCCCATGGTGAAGGTATTTTTTAAATAGGAACATGAAATAATTTTCAAATCCATAAAAGCAAACATAAGAATTACAACTGATTTAAGCTGTGAAACTACCCCGCTTGTTTGAAATTGAGAAGATTTCACAGAGACAATGTCTCTTAAAATGGCGGGAAAGGAAGAGAAAACAAGTGGCATTAGTGAAATGAAAGGTCTGAGAGCTAAGAGCCTGATGTGTAATAAAGTGTTTTTATGCCATTTTGCTGTCAGCAACAAAATGAAGCAAATACATTGGACTAGAAGCTGAAGTCTTCTACTGTGAAATGGAAATTTATCTGGTATATTGTACTTTTAAAAATATATTGTTTGTTTTTCTGCTAATGAGTGCATGCCAGATTATTGTTTACCAGTTACCATTATAGTCCAAATCAGAATTGAAGTTGGCAGAACATAAAGGAAATTTTGAGGCAGCTAAATATCATCATCCGGAGCTTAATTTACTGTATGTGTTTGTGACTTCAAAAGTACCATACATCGAGGAACAGGCATATTAGTCACCAGCACAGTTCAGTTCAAATGACTCTTTATTTTTATGAATTCCTATTTAAGAATTGATTAAAATATCAGTATTACTGCCTTTACAATGAAAGAGCTGGTTGTCTGTTAAGAATAGAGCTGCTTAGACTGGAATAGCAGACTGGAATACAGTATTTTGTGTAACTGGGAAGTGCACGTAAAGCACCATCCTCTTCCCTGGTGAAGTGGCCTGCCAGGCTCAGGTGCTGGGCAGTGTTTTGTTACTGAGGTGTTCTGCTCTGCTGGCAAGTAGAGCCCTTTCACTGGATCCTATCTCACACTGCCTGAATGTAAGAGTCTGAAAAGGCTGAGTGGGAAAAGAAACTGAAATAATCAGTTTCTGTACTGTGAGGGCATTAACAGCTACAGCTAGAGTGACTTCTGTCTGATTTCAGCACCTGCCAGCCAAATCCAGAGTTTATATGGTAAAAACTGAAAGGTGGGTCAGCCCACAAACCTGCCTTGTGTAGCATGAGCTGGGCGGGAGTTCAGGCATCTTGAGTAGGTGCATGTCACCTGTCTAAGCATTATCGAGGTTTTCCTAAGAAACAAAATCTGTAGTTTGGATTTGTAAAATCACAGAATATCTCAAGTGTAAAGGAGCCCAGAAGGGGTCTAACTCCGTGCTCCTCACAGGAGTGCCTAAAACCAAACTGTAGGATTAAGAGCCCCATCCAAGATGCCTCCTCCAGCAGGCCCGGTGCTGTGACCATTTCCCTGGGGAGCTGTTCCAGTGCCCAGCCACCCTCCAGGTGAATAACCTTTTCCTAATGTGCAAATTGGCATTGTCTGTCACTCCATTCCTCCCAGAATAGAGCACTTGGTTCTGTTAAGCATCAGCCACATTCCACAGTGTTAATGTGCTCAAAGATAAGGAATTCCTCCAGGTGTTGGAAGGATTAGTGGCTGAGGGAGGGGGTAAAGGAGACCAAAGTGATGCCACTCCCTCACAATGGGAAGAGTTCCTGGCTCGTTTGTGGTTCATTCCATGGGCAGCACTGACTGGGCGGGTATCACATGGATCCTCTGGATAATAGCAGGAGTGTGTGAGGCCCTCCAGCAGGCCTGGGGAATGAAAGTGTCAAAACCCAGATTCTTTTAGTTCTGTTGCTTTTAGAACAACATATTTATTTGTTATGTGAGCTGCAGTCTGGTATGAACTTAATTCAAAGCCCGTTGCAAATGCCTATTTGCGGAAGGGGCATGAACTTACTCTTTTTAAAATACATTTTTAAATGTAATTGTGAAATGCAGATAAAGTTATAAATCCATCAGCAAACTGACTATTTTAAGGCCATCTAGTCATGTTTCCAGAGATTTGATTTTTACAAATGTGATATTTTTAGCTGGATGAAAATGAGCATATACCACATGCTGGAGGTATGAAGCAGCTTTGTAAGCTGTAAATTTAAAACCTTCTGTTTTCAATATGATGTTTCAAAATCTAATGGTGTGCAGTATTTTTCAAATGCTATGTTATTATAGTTTAGCACAATTCTATATGTCTGCAGAGTCATCATATAAATTTATTATTCATCATGCAGCTAGAGAGTTTATGCTGATAATTAGGACTTCTTACATAGTTAATTTCTGTGACCCTTGCACAAGGACTTTTTGTTACTATGCTATGTAGAAAAGCTTGTATAAATTTCTTTTGTGATATTGGGCTGGGATGTGTAATACATAAAGGCTAATTTATTTTTAGACCACATTTTCATCTTAACTTACAATAGGAATGTGGATTTTTGTTACATTTTGATTGGTTATTTTTGATTATGGTCCAGGTGACATTTCAAAATACAGCTTATATGTAACAAAATGCCTACCTCTGTCAGTATATACATTTCTTGAAATCAGTTGTAGTACAGTTCTCATCCAGACTGATCCTAGGAGTGCATCAAACAGCATCACCAGCCACTCAAAAGAGGTGACTGGCCCTCTGTCTTCAGCATTGCTTCAGCTTTACCTTGAGCACTGGGCCCAAAATTTAACAAGGATGTGAAGGTCTTTGAATGTGTCTAGAGGAAGTCACCAAATGTGGTGAAAAGGGCTGGAAAGCATGTCCTGAGAGGAGCAGCTGAGGACTTTGGGCTTGTCTCCTTGGAGAGAAGGAGCCTGGGAAGCAACCTCATTGCTCTGGATGGCTTCCCAAGGAGGGAAAGCAGAGAGGGAGGTGCTGATCTCTTCTCTCTTCAAGGCAGTGAAAGGGTGTGTGGGAATGTCTCAGAGCTGCACCAGGCTCAGTTTAGACTCGGCATTAGGACACATTACTTTACCAAGGGGTGGTCAAACACTGGAACAGGCTTCCTGGGTGGTGGTCAGTGCCCCGAGGGTAACAGTGCTTGCACAGTACCCTTACAGTATGCTTAACTCTTGGCTAGTCCTGAACTGGCCAGGTTGGGACTAGGGAGAGTTGTAGGTGCCTTCCATCTGTTCTATTCTATCCTTTAGCTGTGAAGCCCCTCTTATTTTTGTTACTAGACCTGTAGAGCTTAGTGTCAGATCAGGCTGAACATACATCCTGTAACCATGCTAAACAGAAGGAAAAAAAAGTACCTAGGCATTCCTTTACATTTGGACTTCATGAAAGCCTGCTCTGAGTGTGAGTTCAGCTGTTTTGAGTGTCTGCTCTGGAGAGTCAAGTAAAAGCATTTGTTGCAATCTGTTCTCAATACTGTTTTCCAGGTATAAGAAGCTTATTCTCCAGTAACGATGTTGGTGTAAAAACCAGTGCAATAGCCCAGTACCATGTGTGTAGGTGGAGCTATTCTGCTAAAGTGCTGCCATGTTTATTTTTTTTGTAATTGTAACCTGTCTAAACCATAGTCCATTTATCTATCCCCTTGCTGTAACCCAGCAAGTATCAAGTGGTTTGAACTGCATTGTATTAGATTATAAAACCCTTCTCTAATAAGGAGGTGCTTATTCTCAGCAGTGGTTACAGAAAATGTAATGGATATAAATATGACTTAATGGAAAACAGGGAGAAAGGACTTGTGAAATGGCAGTGGAGTGGTTGTCTGAGCTGCTATGTATGTTCCCTTTTGGTATAATAAGCAGAGCATTCTGAAATCATGCAGATTTTCTGTCAGAAAATTTGCCAGTTCTTTATTCTGGAGGGAACAGATTATATTGGTAATTGGCAGAAAGCTTAAGAGAAATACTGGTTGTGCAGGGTTAAGCTCACCATGTCTGATGATGATTTTTCCTGGATTGACACATCCAGGGTGTGATCAGTGCTTGCTTTTGTTTCCTCATTATGCTGAGATTTAATTACCTGCATTTAGAACAAAATCCCCTGAAACTGGAAACCATTTACATTACTTTGCACTGTTTTTTAAATGCGACACCCACAATAAGTCATTTCCCTCTTGCTGTAGTTATAGCTGTAAAGAAGTAGTGCTTTAAGGGAGGGACCTTACTAGGTGGTTGGATGGGATGAGGTACATGGATGGAATGGGTAAAACTTGAAAGCCTCCCCTCACCTGCTTTTGCTCTGTACATTCTGCTGAGAAATTATTAACAGGTGCTGAAGGCATGGGTACTGCCTGCCCTGAACTATCAATGCACAAAGAAAGGATCAAACATACTTTTTTTTTTAAATAAAAGGAAACTACTGGAGTTGGAATTTGTTGTGAATGAGGACTAACCTGACAATACGTACTGAATTTTCAGTGACAGTGAAATGTAACTATTAATAACTACATCAACCGTTCTTTTTGAGTCTGTTTTTCTTGTCCTACCACAGGGAGGACATTGGCAGACTGAGGAAGGATCAAGAAACTATTTTAATCAAACATTAAAACACTCTTGAGAGAGGTATGGCTGAGGGTGCTATGCTCAGAAAGAGATAAAGACACCCTTCTAAATTAAGTAAGATTATTTTCCTCTCCTTCTTTGCTTTGCATCAATGCCCATCCCATCCTCCACATCATGTTTGTTAGCCTGTAGATTTTGAAAAGATAGCATTTGCTTTCTCTCCATATCAAGATCTCAATCCCATTTGCGTTGACATTTTAGCTTTATGAGGGAGAATGCATTATGTAAAGTTTCCATTAGCCTGCAAAATATTAAATTAAAGTGTTGAAAACATGAGTTGTTTGTGGTGAGTGAAGCAGAGCAAGCCATGGAGATGATTTGTACTCGTCAAAATTAGATAAAGCTGTTAGTTTGGACTTTTAGGTTAGACAGAGAATGTAGCCTACCTCTCACTTTCCTTCCCATCTTTTTACCTTTGTTTAGAAAATTAAATAGACAGAACAAAGGCCAAGTTCTTAATAACACAAGTGAAAGTGTAACTATAATTTGTAGTTGGAAATACTGTGAGTAACATTTGTGGCCATACGTTCCTTTGGCAAGATGTTACATTCTCCTTGAACATATAATTATGTATCATTGCTTAATAAGGAGAGAACTTCCTTGTTGAACATTTCTCTGTACTGTTAAGCTTTCAAACTGCATGGTGTAATGGAATGTTTTGGAAGGTATCAGAAGATTGAACTGCTGCATTTTTTTTTTCCTGATAGGAGATAACACTGTTACAGCATTAACTGTAGTCTAAAATGTGTAAAAGTGTAATATGCAGTGGTGTATTTGTGCATAAGTAGTACAGGAATATAAATGAAATCAGTCTCAACATGCAGTCACGATAACGTTCTTCCAGTTTGTTTACAAAATGAAAGAATATCTGTCTCTGGTAGAAAATTCTGTGTTTAAAGCAGTGTCTCACTATCCTTTGAAGTGTTAAATCCTCCTGGGTTTCATTTTTTTTGGCACAAGAGTAGTGGATGTTTAAGAAGCCAACAACATTAGCTTGCACAGGAGCATTCCTGTCTTATTTTTGTTTCTAGGTCTGTTTCCTGTGTTGGGGGAAGGGCAGTGAGAGCACAGCTGCTCCCAAAGTTCAAGATGAAGCTGCTTCTTCAGTGTGTTTTAAGCCTTGGTCACCATTTCTTACTGGAAGTCTTTAAATGAGCTTTAGTCTGATCTTCAATTGAGCTTTTATAGGCATCTCCCTCCTTCCCCCTCTTCCCTGACCCTCCATCCCAGTCCCCAGCAACAAAACAACTCACTAATAAAGCAAAACTCCTGATTATCTGCAACATAAATATCGAAGGGGACCCTCAAAAGCAGATAATTTTGATGTTTCTGAGTTCAACCGACTTTTGATAGAGCAATTGATCAATATTTGTTCAGAGAATTTTTTTTTCCTTCATTTTTAAAATGTTGATGCAAGCTAGCACAAAAGATTGGCTACTTTGGATACCAAAGTTGCTCCATTTGAACTTTTATTTCTCAGATAAGCTGAAACATCACAGAGAATAGGAGATTAATTTTCTGCCTGTTTTTTTATGGTACCTCCAGTAATTCACATGAAAAAGTAACAACCTCTTCCTCTCATACATTGCCTTATACATGTTTTAAACAGTATTCTCTCTAAATTTTTCTGAGCATATGTTCCTTGAGCAGAAACATTTCTAACTTTTCATAGTTTTACAAACATATTAAAGCACCTCTTTCTTTCATTTGTCCAGCTGACATTTTTATTGTGTTGTGTTGCAATCATATGTATATAGAAGGAATATACCAAGCCTGCAGTGGGAACAATGTCATTGTTGCAGTTACTCTCTTTTCATGCAGTGGTAGGACTTTCTTTTGAGGTACCTTTGCTTATATGGACTGCTTAGGTGAGAAAGAAAATCACATATTGTTGATTGTATTTGAGTTTCCTGCTTGAGAGCAGATTGATGGTTGTATGGGAGGAGGGTGTTTTGTTTAAAATGCAGAATAATGTGGAAAAGAAATTTGTTGCCTTCCAGAGGCACATAGTCTGGGACAGCAGGAATTTAGGTATAAGTCCAGTTTTCAGTGTGGCTGTTTCGAGGTCTGAAGATATTTTAATCCAAACAGATCTGAGGAAGAAGTTAATGTTGGGCTCTCACTATTGATTTATAAAAGTGTTGGCAGATGGGGAGGACAGGAGAAACTTGGCTCAGCACCAGCAAGGGAGAATAGATACCTGAGGTAGTTATAAACGCAGATTATGATCCAGGTAAAATGATGGAGTAACTGATACAGGGCTTGGTAAGTAAAGGGCAGAGGAGAATCACAGGATATTGGTAATGCTTGTCATGGTGAGTTTGTTAAAAATAGTCCCTGTAACACTAACTAGTCTTGCTATATTTTTGAGCTGCTTATATACATTGGGCTGTTGACAGGGAAGAAGTGTAAAAATACATGTTTTCCATAAATTTACTCCCTTGGTGCTCTTTGGCATTTTCCTGAAGAGTCAAGAATGATGCACAGTGAGGACACACAATAGGTGAATTAGACCTAAGGGAAGATTTTGGTGGTCCTTGAGTATCTGTGTGTACCAGTGGGCTGCCAGTCCTCCACACTTGAGCATTTTATTGGCCCACGTTAAAGTAGTCACTTAAGTTTACAGAGTACTCAAAGATGGAGAAAATAATTTAATAGAGCAAATGGATGAGTGATTGTGCTTGTCAAACTGGGCAAAACAAGGTCTTTGCTTTAACACAGCAAATGTACATGAAGAGTCAAGGATGTAGAGCTTCTTTTGGAGCAGTAGACTCCATCCTGTGTAGAACATCTGCAGCTGAGGGGTGACAGGAGCCCTGGTATGTGAGCTGGGAAGTGTGGGAATGGGAAGGGAGATGGTGCTCTGGCTCTGCGAGGTGTAAGGCTGGATTGCTCACTCCAGTTCTAGTGACTACAAATAAAGGAGAAAATAGATGAAGGTTCAAAGGGGAGTTGCAAGATTAAAGGGTGGAAAGAAGCCTTAAGTAAAAAGCTTCTTTGAGTTTAAGGTATTGAGCTTAACAAAAAGCTAAAATGTATTCTCTTTGAGCCTTCTTAATGTGTTAATCTCTTAACTTCTGTGTTTATTTTTAAGTGGGAGAATCATGGAGCCCCTCTTTTCTGATTCCAGTTCTGTCATGTCTCAACAGTTTTAAAAGCTTCACAAATTTTATATATAAAAAGGGCTTGAGAGTATTCAGTGAAGTAGTTAAATGTAATTACCTGATTTTGTAGATAGAGAAACCGGAGTAATGTCACATGTTTTAGTTCTGCCTCTGGATTTTTTATGGAGTACATTTACAGAAATCTCATGGTAGGGCTATATTGTAATTGTATTGTCCTATGCAATGGTTCTGTGAATTTTCCAAATTCAGGATGACTTTTTTTAAAAGAACTTATATTTGTTCCCTGAGCTCTGATCTTGAGGAATTGTGTTAGTATCTGCAATCCTAAAACTGAAATTCAGGGGAGACTAAGATTGAAAGTTAGGGGATTTGGTAGTTATCTTATAACTCCAAAAAGGGAACAGTGACATAATGAAAAATATATTAAATACTTTTTTTAATAATCTAATGAAACACAAGTATATTCATTTACAGGCTACTCAGGAAAAATCAAATATGTCAGACTGGTATGAACTGTAGCACTTTCTGGAGAAAGACTGAAGTCAACAAATATGTGATAGAGTGAAACATACTGGAAATAAACTCAAGGAGGAGCAAGTAGTCTTGCTCTTCATTTTTAAAAATGCATGGACTTACTTATGGAATCAGTAAAATACCCTATGTATGTGTATAGAAATACATATGTGTGTGTGTGTCTATATATACAAATGTTATTTTGCTGGAAATTAAAATATTTTTTTCTGTATTAAGAAGTGCCATATGCTGATGCTGGGGAAAAAAGTGTTAGTGCCATTTCTTACCATTACAATATATATTAAAGAAGAAGTACTACAACCTCTAAATTATTATTGTATATTTTGCATAAATGTTCATTATGCACTGTTTTTTCCTATATTAGTAGCAGGAGGCAAATAATGAACTAAATAATGAATATACTACACAATATAGTGTTTTCAAGCAAAGTGCTTATAGATACACAAAACAGGAGAAACATTAAAGTGATACAAAAATATGGAGGAGATAAAAAAAACCCCTTAAACCAAAGGAAGAGGGCATGGAAATAGAATCTGAAAGTTCACATGTAAGCAGTTTTCATATTAATATATAAATAAATATACATATGCATCTAAACAGAGTTTGACTAATCCTTCTCAATTTGAATTTTCTCAAGGATAGCTGCATACTTGCTCTCCTATATCAAATGAATTATTTTTCAGGTATAAACTTGTCAGCAGTTGTTCTAAGGTTCTAGTCTTCCACCCTCATGATATGTTGGGGTGTGGTGCTTCAAAACTTGGCTGCTCTATAGCTGGGAAGAGTGATTCAACTTTAATTAGGTCAGTCTTTCAATGTCAAAGCCCTCAAGCCTTCCACTGTCCCAACAGAGGCATGACAAAAATTGAACCCACAAATCACAGTGCTGTGTGTGTGTACACAAACTCTTGGAGCTTCAGTGCCGTGAGAGCTGTGAAACCAGAATTGTTTATGCTACCAGCAAACAAACAACACCAAGTCCTGCCTTCAGCCTGTTCTGAACTCTTAATAACCAAACAAAAACGTTCCAAGTGGATTGTGAATGGTGGTAGTCTGGCAAATTATAAGAATATTGAGGTAGTGTGTTTATAGAAGGTGTTTGGCACATATTGAGAGTCAGGGCTGAAGGGCTCAGCCCTGCAGCTGGACACAGAAATTGTGGCTGATTAAAGCTGAACTGACTCAGCTGCCAGGTCAGAGTTGTGCCATTGCTCAGAGCTCGTCCCAGGTGAAACAAGGCTCCACTTTTCATGTCTGGCTGTCGTTACTTTAGAGAGCAAACTCAAAATAGGAGCTGTGCTGTGGTGTTGTTTGGTGTGATCAACGGGGAAGATTTTCCTCGTGTATGTACTCATGTATAGATGGTGGATGATCGTCTGTGTGTTTTTAGGACTTGGCTGATTTTTTCTCTAAATATTGTGTATATTGTGCATTTTTCACAACAATCAGTGTTTGTTAGTGTTACAGTTAATAGAGGTGGAACACCTAAATACATCTGTAGCTGTGGTTGTTCAAGTCTGTTCTAAAATGCCATATTCAGTTGTGTAATACTTCTGACTTAATATGACTTCTTTTTTTCTGCTCAGAAGTATTTTTTTACACCTGAGCAATATAAGCAAAAACCCCGTAGTTTTTTAAACTGAATATTACCAGAAAGATTCCTTAGAGTCTATATCATTATTTGAAGGAAAGGGGAGGGAAAGAAAAAATCCAGAAAGAAATCAGTTTTGTCTCCATCTTTTTTTTGTGTGTGTGTGTGTGTGTGTGTTCTCAGACCACAGCAGAGTTTTGTGTGTAAATAATACATTTGGTGGTGTATTTATTTTGAAAAAAAAATTCTCATGCAGGTGTATTTTAATGTTGGCAGCTGTGCTTGTCTCCCACCTCAGTTCAGCACTAACCTGTCTCTTTCAGTCTGCATCCTCCTGGGAAATGTGTGCCTGGGTGAAGGGAGAGAGATGTTCTCAACTCTCCTGTGATTTATAGCAGTATGTGAAGAAAATGGCAAGATCCCATGATACTGCATCATATGTAATTATTGTTGTCCTTCCTCTTGGCATACTTTCCCTTCCATTTTTCCTCTTGGTGTTTTCTGGGTCACAGTTCAGGTGTTAGTCTAATTCTGCCTTTGTAAGCTGGTTGTCCTCACAGATGCAATTAATCTCATCTTTAACCATGCTGTTTTCTTAAAGACTCTATCCTAAATTTCAGTGTGCTTGCATTAAATTATTTTTACAAGAGCATGTAGTCGCAGAACAAGTGGGAACAGGTTCAAATTGGAAGGGAGTAGGTTTAGATTAGATACTAGGTAAAAATTCTTTGCTGTGAGCATGATGAGACACCGGAACAAGTGGCCCAGGGAAGTTGGGGTGGATTTCCCATCCCTGGAGGTGTAGAAGGCCAGGCTGGGTGGGGCTCTGAGCAGCTTGGTCTATTGGAATGTGTCTGTGCCAGTGGCAGGGGGCTGGAAGAAAATGAGCTTCAAGGTCCCTTTGCAACCCAGACCATCCTGTGAGCCAGCTGGGGCCAAGGATTGAAATGCCTGGTCCCCAGCCTATGTTTTGAAATGCAAGTTTTTCAAGCAGACACCAGCAATGTGGAATGCTCACCTTTTGTGCTGTTTTTCTATTCTTTTATTAATATGAATTGAAGTGTAAAGATGATCTTTTAAAATTCAATACTAAAAAGGAGGCAACCAAAATGCTTCTGTTTTAGTCAAGTTAGCAGTCTCAGTTGTCATGTTGATTACTTTGTTTGTCCATTTCTGCAATATTAAGCATGTATGGTACTAATTTAAAGGAAATTATTAAAAATATTGTATGTTTTTAAACATAAATTTCAATTTATTTGATTTCTATTGTACATTTTTGTAATTATTTCTGTATTTCTTTCATCACATTTCTGCAGGATATGTTCCATAATGTGTTTACCCTATGTATTTATGGAAACCGTTCTTCCATCAAATTTTCTTACCAGATGTAGTTACAGTTCTTTTAAAAGCAAAATGATTTTTCATTTTATGGACATTTGAATAACTACTTTGCATTGATACCAGGAATAATAATAATAAAAAAATATTCCTGGCAGCAAAAGATACCACACACTATCCATCTTTGTACCTTTTCCTGAAACCTGTCTGTTTCCATTGTGGCCTGAGATGCCGTGGAACCTCTTGATGTGTTTATGAGTGGTATAAAAATATACCAAAAAATATAAAGCTGCCCTCTGCCCTACGATTTCCACGTGTTCAGGAGCATTACAGAGAAAAGTAGAGTTTTGTGTTACATGGTTGGCTTTCACAGAGCTGTGGATCTTATTGGTGTGGACAGCTCTCTAAAAACTGTGACTTCTGATTTGTCTCATCTTGTGCACTCAGATCTCTGTGCCCAGTGGGTTGAACAGTGAACCATGTGAATTTTGGAAGTGGTTTTGAGCCATTCATCCTTGCTGGTTTTATAGGTGTTGTTCAGTTATCAGGAATCACTTGGAAAATTATTCCTGCTTTGTCACAGATTTGTCAGATCCTTCTGGCAGGCACTCCTGTTAAAGAATGGAGAGCTAATGTAAAAAAAACTTGCTAAAAAAATGTAGTGTGACAATGGTAAAACATTTTAAGCTTCTGATTGCTAATTTTGTGTCTCCGAAGTCCAAAATAAAGTATCTCCCTTACTCCAAAATACTCTAGGTCTTTACAACTGAATATAAAGTCATAGCCTGTAATTTACTGACTGATTCCTCAAAAAGTCATTTGACTTAATAGCATAAAAATCTGTTTGATCATACCAATATGTAAGAATTTCATAGTTATGACACGCAAAGCTCACTTCTGAATTTGGAGGTATTAGTAAGTGTTGCATAACACAGGCCACCAGAATCTGGCTGTTACAGAAACCTAAAGCTTCCTGTACTCAAGATCCATTCATCACGAGATGGGGAATAACATGCCTTACATTCATCCTTGCATAGCAGTGATAATGAGGGCTGAACTGAAGTGCTTTCAGCACGGTGGCATCCTCTGAGTGCTGAAAACTGTCACTGGCAGAACAGGTTTAAGTGCTCATGAAGAACTTGATCTTTCCAGTCTTTGGATTTACCTGCAAAAAGACTACTTACTGTATGTGGTCGTGTGCACATATGTGGGAGATCCTTTTGCCATTTTCTTGCAGTGCTCTCACAAAAGGAATTTTGAATGAAATTGTACTACCGCACAAAAAAAAAAAAAAAAGAAATATGCTTATGTCAAGTTGTTTTCCATCCATGAATACAGAGATGAGTTGAGTAGAATGTTTAACTCACTAAAAGATGCATGGACATCAGCATTACCTTCTTGGTGAACAATCACGTGTTGCTTCTTTGCAGAAGCTGGCAGTATTGCAGTAATTCCAGATTCTTCAGGCTTCCTGTTAATTTTTGCCATTCCTAGAGATGGAGGAAGAACAATGGAGGTGCCTCTCTGATTTAGTTATTTCCATTGTGGACTGAGATGCCATGGAACCTCTTGATGTGCTTATGAATGGTACAAAAATATACCAAAAAATATAAAGCTGCCCTACGATTTCCACATGTTCAGGTGCATTACAGAGTCCTTTAGTCATTTCAGTCCTTTGTGCACTGACTAAAAGAACAGCTGATATAAGCTACTTCAGAAAATGGTGCTCTTAGTTTTTCTTTCATAGAAAAAACAAATACCTTTATTTCTGCTCCCTTCTCCTCTCCCCTTCTGATCCTTGCTTCCTCAGGCCTGATTGCAGGTGTAGGACAGTAAATAAAGCCTTGGACCTGTGTTATGCCCCACCTCCATCCTTCACATCTAGAAAGGAGAAGTTGACCTTTGTCTGTCAAAGGCAGACTTTGCTACAGCACGAGGAGCAGAAATGGTCTGAGGGGCAGGAGGGGCTTGTGGGTGCAGTTAGCTGGCAGTCTGAGCTGCAGGCAGCTGTGAGGCTGCCAGACACATACCTGGTGAGCAATGTGGAGAGCTGCAGGGGCTGTGCTGCACCTCTGGGGAGCCAGAGCAGAGCTGCAGCAGGAAGCAAGGCTGCTGCACGCTGTGCATGGCAGCCCTGCAGCTGCTGCCTGGGGTGCAGAGGCGTAGCGAGAGTTCAGAAGCCAGAGAGGGCTAGAAGAAAACTGAGTGCATTCCTACACAAAAAGGCTCATTTTTAAGTCAGTTATTTCTGGTCTTTGAATAGTTAGCACTTCAAGGGAAAGATTGTGCCCATGTTTAATGGTAAGTAAATGGCTCAGTGTTTTAACAAACATGATTTTTTTACCTGTTCTTGGTTTGCTCATTGCTGATGAGAATTGTGTTTATCTTTGGTTAAGGTAGAAGAAATACTAGGTTTGCTTGGGTACCATTGTGGTAATGTGATCTGCTCTTTCTACCTTTGGCATGATCACTCAGTTGTATTTTTGATTAAAATGGGAACACATCACAGTTACAGTGGGTTTTCAGTTCTGGGCAAGCCAAGATACAAACAAGTGATGATTTAGGAAAGCCTGGGAAAAGAATTGCTAATACTGTTTGTGTCTTGGTCTTCGAAAGTGTTTTTGGTTTTTTTGTAAAGAAAAGCCTATCAGCAGCAGGATATTCAGAACATTTATTAGAAATTTTATGCACATTTTCCAAAATAAATACTCTATAACAGTGCTACCTAAGTATTTTAGGCATTGACATTGGTGTTGACTATTTTGGCCAAATACATTTAAATTCATATAAGCTGTTGAAATTTAGAAAATTTGTCAGTTTAATATCAGTCCTTCATTGATGAAAAATAAGAATGTTTGATAAAACAGATCTTACCTCTAGTCCAGCCTGATCTTACAGAATTTTGTGGGCTCTTCTCATTTCTCCCAGTTAGTTTTACATTGCAAAAGAAATAGTTCCATGAGAGGCCATGTATGCAAAATATTTAGGGCCTAAATGATGACAATGAAAACCTGTGTAGTGAGGAAAGGATTTTTGCAGCAGCAAAAATGCAGCAGTGCTAATATCTACAAACCACTTAAAAATATTTCCATGAGAATATGTTTTACAACTGCCAGTGCTATTCTGTAATCTTAACAGTTATGCAAATATTAGTGTGCAAAATAAAGCCAAGAATAAAAGCAGAGTTGTTTTCCCCATGTGGAAGGGGCAGGGCTGGTGTGCTCAGCGGCCCGAGCCCCAGCGCTGCCGTGGCCATGTGTGGGGACACGAGCTGCAGGGACCTGTCTGCTGTGCTCTGCTAGGGAGTCAATATTGAACTTCCTATCCCACTAAAATTGCAGGCAGGAAACCTTCCTCCTCTCTAGAAAAGATAGAAATCACATCTGAAAAGAAATAGCAGGATGATTCATGGAAACTACTTTCCTCCTCTTTTGGAGGCCATTTACAGTTGCTAAGCTCTAGCTATATGCCAGATGTATCAGCTGTTTAACTCCATTTTCCCTTTTTTTGGGTGGATAATTTAGCAACAAGGTATCCCAGTGAAAATAGGACCAAAAATATCATTGAAAATATCAGTGAAGACATTTCACAGTTATTACAATGATCTTGATTATTGCTAAGACCACAAAGGGTTTGGTTTTTCTAACACTTCCCTTCAATAGGAAGGGCTTTGTGAGCTCAGGCAGTTTTGGTAATGCAGTTTGTCTCAGAGCTCTGCTCATTCTGTAAAGTTTTTCTCATGCTGTTGATAGAACAGGTTTACAGGTTTAATATATGGACATTATAATTTTATTCCCTTGCTACTCTAGAACATAATGCCTCTTATTTCCATAGTTAAAAACCTTTTATCCAGAAAAAAATGCTCTGTCAACTCCCCAGAAGATAAAACAGAAATAAGCCCAGTTGCAATTCTCTGGTTTGAAGAGAATGAAAGAAGGTTTCTCATACAAGGCACTAGTAATCACCATCTTAGAAGAATTTAGAACAATACTTGGCTTGACCAGTTTGGGTTGCTAGCTGGAAACACTCCCTGGTGTATTTCCCCATGTTTTAACTTGGGTGAGTCATTTTAGGCTGGACAATCTTCCTCTGCTGCTCCTCAGCTTTCATCTCCATCCTGCACTGTGGGCTTCCCCTGGGAACAGCAGAGTGGGGTTGTAGGTGGTGGCTGTGCTGCCCACAGCTCTCTGGGTGACCTCACCAGCAGCTCCTGGGCTCCCTTGGTGGATGGTTTTCCTCTGCAAAAAGCCAGAAGAGGAAATGGTGGAAAGGGCCAGACAGCCTTCCCCAAAATCCCAAGGCAAAAGGCTGGGCTGTGTGTCTAATGCCTCTTACTAATAATGCTTCAGATGTATTATTTATTTTTCTAGGATCTTTCAAGTAAAGTCTAATGTGAATGTTTGCTGTACTGTTAGTCTGAATTTTGTTGAATATGGAAGTTCTGTATTTTTGCCAAATTTTCTGTGAATATTTAAAATTTATTTTTCCCTTCTGCCGTTTTGATGTGTTAGGGAGAGGGAAGACAAAAGTTTATGCTTTTCTATAATATTTTTGAGTCTCTATTTCTTGTTGTTTGAAGTATGTTTTGGAGAGAATGCAATGTACATTATTTTTGCTGCAAGCTGTTTTAAGTGATTGGTCAGAGATGTTTTCTACACACACAAACACGTGTACACATGTGCATGCAGACACATGTACATGCATGCACGCACATGAACATACAAGACCAAACTCTTTAAGAAACTGTTTTTCTTCTGTATTCTCTTCCTGCTTTGCTCTATAAAATGTAGTAGCTTCAAAGATTTTAACTGATGTTCTGCATTCTCATCAAATACAGTATTTGGCTAAGTGTTAAAGTGTCAGCTTGCCCTATTTCCTCTTCACAGAAGCTTTCTTCACACCTGCAGCTTTCTTCTGTTTTTCATACCAGAAATACTTGCGTCAGTCTTAAACCTTTGCCAAGTCACTGCTGACACATATTTCTGTAGCTCTTTATTTACAGTATGGTTCTCTTTCTTGTTATGAAATGTCAACATCTGTACTGGACAGGTTAATTTATTTGGAGAAGGTCATGACATCACTTAAAGAAAAGCTAGGCCTTCAGCTGAGAAAAAGATTTAACATAATCCTTACCTGTTATGATTATGCTAAAAGTAAGCTTGTTGTAATGAAAACAGTATGTCAAACTGAATTAAAGCTTATCTCTGGTATAGGGAGGAATCTGGCCACATAAAAAATTTGGCACATGATGTTTTTTTCTCTCTTCTGAGACAGAAATAAATATTGCAATAAACAGAAGGCTGTTGCTTCAAATAATAAATTAAGGTAGTTGAGTAGGAGTGCATTAACTCTTTATGTGACACATTTACATTTCAGTAGATCTGATAATGCTGTTGTAGTTTTTGGCCTTTTAAATCTGTGATAAATAATACTTACATTTAGTGATGCTTTACATCACCTGATCATACTGAAACCAGTTTTATGCAAAGAAGCTCATAAATGGGTCTTCCACTTGAAGAATAGTTGAAGAAACAATTCAGAGGTGCTTGTTTTGGACTGGTGAAACTCATGGACCACATAGTGCTGTCCTAATTAGTCCGTCTGGTGTGCTGGAATGCTGAGCTTGTAATACCTCATTGCTCATGGTAACAAAACCGTGCTGTTTAGGAGGAGGTAGAAAATGCAGAATGTATATTCTTCATTTGTAATTACACCAGGCATATAAACGTAAACATTCAGGTTTTTACTCTTTTTTGCATTCCTTGATGGTTTTCCCCTTTTGTCAAATAGTTGTTAATGAACCTTTCTTAAATTTCCTTCATCTCCTTTGATGATCAGCCTGCATTGCCAGGAACTGGTGTAGATATTTAATCTCTTAGGCATTATAGGGTGACAAAATGAGGTAGTAAATATGGTAGCCACTGCAGTTTATTCCTTGTGATGGTTATGCATATTGCAAGAAAAACCTCATTGAATTTTTTTAATTTGATGGTAACTAACTTGGTTTTTCAGTTTTTGTACTCTTGCTCTCTGAGTCATGGAGAAATAGTTATTTACACTTCATGTGTGAGAGGCAGTGAGAACTGAGGTGAGCTCCTGCCTGTGTAGGCTTAGTGGGAAAGGGGTGCCTGGAGGATGTTGGTTGCCGTGGTCTTCAGACAATGCAAAACCATCATTTTGGCAATCCAGCAGCAGTAGCTGTTCAAGATTCTCTGACCTTGTTGCTCTCCCAAAAAGGGGGGGGGGAAAAGTGCAACAGGCTCACAAATACTTTCATTAATAAGTAATTTCTGTATTACTTCTAATTTGCATAGTAGTTCTGAGACATAAAATATTACCCTTATTTGCTAAGGCAGGGGTGCCTTATTTGGAGGTGCAGGGAAACTGTATCATCATCCCTTGCCAGAAATTAAGTTTGTGTTCAGAGAAAGTTACCCATTTGCTTATTGCATGTTATGTAAGGTCTCCTTTGAACTTGCTATGTGTGATATTTCTCAGGAGCACTGCAATAGTGTTACTTTCTAAAATGCACCATCAGACAATGCAAATACTGTCAGTTCTCAAGATCCCAGTTTATGGGAATATGATATTTTCTGAAATATGTTATTGTAAAAATTATGATCAAGTGATGACAAAAATCAGTAAAGCTAGGGGATTTTCAAAGCAGGGACAAGTCTGAAACATCTCTGCTTCGTTCTTCCTGTTGTTCACTGCTACTTGCTTCTGCTTAAACCTTAGGTTTAGTGTCAGTTCTAATTCTTCTGAATTTATCTGACAGATTTATCTCTGTCAACCACAAGATTTGTATGCCATCTCATACTGTAGTTTCTGATGCCTGTACTTAACTGATTTGTTTCCTATCAGCCTCGTTCATCTTTTCATTTTTGGCAAACTGGATTTATCTTGTTTTTATGATTAAATGGAAGGAGTTGCTAAGGAATGAGATCTGGATCCTTTATTACATTTTAGCATTGTTCCTTGGAAACCTGATTATATCTTGCAAATTAGAGTAACATTTCAAAGGTAATAAATCCTGCATAGCTTGTTAAATATCTCATTTTTTACTTATAGATTCTTACTGAAGCAGAATAATATTACTTCAGACTTTGCCAAGTGTGAAGTGTTCTGCTGTTGCTGTGTGTTCAGTAGTAACTAAACATTTGCCATGCTAGAACAGAATTACTTTGTCTCAAAGACTTTACATTCAGAGTATGATTTTATAACTGTCAGTTAAATAATGGCTTTTTGCTAATAATATTTAAATATTTATCACTTCTCAAACCATTGTGATAAAGGGAAGTACTTTTCAGGACAAATTCAAATCCATGTATGTTAAGCCTCTGTTTATCTTCAATTTTCAACTACATGGCTGATACCTGGCTTTTGTTCTTTCATGGGCTATAAAATTTGGTTTTGTGTCTGATGCATTGAAAATGTGCAGCATATACCTATATTTTGTTATTCCTGATAATTGGATTAGAGTCTTGCCAGTCATATTTGCTTTTAAGAGTTTATGGTATAGATCCATTTGCATTTATGAAATGCTTTTAATTGGTGTTTCTAACTGGAAGTGTTCACAGTATGGGGGTGTGTGTGTGTTTTCTCCTCCTCTTCTGGCATCTGAATACCTTACAGCTTTACTCATGTGAGCAGCTTTCATTCATTAAGAATTCTTTGACAGTCTGCTTTGAGATGTTTCTTGACATTTTTTGGTATTTTTCTCTGATGGAAATCTTGTTACTGATGACAATGAGACACTGAAATGGAGACAGTGCAGAGAGATAATTGACCTAGTATCAGATGCCCTAGGGCACAATACATTTTCAGTCATCTCTAGATGAAAACCTTAAAAACAAGTGTGTTGAGTTTTCTGTTCTAAAAAAATTCCCCCTCCTCCCCACCCTATTGCAGATTTTGGCTTCTTATCATCGGTAATGATGCAACTGATCACTTTTGGAAGGAAAATGTATTATGTGATTGCCTCTGACAGGACTTTCAGTGACTGAAAAGGACTGTTTCTTTAGCAAATCAAATTTCAGTGATGCTTACTTAAAATACGTGCTTTTGATGAAAGCTGAAAGCAATGATCAGGAATAATTGCACCTGTGGGCAAGGAACAGGAAACCAAAGTGATGGATTAAAGAGTCCTCCAATTAGGAAGCTAGACCAAAAATAAAGATGTGTATTTGGGGAGAAAACAGGAGTGAAACTATGAGTAAATAGAGCACTTAAGCATTTCCTATAAAGGAAGCTCCTGTAGTGATGCAGTGGGCCCAGGAGTACTTCCAGTCCAAGAGGTAGAAGCTGAGTTTATAAACCTCCTGACCTGTATTAGATGGGAACTTCACAGGCACCAGCTCTTTCAGCTTAAATTCCACAGAGAGGACACCCTGGTGAAAGTGCTGGAGCTTTTGTGAGAGCAGCTGGCCCCCAGCATTATGACACATGGACAGTCACATTCTGCTGCATGCTTACAGAAATGGGGGAATACTTAATGTACCCTCTCCTTGTGGAGCTGTAGGGAGGTCCTGGTTTCTGGCACTCCTGGGCACAGCACTTGCTGCTGAGCTGCTGCAGACCCTCCTCTGGGTTACTGGTCCAAAGGGGAGCTACTTGTGAGGCTGGAACCAGAATGTCACCCCAGAATAAAACATTCCCCTGCTGGGCCAGCACTAGCAAATGGAAAATTGGCGAAGTACAAAGAAGCAAGCAAACAAACAATTGTTTTTCATCCACTGGGGGATCTAATATAGGTTGCTGTCTGTACAGAAGCAAGCTTCCATCAGTTACCAAACCCAGATCTGACAGCAGCGTTTTTATAACCACATCAGGACTTCCCAGTGTCACGTAGTGAAACGGAAAATTAAAACTGGCAGACATGCTACTTCTTCACTTGTTGGCTTTCTAAAAAGAAATGTGGTTTTATTACCTTTATTTTGTAATGTAAACTTTGGCCATTTGAATTATTTTTCAAATTTTTCAAATTAGTTGTAGTTCATGATAAGCATTATTCTTTCAGGTATTTTAAGATGAGTGTGACTGATGCAAGGCATTGTCCTGCCTCTGAGGTGTACCTGGCTGGAGCAGCAGATGCACCATGTGGATGGTCAGGACTCCAGGCAGCAAACACCTCCTGTGCAGTGTCTGTAGTAATTGTAAGTCATGGTGGCCTAAGGTTTGCTTTAGTTTATACACATAGGATGTGTTTCTTAGGCAAGGCCATACAGTGAAAGATTGGTGCCGTGGGGGCTCTCTGCTCTGGTTTCCACAACCTCCCGTCTCTGCTCCTGGAGAATGCCAGAGTAGGAGAAGGCTGCCTTGTCAGCTTGTTAAGGGTGAGTGTTCCTGGGCTTTAGCCAGGGTCATCTTGCAGGTAGAATAGTTTCTAGCTGCCTATTTGCCTGAAAAATCTGTCCATTATATGTTATTTGAACTCATTATGAGGTCATATTTCATTTCAGCCCTGAAGGACTGGCCATTTCTGTATCCCTCATTCACTTCAGGGAATCGTGGGTATATTCTGTAGGCTCTCACTCTTCTCAGATTGTGTGCTGTTGGTCCATTGGTAGTTGCTAATTAGAGAAGATAGGTTGATAAACCTCATGTGTGTGTTTCAGTTTCCAAGATCCCTGAACCCTTGGCATATACTTCATTACCAAAATAATCGAGGGCCTGCACTCAGAGTGATGGGGCACTATTATACTGGCTTTGTCAAGATTTGTACTAGGAAAAGAAAGAAAAGGATTAAGTGATGGAAAGAGGAAAACTCATTTCCTGCCCTTGTCCACTATGGCTTCTTTTAGTTTATTTTTATGCCAAGGGCAAGAAAATAATTTACAGACAATATTTACCTGCTTCTTTTAACCTCTGTTGCATAAGATGGCTAAATACAGGAATGCACATGCAATATTTATGTTGTCGTGAGACAAAGATATGCTCTTAACTTGGCCTGATCTGAAAACAAAAGCTCTTTTGGTCAGAATCACTATGGCTTTTATGAAGTCTGTAATTATGTTACAGCCTATAGTGTTAATGATGTTTACAAGTATCTCGTTTCCCTTTCCATTTGGGATTAAACTGGTTCTGTTTAAACACATACCTTGTCTTGATCAGCAATGTCACTGAAATATGTAAAGCAGTGCTCATTTCATGTATAATGTTATCAGTAGTTCTTCTTTTTCTGTGAGGTTGCCTTTCTCGGAAAAATTTTGGTTCTTAGTTCATGACCATTGTGACTGAATCTGCATTTTCTGTCTGGATATTTTCCTGGGCTGTACTTCTGTTCTGAAGAGCTGCTAGGAAATGAATGGCAGTTCATTCAGTGTTTTGCAGGGCTCAGCCACCTGCTGTCAGAGTAGGTCAGAGGATAAACTGTGACTCATTGCAAGAGAGTTCATCTCTACTGGTGGCCACAGTGAGACCTGAAGTCACTGGAGTTATGCAGCAGCCCTGGGGAGGGATTTAACAAAGACTTTATACAATACTGACAAAAATGTGTGGAAAGCATAGCATAAGAAATCATGGGAAATTCTCCATTTCTCTTTGCCCAGTAAGATCTTAACCACGATGCAAGCACCTTCTTTAAGATGAAGATCACTTTGTTATTTCAAAACTGGCTATAATTCTCTGTCTTCTGTTTGACTTTTGCAGGCATAGTTACAGTCTGGACTTTTGTGTTGCACAGAAGTCAACTCACCTCTTCTTTCCTTCAAACTGCATAGGGTCAATGTGACTGTTAAATTGCAAGTATTTTGATAAGGGCTGTTTTGACAACATGCAAAAAGACTTGTTGCAAAGAATAAAATGGCTGAAGATAGAAAAAAAAAAACTTAATTTGCTTGAACTTAACAGGATAGACTACTTAGACCCCTGATTTTCAATTTCTGTCCTACCCTTTTTCTAAGCACTTTCCTTTCTTCCTTTGTCTTTCGAGGAGGGAATTTAAAAAATGAGCATTCAAAGCTAGAAAAAAAGTATTAAAAATAGTGCTCTAAAATATTAAAAATTTTTGAAATAAGTAATTTAAATGGAAAAAAAACCCATCATGTTATTGGTGATTCAATAAGTATTTTTAAAGGAATTTTCCCTTGAAAAATTCCAGTGTTCTGGGTACATTGAAATGCGTGGGTATCCTGCAGTAATTCAGAGTGGAGCCTTTCTGCTCTCTCATATTTGCCTTTCCCCGTCTCAAGAGGATGTATCCCAAAACAATACATTGATTCATTTTCTTAGTCCCTTTTGGTACTGCAGTGGACTAACCTTGACCTAATATTGGATTGGCTGGAATTGACTCAGAGCAGTGTCTGCTGCTGGTCATTGGTACAGGTCATGTTTCAGGGAAATTGGAAGGCTCTCCCTTTTTAATGCTCCCTGGGGGTATCTCCACTTATTTACCAACATTTTCAGTGAACATATTACCTGTAAGAAATGTTTTACTGTCATTGCATGGAGTCATAGCTCTTTCAGATAGCAAGCATGGGTTGTTTTATTGTTATATTGATATTTAGTATAATTGGGATGTAAACTTTATTTAGCATGCTTGATCATCAGGAAGGTGTAGAGGTTTTTAAGTAAATATCAGTATCTTGCATCATTTTCCTGTTGCTCTAAGTAGATAACACAATCTTTTCTGGCCTTTTTTTTCTTTTTTAAAAGAGATATTTGACTCATATGTCAGGTGGATACAAATCAAAAATCTAATCCTGCAAACAGCAAAGCATGCAAGAAATTCTCTCAGATGAGGATTTTTACTGACATGGAGATTGCTGAGGTGAGCAGTGGTTCACTCCATATAGTAAGAAATCCTTGAGTGGAATCATTGGCACTTAGAAGTGGGAAGGTATCTGACAATTGTCAGCTTTAAAATATTTTTTACCTTTATATAAAGAATGACTTCAATGAAAGCACTCCCAAGTGTCTTATCAGAGAAAATACGAATTCTCCAAAGTGTTTCTTTTAAAAGCCTTTCTCAGAGGTCTTGCTATGCAGAATACTCCTCTTCTTGTATCTAGAGCAATTTTCATAGGCTTTGACGAGGCAGTTTATTCTGATATACACCATTAGAGTCTCTTAAATAAAATATAAATAGATTAATATTACCTTTTTTAAAAAATAATTTCTTCATCAGTAGGTCCTGCAGAAGTAATATAAAATTGTATCACAATAATGTTTTTTCTTCCATACTGATACTTTTTGCTTTTAAGGACTCGACACCATTTGGCTCAGCAATAGTATCAGGTATTTAGGTCCAGCCAATTTGTATTAGGAGTTACTCAGTTTCTATGTAAGGCAAATATTTCTACATTTCTACAAGCTGTAACTTTGTATCTCAACAACCAACTTCATGTGCTAAATATGGGGTGCTCTGTTCTGTGGAGAATCCCCTGTACTTTGAGTGTATTTTCTTGTACTCAGCTGTTTTGTGTTCCTAGACTCTGAGTCTGCTTGGTGTCGAGGTTCAGCAGGGTTTGGTTCAGACTCTGGCTGTGGGCAGCCTTGCCAAGTGTCACCAGTGACAGCCTGGAACCCCTGGTGCCTCGCTGTAAACAGCAGCGTCCCACAAGGTTCAGCGTTGTTTAACTTGTTCATCAATGGCTTGGATGAGGGGCAGATGCCTCCTCAGCAGGTTCACTGGGGACACAGAGCTGTGAGGAGTGGCTGATACCCCAAAGTGCTGTGCAGCCCTTCAGAAGGACCTCAACAGGGTGCAGAGATGGGCAGGGAAGAACTGTGTGAAGTTCAGCAAAGGCAGGGTCCTGCACCTGGGGAGGAACAACCCTCTGTGCCAGCACAGACTGGAGTGACCTGCTGGAAAGCAGCTCTGTGGAGCAGGAGCTGGGGGTGCTGGTGGACAACCATCTGTCCATGAGCCAGCAGTGGGTCCTGGGGCCAGGGAGGCCAGTGGGATCCTGGGGGGCATTAGGGAGAGCATTGCCAGCAGGGAGGGGATCCTGCCCTCTGCTCAGCCCTGGTGAGGCCACATCTGAGTGCTGTATTCAGCTCCGGGATCCTCAGCACAGGAGGGATATGGAGCTCCTCGAACTGGCTTAATGGAGGGCAACAAAGATAATTAAGGGACAGGAGCCTCTTATGAGGAAAGGCTGAGAGAGGAGAGCAAGGAGAGGTTCAGCCTTGAGGAGAGACAATTGACAGGGGTCCCAAACAATGTCTGTCAGTATCTGCAGGGAGGTGTCAAGGACAGAGCCAGGCTCTGCTTGGTGGTGCCAGGCAGTTGGACAAGAGGCAATGGGCAGAAACTGAAGCACAGGAAGTTCCACCTGAATGTGAGGAAGAACTTACTTACTGTGTGAGTGACCACACACTGGAACAGGTTGCCCAGAGAGGTTGTGGGGTTTCCCTCATGGGAGACATTCAAGAACCATCTGGACACAATCGTGTTGGATGAGATGTCCCTACCAGTGGTCCCTTCCAACCATACCCATTCTGTGATGAATTTACTTGATAACACTGAATAATCCCACTAGGATGTCATAAAAGTCCTAAAAATGATGGGAGATGTAGTTGATAGTCCACTGCACCGTGTCTGCGTGGCCAGCTGGTTACTTTCTGTGGAGAACTTCAGTGGGTCTTTGTGGAATGAGTAGTATTAGGAAATTTTAATTGCTGTGCTGCTGCTTTGATGCAAAATTCAAGAGAGTAAACTGAAGGAAGTAATTTTGGTCTTGTGTGTTTTGCTTTTGATCTTCTGAATAAATTAAAGTTTACTGTAAATTTATCAAAGTTAGGAAACTAAAGCCAAAATCATTACTGAAGTCATGCCCTTAGCAAACCTGGTAAAACACCACTCATAGAAGTTTTGAGTGCTCCTCTTGTAGTTTCTTTCTTCCTTTTTATGGCCATATTGTTTCTGGTTTGCAGGTTATTATCCCACCTGACATCTGCATATGCTGAGACATTATCTTGTGTTGGATCTATACTTTCACATGATACATGTATATGCACACTAAATTTAAAACTACATTAATCACAAGATACTCTTCAGTGTTAGAAAGGAGTGTGCTGTAGATAAACATATGTTTAGGAGCTTTAGATTCCCTGGATTTGAAGGGCATTAGGGTTGCTAATATAGGCATAGGCTCTGTGTTGGGTTTACGCTTTTTTTTTTGGTCAATTTGGATATAAAGATTAAAAAGTAAAGTTGCAAGGTTAGTCAGAAGGAGTGAGTGGGACCTAGTGACTAGAAATGGAAGTATTGATGAGAATTTGTCCAAGTGTGTTGTGGTTTGAAAAACCTCTTTCTTTCATGCTAACATCAAAAACACTGCTCAGATATAGATAATTCAATATTCTTGAGACATTAATTGAAAGATCAAGCACCATAAGGCAGCAGTGCAAACTTCCTTAATTTAGTCTCATACCTGTGTATTATCCCTGGCCAGTAAGGGTAATTTACTGTAAATCACTGTGATTCTTGTCCTTCCTGATAACACCATATCACATTGTCAGTTTGAAACACTGCCTGCTCATTTTTGCTTGCAAACTGTGCTGCTTCTTTTTTGTACAAAGATCTCAGCATCTGTTTTATACATGCAACCTGTATGCCTTATTTGCAAATGTATCTTGACAAATGTATTTTCCAATTAGGAATGTGACTGGATTTTACTGCTGGGACTTTATAAGAGGTACATACATTTGTGTTCAGATAGAAGTAAATTTTGAATTCTTCTGGATCTGCTGCTAGTTTTCTGCATGGCTATTCCATATTAGAAGTTAAAAGTAGTATCTGTTAGTATGGATAGTAGGATGTATCTATCTTGGTGTCTGTTAGTATGGATAGTTAGTATTAGTAGTATCTGTATGGATACTGAAATTTTGACATATAGATATAATGTATATAGATCCCAATTGCAAACACCAGGAAATAGTTGTCCTGGTTTGCAGATCCCTTACTTTTTGTCAGTATGAGTTCAGCATGCACTCCAGTCAAAAGTATGTGTATATTATATTCCAGGTGTCATAGACCAGGAACCTCACCAGAATTGTGCCTGATATTTATCTGCAATTGCAGGGAAGCATAACCTTTTCCATTATCAGAGACCAAAGGGCTAAACTGATACACTCAGATCCTGCTAATGAGCACAGAGGACAGAAAACCATTTTGCAAGCTGGGACAAATTACACTAATGCAGTTTAATAGAATGCTGAGTGATGCTGCAGTTTTGTATGAGAGGGTCGTGATCAGCCTTGGGAGAACTGGGTGTAGGAGGGATTTTCATAATTTCTGCTGTAAAATGAAACCCAAGCCAGCATGGACAGGTTTCCCCCTCATTGCTGCTGGGCAGTGAGGTAGCTGTGAAGAGAATCTACCTCTTCCTGTAGCTGACTCAGCTCAGCTGGCCAGCAGGAATGTGCTGGGTCATGCCAATTCAGTGGCTTCTGGTCCATACCCTCCTTCAGCAATGCATGAAAGTGCTCTGAAAACATAAATATCTAGAAGGTACATATTTCATCTGTGGAAGCAATGTAGAGAGTTGTCTACAATTTCTCTGAGGTAGTGTACAGCTGCAGTATTTAATTTTATAAACATTGAATTCTACACCATGGGCTATTAGCAGAAGTGATCCTGTGTGCCTTAGCTGTTTCTGAGCTGTTTCCAGTACCAGCAGTGGGTTACCCTGTGAAGCTGGATCTAAACAGGAAATGGTTAAGGTATATATGTGATAATGAGTGAAAAAGAGAAACCAAGTTTGAGTGTAGCTAAGATATTTATTTTCTGAGAAGGTAGTGTTCTGCTTGACTAGAATGCTTGCTTTATTTATAGAAAAAAGCTCCCATGTCCTTAGCTCACAGGACAGTTCTGGCTCTGCTAGTTGCTTGGTAGAAAAAAATACTTTTTGGAATGTGACTGCAAAACATTCATGGCATTTCTTGGCAAATAAGAGATCCTGAGCATTAAGGGAAAGTTGTTCTTGTTTTGTCTAGTTCTAGTAATGTTCATGTTTTGGGCAAACTTTCCACAAAGATAGGATTTTTGGGAGTATTTGATTGTAATAGTGAAACTAACCCTATGATGTGAGTGGCTAAAACCTACTGACTTGTGTAGACACCACAAAGCTGTTTGGTACCAACCAGTTAGTCCCTTTGTCCATCATGATTCTTGGACTGTGCATTTTTAGGTTTTCTATGCCTTTTTCTTGTGAAACCAGGAGACTGACACTTCCAGTATGATCTAAACTTTTGAACAAAAAGAACATTCAAATTATAAACTCATAATCCTGTATAGATTTTTCAGGAGAATATATTAGTGTTGATGAGAGCTTCTGTGGTTATCACTGGACAGCTTTGGCTCTGGCAGCTGAGAGCAAGTATGTGTGAGAGGAGGTGGCCTAGCACCTCGTGACTTGTCTGAATTAAATTGCCACAAAAAGGCACTTTCAGTGCTGGCTGAGGACATAGAGACAAAGCAGGTGGAGGTTTGGCTTTCTGGGTGTCTTCTGTGTGGCTTCTCGGCAGGCTGGTGTGGTAGACAAGTGGCCATGTAGAATCATCCATTTAGAAATTATTTTTGAGTGCAGTATCAAGAGTGCTTGTTACTGTGCACTGTGTAGTTCCTCTGCTTGCTGCTGCAGTTCAGAGGTGTATATTTAGGGTTAAGAATCTGAAAGTCTCAGTTGCTAATTCAGCTCTGCAAGCCCTCCGTGCCTTGTCTGAGACAGGTCACACTTATCTTTATCTCAATATGCAAATATCTAAACTGAGAAGAACATCTGTTAAGATCATAGGAGGTTGTGTAGATGATTTAATGGTTGTAGCAGTCTGAATTAGGTACAGTGCTGTGATAATGCCACTAACATGGCTCAAAGCCACCGGTATGGTGCTGCTGTGAGTCTAATGTGCTTCTGCAATGCATTAGACATGATACTTTTGTAGAGGGAGAGAAATGCTAACAGCATTTCCTAAAGCCTTCTTGAGACCTCGTTTGTAATGTTGTGTCCAATGGTCCTTTGCAGTGAGCAGAAAGATGGACTGGGATTGGAGCAGGTGCAAGGACAGTTTCATAAGCTGCACGGGAGATTTGTTCTGGAATGACAGTAGAAAGTTAAGCTATGAGATGAGTCTTTGGATTTGAAGTATTGAGGTCTCCAAGGGGTCTGAAGGGAGACTGAAACTGCTTGTTTTGATTATATTTATTTGGCATTAACAACATGCTTCAGTTTTTCCAGTGGTTGCCAGTGGATAAGAGAAGTATGCTTTTTCTGTTCTTTTTCCAAACCTTTTAATAGCAACGTATTTTACTTGTCCTCTTCTAGTCCCCACCTTCTAACATTCATCATGGAACCAATTACTAGATCTGGGGTCAGGAGTGAATGGATCCCCTCAGGAAAGGGAACATGCAATGGATATTTTGTTCTTTTTTTGTTATATTAAACACAGTTCACTTACCGGGATCATTTAGGAGGAGTTGCTACTTAGCAATTACTAAAAACAAGCACCTATTGCAAAGACAGAGAAAATAGCAAGTTGTAAAGCTCTAGTACAATTGTAGCCTTTCCTATGGCTGTTTTGCCTTTTGTAGGGTATTGAGGAGCAGTTTGTGGGGTTTAGATACACAATGGGAACTGCAGAACTGAGCATTCATTGTGTGCTTGCCTGCAGTTGCATGTTCATCCCAAAAGGGTCATCCCGTGTCTCTGAGCTGTGCTGAGGCACAGGGCAATGCTGGGTTGGTGGTCCAGTGCAGCTGTAGCATTCTTTCTGCCACTCAGACTGTACTGTGTGGTGCAGAGAAGTTTCTCAGTCATTTGTCACCTCCTGTAGCCCAGAAGAACTGTTCTCAGTGATGTCTTGCAGTTTGGTTATCACTCTGCCTTTGCATTTTTGGCCCTTCTGTGAGAAAGTAGTCTTGCAGGGAAGTCAGCATGTCATCAATGACCTCAGATTCAGGGAGGGAACCACAGAAGCAAAATGAGATGTGAAATTCTTTCAAAAGCTCTAAATTTGGTATTAGGTAACCAGAATGTGGGCAGGAAGCAAAGAAAAATAACTGCTTCCATTAGGTTGTCTTGTTTTTTTCAGAAAGCTGCAGTCTGAGAGGGGCATAGTATTTATAACATATTCATGGCATAGCTGCTTCCTGGTAAGTGTGCAACAGGAGGAAGTGTTGTTCTTAAATTAGCAAGTGAAAAAGTGGCTGATAAAGGATGGGCTACAGATATCTGGATTTTATTCCAGACAGGATTTAAAGAGAAAGTTTCTTTTCAGTGTCTAACTGGAGGGCCAGATAAAAAAGTAAGATGTAACTTCCTGGTGTGGATAGGCTCAGTCCACCACCAGACATTCAGTTGGCTGTGAAAAGACTCTATGCTTTATATGGTTATGGTAATTAAAAAAAATATCTTAGGGAATGGTTATAATGTAAGCCTGGGTGTTTGTAAAATACCTTGTTAGGCAGTGGTGTACTCTCAAGGAAGAGAACTAGTAAAGTAGGATATTGTTCCTGCTTCTACTAGTAACTTGCCATGTGGTTTTACACATATTTCAAAAGGAGACAAATAACTTTGAGTAGATCATTAATGTTATAATTGAGGCCAGTTGAATGTCACTTTTATTTTGTACCATAAAAAAGCAGTAGCTCCCGTTCAGGATGAATTCTCTTTCAAAAATGAACTGAGTTCAGAAGACTGTACTTCTGCTTGTCTGACTAAATGTAATAGCAAATCTTTCAAAAATTCTGGCCATAACATTTACATTAAACTGTTAAAATGGATTGACTTATAATTTACTTTGAGATCAAATACAAAAAATGTGCTAGAGATTGTGTTTTAATTGAAGGGACTTATACCATGGAAAAATTCTTTCCGTTCAACACGTTAAAGATCATCAGTGTGGGTGGAAGAATGCCCTGAAACCTTCCGTGGACAATTGTGTGACAGCAGCTGCACTGTTTACATTTAAACATCTCTGTTACTTTCTAGCAATGCCCTTCACTATGAATTCCTGTAATTAGTGGTTCCTGAAAGTATCAACACCTCCTCTCTCCCTCAGCTCTCTGAAGTGTGAAGCTCAAGGATCAAAGAAATGTTAACTATATTGGCTGTAGGCTGTTTAAAGTACAATCCCAGATGATTTGCTTGCTGGAATGTTCTAGGACTTACCTGTGTGACCAGGCTAACTAGCACCAGCCAGACTATGACAGCTGTAGTGATGGTGCTAAAATCTGCTTGCTCTATAAAGAGATGTTCTGAGGTGAGCTGGGATTCTTTTGGATGAAGATTGTTAAGCAAAAAACCTTTTTATTGCCAAACCCTCCCCACCAGACCCTTTCATGGAAGATTTAAACTAGCTCATCGTGTGATTCTGTCGCCATTGCAATGGTAAATTTTCCATGTCAGGAAACCCTTAGATGGTAAGAATCATTATTTCCCTTCTTCTTGCAGGCTTTGGGGAGGCACAGGCACTTCTGATTTTGATGAGGTGGGGAAAGGGGTGATTCTGGTCTTGGTATTTTTGGGTTTTGGGGGAAAATGTTGGACCTTCATTTGTAAATTATTGTCTTGAGCTTTCTGGCAAGGACCTCTGTGTGGGTGTGAACTAAGTGTATTTTTTGTGTCATTGGTGATGGAAACTAGAATATAAACACCATGGTATAAGGGATGCCAGGATCTTGTGAGGAAGGGAAAAAAAGTCAGAGTAAAAAGATTTCCTAAGATAAAAGGAGACAAGTACTTAGAGTTGTTCTATGACTTTTTGATCATAGTTTACTGGTGATTTTTATTTTTTGTATTTTGAGGGGTTTCATGATGTGTATGTGTTGGGTTTTTTGTTCTTTATTTAATTCAGAATCAATCTACTACTAATAGCTGTGTTAATAATTTCCTGTTATCCTAGCTAGCAAACCCATTTGACTATACTGATTAATAGGATACTCAAGAGTGCCAGCTTTGGAGTAATGCCTCAGATCACAAGTGATAATTGGCTTCTGTGTGAGTTGTAGTCATGGCATTAGTTAGGTTTTGAAGCCCAGTTCCCAGAGCATGATTCATATTGACTGTCCTCCTTTCTCCATGGGAGGTGACAGTGGTGAATTTCCTGGGTCAGGCAGTACTGGGGATGGGAGTCAGGATAACTAAATCTCTTTCTGCCCTCAACACCAGCAGGAAATATAAGAAGTGGAAGAACAAGCAATTCTCTGAATTAAATATATTTATGTGACTGTTTGAGACCTCTTCAGAAGAAATAAGAAAAAATGCCATCTTACGTTATCCTAACACATATGTTTCAATGTTGAGTGCTTATCAAGATCCAAGTATTTTGAGCATTTTTATTTCCCTGTTGCATTTGGGATCAAATAAAGATAATTAGACACCACTTTAACATGAAAGTGTACTTAACTCAGTGTGGTTGAACAGAGGAATGAGTGATTTATTTGTAAACACTATGTTCATTAATGATATTATATCTATACCTAATTTTTTATGTTGGACAAAAAAAGATTGCGGGAAGGTTATGTTGTTGTAGTGTACCTAAATATTTTTGATAATTTGCTATTTAAATATAAAAACCTAACTATTCTGCAGTCCCATGGAAAAGGTGAAGGGTAATGTTTAAAAGTTACTCTTGGTGAGATGCTGATTGAACACAAGAGGAAAAATTTTCATAATGGGAACAATCAGCTGTTGGAATAATATCCCCAGGGAAGCCGTGGATTCCTCAGCATTGGGTGTTCTAAGATTTGTCTGGACAGGATGCTGGGCCATCTTACCTAGACTGGGCTTCTGCCATGGAAGGTTGGATCAGGCAATTCAGGAAGTCACTTCCAACCTGGTATTCTGTAATATTCTAGAATCATCTTGAATTCAGCCTACGAACCCACCCACACAACACAGGCAGGGAAGTTTGAGACAGAATAGGAAGATGTCTTTGTTTAGCTCATACTTTCTGGCAAAAATAGATGAAGGTATGCTACAGTCTACTTTCTTCTGTAGAATAATAATAAGAACTTATCCTTGGTAAATAGTGCCAAGAAAACCCTGTTTTTAATTAATACCCCTTTTTCCCTCCCCCATAGTACTTAATATATTTGACAGAATCAAGGGCTGTTTTTTCTTTGAAAAAAATGTTTTAAGAAAGTATATGTAACTTGCTGTTAACTTGGATGTAGATTGAGTTTAGGTCGAGACTTAGACTCCAAGTGACTTTATTGTGGTTCATTGTAGAAGCAATTTGTTTTTAAATGTAAAAGAGTGGATGGTGTTAATCTAACAGCAAGACAGAAGTAGCTACAGTCCACAAAGCCTTCATACAGCTGCCTTGACATCTAAATGTATAGGTGTCTGTAGTGAGGTATTTAAATGCCTAAAATTCGATTTCTGCACTGCTGGTTGGGCTTTTCTTCTGCCCCAGTTCTTCAGGGATCCTGAAATGAAGTGTTCCTGCTCATTAGCCCTTGTACAGATCTCTTTAGCACCCGTCATTAGGAGTGAATTCTGCACAAAGTGTGGCAGCCATGGCTGTGGCATGCTAATCGCAGGGACTGCCTAGGAGCCAGGAAAACACATGGAGTTAGTTGTTGAGAAGAAATTTGGAAACTGCCCGGGCAAGAGGGAGGCACAGGAAGTGAATGGGGGAGTAAAGAAGTGGGAAAAACATTGGAAGGTGAAAAGTGGTATGGAAACAGGAACAGATCTGTGAAGGGTGCAGAAAGGTGAGAGATGGAAAGGAGTGCTGGTACAGGAGAGCTGGAAGCTAATTGGACTCTGGTTACTGGGTGGGAGCAGTATATTGTATAATGAAGGGGTTGAGAATGCTCAAGTGGTCACTGAGAGGAGGCAGAGAGGCAGGACTGGGATCCCAAATAGAAACTGAGCCTAAAGACAAGAGTGGATGGGGGCAGTAGCACATGTCCTCAGGATTGGCAACAATGAAGCTGGGATGAGAAGTTTTGAGGAAGCTTGAATATCTGTATTGAGCAAGATGGAGCTCCTCCATTTCAATGGCTACTGTCTTAAAAAAGCCAAGCTCTGAAAGCTGCCATGAGTAAGGAGCTGCTGGGAAGGCACAGAATTAAGATTGTCTAAAATATGTTAACTGAGCTCCCCTGGACATTTGCATTGTGATACAGTTTTAAATTCTATGATCTCAGAATTTTATGGTCTTTGCAAGTGGAACAGATGTGTATGAAGACTGCAGCAAAGAAGGACAGGTCTCTGGAAACCTGCTTTTATTTGCTGTAGAAACCCTAAGATAGATAGTGAATGGGGCAGCTCACAAGTGAGGGGAGATGTGTGCCACCTTAATTAGGAAGCTACGTGGATACAGCTTCTCCAGGAAATTAGTTAAGGTATTATAGAAAGCTAAATACTCTGAAAAAATGAGCTTTAGGAACCTGGTTGAACAGCAAAATTTGTAACTTTGCTCCTGATTCTGCAGTTTTCTTGTCTCTGGGATCACATGGTGCCCTTGGCAGGGCTGTGTTGTTACCTGGCAGCACCAAAGGGAGCTCTGTCCCAGGACAGGCATTTCTGTCCTCAGAGTGCTGCTCTGGAGAGCACAGGGTGACCTGGAGCAGGGAGTGTGTGGAGCTGTGCTGTGGCCATGTGGAATGCAGCCACTGGGTTGAGTTCCACAACTCTCTTCTAGCTACTTATTCACTGAGTAAGGCTGGGGTCCTGTGGAAAAAAACCTGTTTGTTATCACCTTATACAACATCAGACAAACTAGATTTGAACAAGGGTGCCCAATTAACTGCAAATCCTTGGAAAAAACTTCTTAGTTTTTTAGAAGAGCTTATCTTAAAAATTTGTTAGTTTCCACATCATTGGATGATACCTATCTTATATTAGGGTTTTATTTGGGGTGTTGATGTGTGTATATAGCTGTTGACTTCTGTTTCTTTAAATGGTGTGCTTTCTGTACATTTCTTGTGGAAAAATATGTGCAAAAAACCTAGGAAAATCTAGGAACTATGGTTACAGTGAGTTTTTACATTTCTGTTGACTTCTGGTAAAGTCTTACTTGAAAAATTGTACCTTGATTAATTTCCCAATTCTATATTTACTTGCGTGATGGAGAAGACAAAAAAATTATTTTCCTTTGATCTGATGTAATTGGAGCTGTGTTTTAAGGGAGCTTAATTCAATCTTATCTGATTATATCCTTACCATGGCCAAAAGTAAGGCTGCAATTGCTATTTAAGGAGACTGGTTACAGAGGTTGTGTCATATCAAATACATTGCTTTTCTACTCTCTTACTGTTAAATGGGCTGCTCTAAATTAGATGGTCTAATTCTGGAAAATTTGAATACGTGCAGGTGGACTTTTGTGTCAGCAAAGCCACACTTATTTAATTGGTGCTCCATATGTCTGCAAAAATTGATTCCATATGGTTGAATGGCACATTTTGAAAATGTTTTTTTAATTCATACTAGTGCCAGGAGAAAGAATAACTTTATTTTTTGAGCTCCTTAACTAAGTGACAGTGCACCTGTACACGAACCTTTTTTCAGTTTTTAAAGCAGTAATTGCATACGTAGGATTTGCTTGTCACATGTTAACAGCTTTAAGGTGGTTTAAATATATGGCTGACAAAGGCTTAACTGTGTGCTCTGTGTTTATTCTCCTAAAAACAAGTGATGAAATACACCTAAACCATGCAATCCCACCATCTATTAGGTTGAATTTACATGAGATTTCTTACAAAATACTCTTTCATTTAGGGTCCTGGTAAATCTAAATATATATATACTGGTCAAATAAAACCAATTTTTTTTACATGGGGAAAACAGCTTTGAGTTGGCTTCAGGTTAACCATATTGATGGGAAATAATCCTGTGAGAAAAACTGGGGATCTGAATTCTTAAATTGGGGCCATAAAAGTTGATGTAATCAAGAGATGAGCTTACAAGGAGTAATGTAAATTAATTTTTTTATTTGTTTATTTTATTGTGCACAGGTACCTAAGGATAAAACTGGCCTGAAGGGAAAATCTGGGGCAAACTGGGGACCTTGACTGTTCTTGCACCTGAGTAAGTGAATACTTAGTGGAAATCAGTTTTACAAAATGTTAAGACTGTGAAATATTTTTCAGCATCTTCGTGCCTAATTGCTGTTGTAGCTTTAGACAAAAATTTGGCTTTTGAATTAACAAAGACCAGAAGTGGTAGGGTACCTGCAAGGGAGGGACTGTGCTGTAGAGCCTTCAGTGCTTTGTGGTACGTTTTGTTTTTATTGCTACCCTTGAAGTCTCCACAGAATGAAACGTAGCTTATGAATAGGATTTCTTGGTATTTTGGTGTTCTGCCTTTGCAGTTATTTATCTTCAGAGTTATGTCTGAGTTTCTTAAAGCTTAACTTGATCTTGCTGGTTTGTAATCATAGTAAGGAACTGAGACTCAGCAGCGCTGAAGGTCAGGCCAGGTTAAATATGAGGTCAGCAGAGGCTGAAGGCTGAGAAGATGAGCTCGTGGAAGGTTTCTTGGAAAGGAGGAATGCTCATTTCATGAGGGGTGTTTTTTGAGACAAAAACTATTGTCTTGATTGGGTTTGCTTTCACTAAAACAGGACAGTGACAGCTTTTCTTCATCAGCTTGGATTGGGCATGTGGAAGACATACCTTGCTATCTGGAGTCCCCCAGTCCCAAACCCAGCCTACGCAGTTTTCTGAAAGACAGGAAGAGTCTTTGCCATTTATCCACATAGCTTTCTTTCCTGGCAACCCAGGCATTATTCTGGTTGCAAAAAATTATTTTACATGTTGAGAAGGTACGGTGATGTGTTACTTATTATTTAATGCATTTATTTAATCATACATATTCATATATGACATGTCTGTAATATTAATAAGCAGATACATTTTTCATAGCATGAAACTCCTTTCTACTCGTAACATATTTTTAAAAATGGGCAAGTTAATTGAGTTTTCTGAAACAATTGCCAGAGCTGGAGCCTTTCTTCCTACTGGCATTTCTCATGCTAAAAGAATTATCTTTGGTTTTAGAGAGCTTTACTAAGCTGAATATCCTTACTGGTATCTACATTAAATTTTGAAAACAATACCTACCAGCTGAAAGTCTCTCAGTGTAATCTGGCCTAAACTTGTTACCAGTGCTGCTTATTCCAAATCTGTTCTGTGGTTTATTCGTATTCTTCTACTTAATTAATGAACTTACAAATTGATATCCATCACATCACTGCATAAAAAAGTGTATTTCATTTTGCTAGAGTATTTATTGTGTTTATCCCTGCAGTAGAGTAGTAGACAAAAATGTCTCTCATTGCTTTCAGTATTAAAGAGAATTATAAATGTAACCTAAAATTCTGCCAGGCTTTGTGAGCTATGCACACATAAGACTTTTAATTCATTAAGAAATACGTCATGGTAGCATTTAGTATTATTGTTCTTTTATTTGTAATTTAGGTGAGTTACAAATAATGCCTGAGACTGTATTATAAGTAACTGGTTGCTTTCCTGTTTTAGCAGTTCTCATTGAAGTTCTGGTTCCTTGCCTTGCACTTGCTGTGTATAGTTTTAGGAATTAAGTCTCTGGACTAGTGAACAGGTGTAAGGTTTATTAAAGAAGAGAAGTTGAGTGTTCTTAAATGACAGTGGCATGTTTTGAAACCCCAGTAGGCTCAACAGTTCTGTTTTAAATCCAGCAGGGACCTTTGAGAGAGGTTTTTGCCTTGTTTCTTTTAACTTCTATACTAACATGAAGCAAATGTTTTCATTTATTTCCTGTGTTATCAGTCCTACTCTGCATATTTTAGTCTATTGCTTTTGACAGTGATGAAAGGCAGCTATTTCCCAACCTTTTGTATTTTGGGTGCTACATAAGCTCAGCTGTTCATTTTGAGAATGTTTTCTTCTCCTGATTTGTTCCTGTTTCCTCATTTGAAAGGCAGCACTAGAAATCCCAGATACAGTTGCAGTCTTGTTGGAATTGTAATTTAGATTTTGTGCCCATGTTCTTGAGACAGGAGCTTGCCCATACAAAAGGAAAGCAGTCATTCTGCTGGACTGGAGGACCTGTGGGTACAGTGACAAAGATACTGTGTCACTACTGTGTTACTTTGTACTTGAAAATGGTCCTTAATTGTGGTCTAATAAGGTAGAAATCAAGAACTAGTGAACTAAGAAATGGAGATAATCCAATTGCATTGAGTAGTGTGTTCCTTCATGAATATAGGATTGATCTCTGGGTGTTTTACCCAGTTTATTATTTGCCAGTTACTGTAGTTACTGCATCACCTACAGATTTTCTCATTCAGACTTGAAATTGAGTGCCTTGGGGCAAGATTTTCTCCGTTAAGCATGAAAATGAACTGGCCTTGGTTTGAGAGCATCCTGTGTGCAGCAGTTCTCGTGCCTGCTGCTCTGAAAGATCAACTGGTTCTGAGCAAATCTGCATCTGGGCATGAAGCAAGATAAGTGCAGCAGGGATGTAACCCTTGCTCTGCTGCCCTCTGTTCTTTCCCAGGGTGTTATCTGTGTGGGTATTATCTGTGCCCTGTTCAGAGCCTGGAGTGAAGCTGCCTGGTGCTGGTGCTGTAGCCTGTTGATACCGTAGGATGAAGCTTCTTCAACTTCTTTTAGCAGTTAATTTCACAGAGATTGCTATTTTTTTTTTTTTTTGTAAATCACAGTGTATGGTTTCTGACAGCTTTTAAAGATGTCATATGCTCTGCTGTTTATAGTGTAGAAGTCTCTGGGGATTTAAAACTTTCTCTACAGTATCTCTCTCACAGAGATCAATTAAGTTTCTAATTAAAGTTTTATCAACCTAGCATCTATTGAAATCCCAAAAATGTTGGTGTCTGTTGAGACAAACATAGGAGGTTTTCTAATGTCATGAGAAAATTTTTTTTGAGGATTGTTGGGTTTTTTTTTATATTTTTGAGTGTTTCTTTTTTGTTCACAGAGTGGTGTTTGAATAACGGAAAGCTTGAGTAGCTGAAATTTTTAATGAAAAGGTGCCAAAAAATTTATTTAAACAATTTTGTTGATTAAAATAGCTTGTTCTCAGCTAACAAAACTAGTTTTAATCCTTCTGCATTCTTTTTGTCTTTGAAAGACTACTTATTTTGATCAGACCTAAAATGTTGATGACAATTATATCTCTTTGTTTCACCTGAAGCCTTTCTTTCATGTTTGGAAAGTTGTATATCACTACATATGAAAGGTACCAAAGTCCTGAGGTGGGCCTCAGCATTAAAATATGTAGACACTTTTGCTTTATGAGGCTGTAAACCAGATAATTCATCACTACTGACAACCTGGAGGTAGATGTGGGCTTTTAAAGAACAATATGTTATATTACAAATTCCTTGGGAGGGAAAGTGTTTGTTTTTAGGGATTCCTGGAGGGTGGAAGCCTATTAGGATGGTATTGTATGTGTAATAACTCATGTACTTGGCCTAAATTGGTTTTTTTTTTTCCTTTTTTTTTTTTTTTAAGGTCTAAGACCATTTAAACATTCTGTCATAATCATAATAATAATTAGTAGCATCCTCTGTGCAAACACCGAAGAGAGGGGGAAGTTTTTTTTTTATTTTTGGAGTGTAATATTCTCAGTATCTATATAAATAAATGATAGTGTGTGGCATGATTCACATGAATAGCAATGCAGCTGTATTGCTGGTGTCTACCCAAATAGCAAGAAATGAGAGGGAAAGAGGAGGTGACAGGGGGATATGAATCTGAGAGGAGAATTGTGGCATGAATAAATTGACACTGTGGTTTTTCTTGGGGGGGGGGGGGGACACTCATTACAGGAGGCTTCATCTGTTTGCTGCTTTCCCATATTTAGAAAGCATCTTTAGTGATCCTTTTTGCAAACAGCTCATGCAGTAACTGGCAAAACAGAAGCAATTAGTGGTGTAATCTCAAAGGGAATCTCAAGCTTCACTTTAAGTGCAATGATTAAATCCACTAGAATGATAACCATTGCTGCCAAGAACTCCTGTAATTGGCCACTAATGTATTTTGTTGCAGCAGTCGATAACTGCTGCATTTCATGCACGTAATTAGTAATGCATACACGTTTGGTCAGTAAAATTGAAAATCCTGATAACCGAGGGTGGAGGGGGTGGAAGGAGCACAGAGCTGGAGAGCTGAAATACTGCTCTGTTGATAGTACCTAACTAGAGCTGTGTGCTTCAACAAAACAAGTGTCCTACTGTGCTGGAATACAAATGGGCTGTCTGTGGCAGGATATAGCAAAGACATTTGGCAGAGAGGGATTTGAAAGCTTCTGGCATAATGTAATTGAATTGGCCATTTCTTTAAAGATACAGCAAATTGTTTGCTGCAGCATTCATCATCATGAGGAAGGTCAGACAGCTTGCCAAACATATGATATTCATAATAAAAAGTAAAACGGTGACGCTTATATTTAAACACAAATCATGTTATCATGTTTGTAAAAGCTGCAGAAATGAATGGGAGTATTTTTGGTGGTGCTGAGCATTAGTAATCTAAGTAAGACTGTAATTCAAGAAGGGGACAGCTTCTCAGCAAAGATCCACAGGGAAATTCAGCTACTGAGCAACATATGATCCCCTGATTGGAGAGGGTAGTAGGTGTTTTGGCAGGATTATTGCTGACTCTCTCTTCTGATCACTTAAGGGAAGATTAACTTGTATGATTCTATTTTTTGCCTTTTAAGAAAACAAAGGGAAAAATAACAAAGAAGAAGGACTTGAGTCATTAAAAAGAGACAAAATTTGAACAAAGCGTTGCTGGGGGTTTTTTGTCAGTTATGATGTGACAATTAAGATGATGCAACAACCTGTAGCATATCTGAAATGTTCTATGAAATGCTCTGTATTGGTGTGCTGGGAAACCCCTCTCGAGTCACATCCAGAACCCTGAACGTAAATTGCCTGGTGGCAGAGGCTTTGGGCCATGCAGTGATGCCTCTGCAAATGAGTAGCTGTTAGCTCTTAGGTTCTAACACATTCAGGAGACTGGCATTTTGATTTCTTGCACCACTGCACCACTGATAGGGTTGGAAATGGGAATCAAAATAATTAGATTGGATATATAGATCCCAGCAAACCAGCCAAGAAAGCGGCTGGGCTGGGGAGGGCTGCTCTGAATTCTAAAATGTGCCAGTGCTGTTTTTATGAGAGGGTGAGGACAGGAGGAGTAAACTAGAGTGCAGATGCTCACCATTTATATTCAAAGCATGTAATAAAATAATTGAATGTATGCTTCCTCCTATTAAAGCCTGTTAAAATCAGTAATAAAGTACATTACTGTTGTATTAAAAAGGAAGCACAAATTTTCAGGTAATATATCTTAGTTGTATACATAGCGTACAGATAAGCAGACTGGGAAGTGTTTTTTTGCATTATCCAAAGCATTTCTCTTTCTGGTACAGGACTGTTCCCATCAGTTCATTTTCTGTTACTTAGTCCAGAAGTATCTTTGCAGTATTCCCTCTGGCAGTTTTTTACAGGCCAGCAGGCATTTCCCTCCAAAAAGCCTTTCCTTCTAGTTCCTCAATATTTTTATATAAAAACCCCAACAAAAATAAACCACCAAAAAAGCCCTCATTTTCCATGTACTCCTTTTTGAGTTTCCGCAGCTGTTAGAAAATGTCATCCTTTTTCTATGCACATTATTCCTTTAGATATTTGTAAACAATTATCCCACTATCTCTTTGCCTACTTTACCATTTTTCACCTGCAAAAAAATTATCTTTCTTTACTCAAATGTTAGTTCTTCACCTTTTTGCTTTCCAGAGACCCAGCTTCATTTAATCAGGAGATTCAAGAGTCTAGGTTCTCCTAAATCTCTAGAGAATATATATTTTTTTCTATTATCATGATTTCTGGTGCTTTTCTTTTTTAATTTTTACTCTCTAGATTGACTGCCCTTATTACCTCCTACATCATGTATATCTCAGTGCACTCTCTCCCTTCCTTCCCTACCTTCCTTATTACTGATCTGAATTTTTTTAGTACCAAACATATTAAGTCTTGCATTTTCCCAAGCCATACCTTGCTTTCTATTTGTATTTCTATTTTTGCTTTTCATTGCATTAAATCCCAAGAACTTGTGTCTGCAACTCCATATCTATCAAGTCAATGTTGAGCATCCATCCAGAGTCGCCTGTTGGTTTGTGTGCACTCTTGCCATGAGGAAAGCAGTGGTTGCAGGATCTCCTGTGCTTTGAAGCCAGATGCACAGGACTGTGTCTCTGGTAATTCTGCATGATAATAACACATGGGAAGTGCTTGCCTACTTTTGCAGAAGCCTGTCCTGCATGATGTCCCTAAAGTACCAACTTAATCCATAAGCAAATACAGCAGTTACTGGCTCCAGTTGTAGTCACTGGAAAAAGCTATGTTGAGCTGTTTCTGAGCTAAATATCAACATTTTGTTCCTGTTTGCCTGCTTTGGTCTCCAGGTGTTAGTTTTCTTATCATTGTGCTCTTAATCCATTCATAATTTCACATTACTCTACTCAGTTGTAAAGATAGTGATGAGAAATAGCAAGGTGATGTCTTCTTGTGTTAACCTGTTGAAGCCCATAATATCTGAAGCTCCTTCAGCAGTTGTCATTTGTGTATCCTGAAGGTGTCCCAGTCAGTGATTCAATGTTTTGATGTAAGATTACAAGACTAACAAATAAAAAGTGAGTTTGCTGTCCATGTGGAATGGAGGACATTTCGCTGGTGTGGGAGTGCAACATGGATGAGCAGTACTCATACCAGGAGCTCAGAGAATTTGGGTTTACTGCAGAAATAGTTTGGTGGTTCTGCAGGAGCTAATTTTTATAGTAGAAAACATAAAATCCAATCCTTTTTGTTAAAAGAAGACTGAAATTATGAGTTGGCCATCATCTGGTAATTACCATGTGAAGGTTTATGATATGAGAAGGCTCTTCTTGTTTGGATGCTATGGAAATAAACTGATGCACTGGAAATAAGAACAAGAATTCAAACAGGAAACAGATTTTTATTCATTGAAGTTGAGACAAGGAATTAGCTGAAATTTTTACATCCAGCTCAGATGAATTTCTAAAATAAAATTTCTTTCAGCGTGTTTAATGCAAGAATTGAATGAATGAGTTCAAAACTTGTGTTTTTGAGGAAACACAGCAGAGGTAGGAGGTAACTTTTGTCTCTTGTTGGATTTGTACTTATTAAGGCCTTCAGTTAGGGTTTGGGCTCTCATCCAGACTGGTTATTTAGTTCAGATGATGGTCACAGGTTTCTGGAGGGCAGTTGCTGTGCAAGATATAGTTCAGTAAAGCTCCAAAGGCTAGCTCTTAAAACACACAGCTCACTTACAAGCCCATTAAGGATTGACCTATGTTGGGAGTTTATTTAAATACTTGGCACTGTTCTTTAATATAGGGAGTTTGGGAAAAAAAATGTTGTTTTGTTTTTTAATACATTTTTCCTCAACCTTTATCTGCAGCAAAATTGGCTGGCAGTATCACAGCAGGTCTAAATGCAACATGTTATTTATGGCATTAATTTTATAGAAGAACAAATGGAGTTTGGAGACATGAAGAAATTAAAGACTCCTTAGCTTTTTTAGATTAATAACTTGCTGAATGTGAATGAATGCAAATGTCACTGACTTGAACAAAGAGATCAAATTAAATACCTTGGGCAGGTTACACAATGTCTGTCCAAGGGGACTGCAACACTTGATCCCTGTGTTCTGTCTGCTGCCGTTGAGACAACAGTATAGCAGTGTATTGCTCAGGTAACTTTTTCTGCACCTTTTAGGGTGTTAACTGCTAGTAAATATTTCCTGTTCCAATGTATAAATAACCTTCTATGATATGAATTCTAGGTAATGAAAACCCTTGCATATTTCAGCACCACAGTGCATCATTTATTTTATAAATAAAATAAATGCAGATATATTTAATCTTCTATTGTAGATTTATTAAAATCATACAATATAAACATCAGGACATGTCATACATCTAACTTGAATGTGCTGTAACTCAGGACAAACTGGCCTTTTTCTTCCTTGCCTGGAAGAATTTCTGTGCTTATCTTATCCTTGGTTATTGGAACTGAGTTTATGCCCTTCTTCTACAATAATCTTCAGAACTAAGGATGTTCAGTGAATGTCTTATCCCTTGCAACTTTTCACTGATAATGCACATTTTATGGGATGATTCCTTTTGCTGTGCAGCTAATAACTCAGCATGTAATTCTGTGTTCACTTGGCTTTTGGAGGCCATCTTAAAAATATGCAAAAGAATATTCAAATTACTTTTCCTTTTCTGATCTCTTATGCCAACACTTAGAAACATGGTGAATCGTCACATCTTGTGAGATAGTATATAATCAAGGATTTTTCTTTTTATTCTTTCTGAACTGGTAAAGCAGTTTCATTTACACACAAGCTTAGCTGTAAAGAGATTAATATATTTAGTTATTTAAAAAGAAAAGTACTGTGGCCGTGTAGGACTGAGTTATACCAAAGTACGTGGAAAATATTTTTCTATTTTTGAGAAAAGAAAAAAAACAACATTGTTTTTGTGTGTTCTTAGGGAAATATGGTTTGAATCTTGCTTTGTTACAGTAGCAAGTTTGTTAGATTTTCAAAGCATTAGTGCTTAAATGAATAATACCCTTCTGCCACCCATGCAGTGTTTGGGAAAATTTAATTTGTTTAGAAAATGCTAAGTGGCAACACTGATATCTTAGCTCCTTATCTTGAGAAGTGCTCCCCTTATTTTCCTTTTCTGTGCCCCTCTCCAGGAACAAAAGCAATACAAGAATACAGATGTTGAAAAGCACGAAAATGTGCTTAAAGTATTTTCCTTCTGTCTTGGAACAATGGCTGCTGACAGCAGAAGGCTTGCTTGCTTGCTAAAATTAGATTTGAATCATCAGTGTAATAGCAGTAGGAAATTGTAGGATGGAAAGGTGCCAGGAAGCCTATCTGTATCTGCCCTTGTGCAGAGAGGGGTCCTGCAGGGGCTTGAGCTCAGCTGAGTGAGCCTGCCCTATATGACAAGTACTGCTTGAAGCATCCTTAAACAGAATCGTCCTTGAGCAGAAACCATTGAGGTGGGATCCCAAGAACAGACAAAAGCACAACAGTGCAAGACAGCTGTTACAACTTAGGCTTCTGAAGAGTTTGTGTCTTGTTGGTTCCTTACATCACATTTAATTTGGCTCACTTCCATTACCTCCCACCATTTTCCAGTGCTAGGATAAAAAAAAAAAATTAAATCTGTGATTTGTGACTTGGTTTTTTTGGTTTTTTGTTTTACGATTGTAAAAACACGGGGAAGTTTTCATAAGTTAGTAGTGAGTAAATTAGAGGATGATGCTTGCTCTGAAGCTGCATCAGAGTCAGCATCATTCTGGCTTATTCTGTTTCTCTTCAGTTGTTTTAAGGCAGTCCAGTGCCCAGTTATTTCTTTTATGTAGTCATTATCTGTTGGCTTTGCAGTAACCCAATCTGTGGAACACAGTGACCTCTCTATGCACCTTAAAACCATTCACAGAAATGGCTGTAATTCTGCTGATGCAGAATGCAGCTGCCCATTTAAATCTCTTTTTCTTACAGAGGGGATGGTTATGTCTCTGCTGTGTACTGGCTTCTGTTTAATTTCGAGTGCAGTTTTTACACTACTGCCATAAGCAGCTTAGTTCTTGATTACTTCAGGGAGTGCTTTGTGTGATACAGCAGTAATTGATATCAGCTGAAGTGCTAAACCTACCAGGCCCCTCATTTAAATTAGTGCCAGTTGGAGATGGGAGAGCCAAAAGCAGGACTGGGCCTGGGAGAGGGCTCCTGCTTTTGGAAATAATTTCATTTGCTCTCATAACGGAGTAAGAATTCTCTGACCTTCTGGTTATGAGGTTGTTCTTGTCCTAGGGTGGCAAAATAAAATCAAAGTGGTTATGTAGGGATGATCAAGGAGGAATTTTAGTTTAAGTGTTCAATGATATTTAGTGCATTACTATTGTCTTCATCAGTGCTATGAGTGCAATCAGATATATTTTAAAATAAATCTACATAAATAACTGGGTTATAATAAATGCAGCATTGCTGCATTGTTTTTATCTCTTTTTATTATTTGTTTGCATTTACTCCGTTTAACACTGTTTTGTGTACTTATGTATGTATCTATCTGTATATATCTGGCACTTTTATATATAATGTTCATTTACTTTGTGGAGAAATAATTCTACAGCTGGGCTGTATTGTTTATGGGTATTATTTAATAATTGGCAAATATTTAGAAGGCACACTACCACCATAGTTTAATGAGACTGCTGTAGCAAATTTGATGGAGCATAAGAAAAAAATTGAAAGCAGTGCCTGAGCATCAGGGGCCATCTTGCCTTGACCTGCTTGTGTGTCCAGCTCCTAGACCACAATTCCTGCTCCTGCATATGCACCAGCTGAGAGAACAGTGTGTAATGAGGAAGATTTTACTGGAAGTTACTGGTTTGTGATTGAAAAAGTGGGTAGGGTTTGATCTGCCTGATTTCCCGGAGTCCTCACAGGCCAGTAGAGTGTGAGGTAGTGCGATGTGGGCCTCAGATGATGGTTTGTACTTGTTCATTTCTGTAGTGAGTCAATTATTTATTGTTATATGTGTCCTGTGGTCCTGTACCTGTAATTGTAGACAGTTATTTGCCAGTTTCTCAAGACAACATGAGCCATTCCCTTAAGCAGCCCAGATACTTGTGTTATAAAGAACCTTTTTGGGAGTCTTCTTCCTGTTTGTCTTGTAGGTGTCTATAAAAGTATGTAAATCTAATCTGTAATATTAAGGGGTTTATGGCCTTAGTACTTACATTTCAGTTCCATGCAGTGCTTTGTGAGATTGCATGTACTCTTAATCATATTGTTAGCCATTATCATCTTTAAGCATATTTCATGTCCCTTGGGTGTCCACCTACCATCTGTTCCTTTATCCCATTAGATTTCCACCAGATTTCTCATTTTTTCCTCTAGCATACTGTGCTGAAAAAACCCCTCCTTACAGTTTCCCTCATTGATCTCCCAGTTTAGTCTTAATTACACAGCTAATCAGATTACAGTGACTCTCTTTATTTCTTACCTCCCTGTGCTTTCTAGTATGACCAAAAGCATGTACTTCATTTCTGCACATGGGTATGTATGTGCATGCAGAATATACAAGATTCTTCTAAGCAGTGCTTTCTGCTCCTCTCACTTTGCATGGAGGGTATAAACACACATAATTCTTCACAACTCCACCAGCTGCTTGGCTTCCACTTCCTCCTGTGGACCATGGGAATCCAGCTCTTAGCAGAAGAATCCACAAGGAGCTTCCAGCCAGCTCGACAGTCTGTCCCCAGCACAGGGCAGCCACAGCTTAAATAAGCTTAGGCTGGCTATGAATACACAGTGCTGAGTCACTGCTGAAATGCTTTACCTTGCTGTGCCCCTTCTGTAAAGCAAGCCATGGGCAGATCAGGTGTGCCTAGGACGGGCTATGGCTCACTGTCCTGGGCCATTAAATGGTGATTTCCACACACAGAAGGTGACTTTCTGTTTCCTTTAAAACCTGTGAGAAATGTATTATTCTGGGAAGATGCATGAGGATTTTTTACAAACCCGGTGACAATTCCAAACAACTGAGAGAGCATGTTTGCTGTTAACCAGCATTAACTGGCATTCCTGCATGGGGAACCATTGTTTTATAGGGCAGGAAGGGTTCATCCATTCACTGCTCATTTTTTATTGCTGGACAAAAGCTTGCCTGATAAAACAGCATGTTTTCATGTCTAATGAGCTCAGTCAGTCCTTGGTTTCTATCCATGTACTACAGGAAATAAACCGTATGGAATATTACTGTGGAATATTTAGGTTCGTTTATAAATACAAAGATTCATGTGTACAAATTGGCTTCACTCTTAATTGATTTAGAATACTTGATTAGACAACACAGCTGAGCCAATGTAACTCTTGCTGCCACTGAGAGGGGTGGTTCAGCCCTCACTTTTGCCTTCCCAGCCCTCCTAGCCATATGGTGCTTGTCTGACTCCTCAACCCAGTGCTGAACTCCTTCCTTCCTGGATGAGATCAAGCCATTTTATCTGGTTTGAGGGTATGAAACAGGTGTGGGGAGCTGTGTGCTTCATTTCTGGAAATGATGTTTCAGCATGAGGGTTGCAGGTCTAGCGAGAAGCCTCTAGTGCCCAGAGGTGTATGAGCTAGATCAGCATGGGTTCATTTCTACTTACTGTTTGGATCAAGAAAATGAGTAGTCTGCTTTTACATATGTCTTCTATATGTACATTTTTAGATGTTACCACCTGCACATGATATCATAGTCTTGTGGCAAAAAAAAAAAAAAAAAAGAAAAAGAAAAGAGGCATTTCTAGTGCAGATGACATGATTGATAGAGCTGTGGTTTTACATACTTTGAATTTTAGTGGAGTGAGGAGACTTTCTACTCTAAAACTTGAAGCTATCTTGCATTTCAAAATAAAAGATATTTAAAAAATGACCTAGTGCATCAATACTTGGCAGAAAAACAAGACTTATTACTTTACCCAGTAAAAATCAATGGCCACAGAAAAAAACATGTTCTTCACCAGCTAATCATGTAGAACAGGGCTTTGTTTCAGTAGTTTTGATGACTGATGAGGGTATCACATGTTTTAAGTACTGGTGCTCTACTTGTGTTTATTCTGATTTTTTGTCTTAAAAAGCTGGCCAGAATCATCTCTGGTGTGCAGCCATCCTTTACATTAGGCTTGTTGCAAAGCCATGTAGTAACTCTGGGAAACAGTTACAGAAGTTTGCAGCATTAGGAATGGTGTTTGGGAACCATTTTTATTTAACATCCTTAATGAGCATGTGTGAAATTGCAAATGCAAAATTTTCAGGGGCAAACTTAATGCTTGTGCTCAAGAGCTGGAGCAGGTACTGGGGCACAAAATGTCATGTTAGTGTTGCTGAGTTCAGCTGCTGCTGTTTGCTGTTTGGGGGGAGCTGCAGGCAATAGGAAGGGAGAGGTCAGAGCCAGACTCTGCTTCTGTCTGGGAAAAGCAAAGCAGAGGCAGTGTCTTATGTTTTGGCAGCTCAGGTCTGCTTTTCTCACATTTAGGTTTTCTACAGTCTTAACACCATTATCATTTGTGTGTCATCTCCCTGGCTGTTCTCCTGTTTTCTGTAGAAAAAGGAAAATTCCTAGGTGTAGTGCTATAAAACAGGGAGATTTACAAAAATGACAAGAAACTGGGTTATAGTAGAGGACAAGAAGTAAACCTAAGTATAGGCATCATGAATTGTTGCTTTACATCTAGAGACAGACCTTTCTATTCTCAAGCTATTATACTGAATATCCCAATCTGTATACTGTGCAGAGTTGGGGTCCTCACTGTTTTTGACAGTCTGGTTCCCAGAAAAGTTATTTGAATGAGGTTACATGTGAGAAAAGTTACTTACAGCCAGGTTGTTTATAAAAATTGTGTCACATATGTGTGTGCATACAGGTGCATGTATACTTGAATGCAATTAAAATCACTCTTTCATAAGGACCACAAGGTTAGGAGGCTTTTTCCACACAGGGCAGTGTCTCATAGACACAGGTTCTATAAAATCCAAGTATTTTCTCACACTGGCAGTATATTTCTGGAAACACAAAACCATGAGCAAGCCGCACCATATCGCGCATCTGTAAGGTTTTGCACAGAGGTAGGGTAGCACTGCCCAGGAATATGGATATGTTCCTCTCCTCTCCTCTCCTCTCCTCTCCTCTCCTCTCCTCTCCTCTCCTCTCCTCTCCTCTCCTCTCCTCTCCTCTCCTCTCCTCTCCTCTCCTCTCCTCTCCTCTCCTCTCCTCTCCTCTCCTCTCCTCTCCTCTCCTCTCCTCTCCTCTCCTCTCCTCTCCTCTCCTCTCCTCTCCTCTCCTCTCCTCTCCTCTCCTCTCCTCTCCTCTCCTCTCCTCTCCTCTCCTCTCCTCTCCTCTCCTCTCCTCTCCTCTCCTCTCCTCTCCTCTCCTCTCCTCTCCTCTCCTCTCCTCTCCTCTCCTCTCCTCTCCTCTCCTCTCCTCTCCTCTCCTCTCCTCTCCTCTCCTCTCCTCTCCTCTCCTCTCCTCTCCTCTCCTCTCCTCTCCTCTCCTCTCCTCTCCTCTCCTCTCCTCTCCTCTCCTCTCCTCTCCTCTCCTCTCCTCTCCTCTCCTCTCCTCTCCTCTCCTCTCCTCTCCTCTCCTCTCCTCTCCTCTCCTCTCCTCTCCTCTCCTCTCCTCTCCTCTCCTCTCCTCTCCTCTCCTCTCCTCTCCTCTCCTCTCCTCTCCTCTCCTCTCCTCTCCTCTCCTCTCCTCTCCTCTCCTCTCCTCTCCTCTCCTCTCCTCTCCTCTCCTCTCCTCTCCTCTCCTCTCCTCTCCTCTCCTCTCCTCTCCTCTCCTCTCCTCTCCTCTCCTCTCCTCTCCTCTCCTCTCCTCTCCTCTCCTCTCCTCTCCTCTCCTCTCCTCTCCTCTCCTCTCCTCTCCTCTCCTCTCCTCTCCTCTCCTCTCCTCTCCTCTCCTCTCCTCTCCTCTCCTCTCCTCTCCTCTCCTCTCCTCTCCTCTCCTCTCCTCTCCTCTCCTCTCCTCTCCTCTCCTCTCCTCTCCTCTCCTCTCCTCTCCTCTCCTCTCCTCTCCTCTCCTCTCCTCTCCTCTCCTCTCCTCTCCTCTCCTCTCCTCTCCTCTCCTCTCCTCTCCTCTCCTCTCCTCTCCTCTCCTCTCCTCTCCTCTCCTCTCCTCTCCTCTCCTCTCCTCTCCTCTCCTCTCCTCTCCTCTCCTCTCCTCTCCTCTCCTCTCCTCTCCTCTCCTCTCCTCTCCTCTCCTCTCCTCTCCTCTCCTCTCCTCTCCTCTCCTCTCCTCTCCTCTCCTCTCCTCTCCTCTCCTCTCCTCTCCTCTCCTCTCCTCTCCTCTCCTCTCCTCTCCTCTCCTCTCCTCTCCTCTCCTCTCCTCTCCTCTCCTCTCCTCTCCTCTCCTCTCCTCTCCTCTCCTCTCCTCTCCTCTCCTCTCCTCTCCTCTCCTCTCCTCTCCTCTCCTCTCCTCTCCTCTCCTCTCCTCTCCTCTCCTCTCCTCTCCCCTCCCCTCCCCTCCCCTCCCCTCCCCTCCCCTCCCCTCCCCTCCCCTCCCCTCCCCTCCCCTCCCCTCCCCTCCCCTCCCCTCCCCTCCCCTCCCCTCCCCTCCCCTCCCCTCCCCTCCCCTCCCCTCCCCTCCCCTCCCCTCCCCTCCCCTCCCCTCCCCTCCCCTCCCCTCTCCTCTCCTCTCCTCTCCTCTCCGTGCCTGCTCTGGCTCACAGCAGGAGCACAGAGGTGGCTGTGCCTGTACCTGTTAGTGGGTGATGGGTTGTTTTTGGGTGCAGAGGTGGCTGTGCCTGTACCTGTTTGTGGGTGATGGGTTGTTTTTGGGTGCAGAGGTGGCTGTGCCTGTACCTGTTTGTGGGTGATGGGTTGTTTTTGGGTGCAGAGGTGGCTGTGCCTGTACCTGTTTGTGGGTGATGGGTTGTTTTTGGGTGCAGAGGTGGCTGTGCCTGTACCTGTTAGTGGGTGATGGGTTGTTTTTGCCCTCGATCTCTGCAGGAAGAGAGCAGCAGCTTATCAAGCCCTTCAATCTGGTTTGCTGAGTGGAACAGCTTATGAGAAAATGGCTGCCTTGTTTTCCAGCGTGTCCCAGGGATGGCCACGCAGGAGAAAATGAGGATCTGAGCTTGAGGAATCTCTCAGCAGCTTTCCCTGCCATTTAACATTTATAAATATGCTATGAAGGCTCCTTTTTCTCTCCAGGTAGCTGCCTTGCATTAGTCCTTGCAGCACAGCGGGAGGAGGGGAGGCAAGGAGCCTTTCCAGACCCTCACCAGCACTCCTAGGGAACCCTTCCCTGGCAGGGGTGCATGCACACACATCTCTCCATACATATGCATATAAATCCATGTATATACAAGGTGCAACTTTAGGCATGGAATTTGTCTTCTGGGGTAATCTAATCACTTGCTTTTTAGTGATTATATTAATGAAGTGTTGTTTCCTTAAGTATTTAGTGCTTCTAAAAATTACTTTCTTCGTTTTCTCACGGTTTGAGTGACACAGCATTGCATTATGAGCAGACATTATGTGCTGTGAAATAGGAATGCATACAGCCCTTACATTGAAGTAACTAGAGAAAGGTTCTAATACTAACACAGAAATGAGCTGCACAAAACAATTCCTCCTGAATAACCCACTAGAAAATTCTCTGCTGTTCAAGTGCATTATTCCATTATTAAGTGGGATAATGAAAACAATTTTTAGCAAATTGTTCTAGCTTTTTGCAGCAGTTTGTTTCCTTCAATTCTTCAAATGATCTTGATGTTTTAATGAATTAATTCCCTCAGTATCCTGTTGGAAAAGGCAGAAAGTGGCATGAGGAATTATAAAATCTTACGAGAGTAAGAAAGCCACTTACTTAGAATATAATGACAAGTCTTTTAAAAGGAGTGATTAGCTTCTTTGGGGTTTGGACCTTTAACATAAACTACTGTCTCATAAACACTGGTAGATTTAGCTGTGCTGGTTTAAGATGTGACAATTACCCATTGTAGTCATCTGCTGGGCTTAATCCTTCATCGGCTGCTCAAGAAAATGCAATCCAGCCTGTGAGCCCTGTGGAAGCAGTGGCTGGAGATCATGTAACCCCTTCTGCCTGGCCCTGCCAGAGCTCTTCACTGCTAGGCTCTTAATCATCTGCATCTGTTTTATGGTAATAAGGGAGAGGAAGTAGGAGTAGGGAAGCAACCCTACAAAACAACCAAACCAAAATTCCAATCAGAGCCAGGCTCATTGCCTTTAGCTGTGGACTTTCCTACCAGCTTCCAAGCAGTGTTTCCAAAGTGTTGCTTTCAGGTAGATATTAGCTACCAGTTTTGTGGTATTGATGTACATAGGTTTCTTGTATTCCCTTGAGTAGGCTTTTCTCCTTCCCTGCCTCCCTTTAAAACAATAAGCAGTGAGCTTTTTCTGTGGAACCAGTGTTGCTTTTGAGCAACACTCAATTTACTCAGTTCACATTAGTGCTAAAGGCAAAAGATTCTGTTACTCTGTTCATTTTCTGATAGAAGCACAGAATGTTAAAGGGTTGGAATAGACCTTACAGGTGAGCTAGTGAGCAGCCCCCACTGCCATGGGCAGGGACTCTTCTCACCACACCAGGTTGCTGAGGGCCTTGTCCAGCCTGGCCTTGAACACTGCCAGGGTTGGGGCTCCCTTTCTCTGGGTTAAACAAAGCACTGTCAGACCTGTGCTGGAGCAGCTCTCTTCTCTTTCTGTGCCTGCTACAAGGGCTGGAAACACGAGAGAGCTCATGGAGCTGTTTCCCTCTTCCAGAGGTCAGCTGTGCTGCTTCAGTGTCACTGCAAGCCCAGGGAAAACACTTCACACTGCAGCTGTACCAATATCAAACAAAGGATGTGTTCTTGTGAATCAAACTCTCACTTCTTCTCTTTGTATTTTCTAGAGCTGTCCAGATAGCCTTTTTTTTGTACTGGTGAAAAAAAGGCTTTTTCAAAGAACTGCGCATTCAAAATGTGAGGGTGCCAAAGGAATAGGAGGAATGCTATTTGTAGGAGATTCTGCTGTCTGATTCACATTTATCCTTCTGCCACTGTCATTTCTCTTTTAACAGCTGGAGCAGAAGAGTCTGAAAAGGGAACTGGAGAGACAGCCACAGGTTTTGTGTTGAAAAGCCCTTTGGAAAGAATACCTGTTTCATACTGCTGTTCCAGCATGGAGCAAAGCTCCACTGCAGTGCTTCTTGGAGCAGGCTTGTTAACCTGACTGGTTGCTTTCCTTATGTCCCTTATTTTGGACAACCCCACAAGGTCTGGGCAGAGTGCGACAGGCTGATCAGGTGACTCTAGGAGGTATCTGCTTTAAAAAAAGGGACAAATTATTGCATTGAAAATGCTGAACAGTGTTTGTTTATTGGCTGTAACAGCACTGCACAGTGGTGGGGAGGGGGGGAGTGGGCAGAAGCCCAAGTTAGCATGGTAAACAAAATAACATTTTTAGGGCAATTCTTTACCTGGCTCAGTCATAATTTACTAAAGGAAAAATTGTGAAGTGTAGCATGTCCTGCAGAACTCAAGCTACTGTGGGTATGTCTTCTGCAGTGTGGCCTGGAAACACATTCATTGCTTTGTTATGCTTTTCATCGAACACAATCCATCCTGTATCTCTGATTTTATTCTTAAATTATAGCTTCTGGGGACAAGAACTATTTTTTTTCTCTTTTCATGGGTTTTTTTGTAGATTTTAACATAATCTTCCATATAAGATTCACAATTAGCATTTCTAAGCAGCAATTTAGTACAAATAATGATATTTTGTTATTGATCAAGGTTTTCTGTCTCCTGCTGTATCTTGAAAACTGCTGGCTGGATTCAATGCTTCTGAGCTTCTTTTTACTGTTATTCACTGGCTTGTAATTCTGAAGAGAAGAATAAATAATTCACATGAGGCTAGGAGGTTTTGTTTATCTTTTTAAAAAATGTTGCAACAAAGTGGTTTGAGTGTTGAGCCATTTAATGCAATTCCAAATATTTTTAAAATAGAAAACTTATGAGATAATGTTATTGATGTTCTGTCTTGCTAAATAAATATTTCAGTGCACTGATAATGTAGAGCTGCTTTGGGGGGATTTCTGCTGACATTATTGTTACACAGTGTGATTGCTATGCTACTGATGTTAGGTACCAAACCTGACTCACTGTAAAATGTTTACAGTTTTGCATTTTCTGTGTTCTAAAAATGGAGCAGCTTTCACAGTCTTTTATTCTCATATAACTTCTCCCTTTCCATGCAATCATACCTAGAAATCAGCAGCTTGCTTTGCTGGGCTGACATGCACGCTGCTTTATTTTTCAATTTCATCAGTAATAGGCTTTTGCTAGCTTGTAATGCTGCTCCACTGACACAATGATGGTTATTCCTTATTCACACAAAAAAAATCTAATGAAGTCTCTCTAAAGATTTCATTCTTTATGGTGGAGTTATTAAAATGTATAAAATTATTCCGATTAATAGCTTTCATTTTTCACCACTTTATTCTATTTGTTCTTGAAATAGAGTACACATTTGTAATATTGCTCTGGGATGTGTGGAGTCTGATACTTATCTCCTTTGGCCTCTGTGTTAGCTGGGCTTTGAAGTGATAGTGTGTGTTCAGGCTTCCATAGATGGGGGAAGAGGAAAATAAAACTCTCTTCAGGACTTGTAAACCCTCTTCAAAAGCATCAGGGCCAGAAATAATGTCAGCAAGAGGCCATGTCTGCCAAACTGTGGGTGCTCCTGCTTCTGTACCTGGTGGTGTTTGGGTCTGTGATGGCGAAGCAGCGCTTGCTGCTTGTGTTCACAGCATCTCTGCTGGGCCAGGAGCAGCTTTGTGATGGACACAGCTCCTCAGATCTGGAGGCCAGGCCTGCTGAAACTCAGGCCACCTGACTTTAAGCTGAAGTGAGTGTGTTATTTGTCCTTGCCTGTTTTACCAGTGAAGTACCGTCTATCTCCATCATTTGCTTTGGTGGCAACTACTTTACACAGCTGATACCTCTCCAAGGCTAAAGGTTCCTAAACCCTTTTGGCCCTGGTGGCACACTCCAGTGCCTTGTGCTGGTTAGCAGCAGATGGCTGAAGGCTTTTTGATTTGTATGGTTGTACTTTCAGGTAGGACTAGGCTTTATGATGTTGTTTGTGTACAAGTTCAAAAAGCTTCATTTCAAAAGTGTGAATCTGAGTAACAATAGGCCACTTTTCTTAAAATGTAGCCACTCAGGGTGCTTCATTAATGCATGCACTTGGGAGAAGTTTTGTTGGTTGGTAATTTTATTAGTTCTGAATCCATGAGGAAATAAAACTGACCCAGAAAAAAGCCCCAGTTCATAGAGTGTTAACCTAAGGACTGTGGTGTCCCACCCTTAGGAAGGAACACCAAAGAAGGGAGCACCAAGTAGATGCTTGGTGATGGAATGACAGAAGTCAGAGGCTCGGCAAAAGCTGACAAAGTTGTGTTAGTGCATTACACACCTGGCATGGGAATTGGTGTTCATTAGTCCCTTATCTCCAGGTATAAACCTGTGGCAGTGAATGTGGATAAAGGGTCAGGGCACAAGGGAAGAGAGAGTGACAGAGATTAATTAAAGAGGAGGAGAGAGAAACATGGGATGTAAAGAAGGAATAGAGAGATCACCAGTCCTGGTTCCAGCATTGATCCAGCTGATGGTGTGGCCAGGATCCTGGGCTGCCTATGTCCCAGGTGGGTGTTGGGTGCCTTTTTAATGATAGGATTCTCCACTTTGAAGATAAATTTCTCATTTTCTATGCAAACTAGCTATCATGTGCAATTTGTTCTTCTAGACCTGTTTGGAAATGAGTCAGAGGGCTTCAGGCATCTTTGGTAGCCTTGATCCCCCACCACTGTCCATACCTTCTTCCCAGCCTCATCCCTGTGCTTGAGCTGTTCTGTGTTGTTTCTGTCCTCAAGCCAGAACAAGGAGGTTCCTGCCAGGAAAGTGCTGCCCTGCCTCTGTGTGGCCCCCTTCTCCAGCCACATGCCATTCCTTCTGGCAGTGTTAATGCCAACAATCCTTGGTTGTTATCACCAATCCTTGGCTGGCTCCACAGCTATCAGTGCCTGAGACATACAATAAACATCAGCCAACCCCTTGTCTTCTACAGGAGCACATGAACGCATTACTTGGGGCTAAAAAAAGTTATTTCATGTTGAAGAAAGAGTGCTGAGTTAATTTGTGTTACTTTTTATGTGCTATGAGCTTAGAATATCTACATAAATACTACCTCTTTTTACAGGTAGTAAGTTACAGAACCTCACTTACTAAGCCTTAAAATGCAGTTCTGTCTTGGGAACCAACATAGGGAGCCATATTACTGTCAGTGGTAATAGCAGTCATACCCATGCACTAAAGATAAAACCCTTATGATTTCCCAGTTGTGATAGGAGCAGGATGAAATACATTGTCATGGATGTTCTGAAGAAAGGTATTGGCCTGGCTCTCTGATAAAGTTGGCAGGTAAAAAATTGGTTTTGTTGTTAAATTGGACAAATTTGATCTGGAAGTAGCAGAACACAGAAAGCAACAGACACAATAATGTCACTAGAATCAGTTTTCACATTTTAAGACTCACAGACCTTGCTTTGGACCTCAGATTTGCCAGTGGAAATCTGGAATAGCTTAATCTGTAATTCATTTGAGTCTCTCCAGGCATACTTTGCTGGAATTGAGTGCAGCCTCAGCCAACCCACTCCAGGCTAAATTGTTCACCTGTTTATTCACCTATGAACACATGCATCAACTCACCCAGTGACACAGTTTCCTATGAAGCCAAAAGACAGGGGCACATTTTATAAAAGCAAGGAAATCTTGAAATTCATAACATTTGACAGCCATGACAAATAAGCAACCGTATCCATTACCAGTCCCCAGAGTTATCTAGTATCCTTTCTTTATGTAATTTCTTACACTACTTTTTTTTTACATCGATCTTCTTATCACTTGTTATTTATTATTCATAGCATTAATAAGAGTTCACTACTTTCCTTTTATTTTCATTGGTGTCTTGAATATTTTAACACAGTAACTGTGCTTGCTTTGTTTCCGTGCTGTGGATTTTTTTCTGCTTTTTTTCATCTTGTGTTTTCTAGTTTTATCATCTGGAAATATTATTAAAGACATTATATACCTTTTCTTCATCCAAAGACGTGGTGCATCTGTGGACCTTCAGGGCATATTGCTGGGGCCATCTGGTTTTCAAGGGAAGTGGGGGTTGGCAAGGAATGGGGAAGGATTTAAGGCAGAAGGAGATATTAGGTTACTTCTTTATTATTTGATTAAGGTTTTCCTTTGTTGAATGGTAAGACTGATTGGTACTTTGTTACAGTGTTTGTCTTTTTATAGTCTTTGATTCTTCTTGTGGTTTTTTTTTTTTTTTGTCGTTGTTGTTTTGAAGTGGTGCTGGGCTGGGGAAGCTCTTGTGTACTTGTGCTTGTCTTTATCAAAATAAACAGAACAATATGGCCCCAAAGTGCTGTGAGGTGTTGACCAGTGCTGCTGTATCTGTTGGTACCAGGATTAAATGACACCATTTCAGACGTTGCTCATCTCTCAGTTGAAGCAAGTGTTGGTGAGGAATTAACAGGACAAAATACCAACCCCATTTCAACCTGAGAAAAGTTGTATTTAGAAGAAGTTTGGGCTCTGGAATTCTCCCCCCAGTTTTTCAGAGGGAGCCTGATAGCTTTTTTCTAGTGAATTCACAGCATATAGATAAGAGATACCATTTAATTTCTACTGTTATCCTTTCAGAATAAAGGAGTCTGACATGTGTGTAAAGGTTTTATGGGGCTGGAGCAGGAAAATAGGGAATTTTATCAACTCTGGATGCTCCCCGTTTCAATATGGCCACAGGAATTGCTGTTCAGTGGATTTGATACACCTTTGCTTTATCATCTTTTTCTCTTAGTACCGTTAAGAAACCACTAGTTGGCCATATAGGATATAAATTGGTAAATTTTCTTACATTTTGTAAATGTTTGTCATATATCATATTGTGAAATACACTGCAGTGCATAAAAAGCTTTGATTTTCTTGTGCTAAAAGCTGTTACAATTCAGTTACCCAAAGTCTTATACATGAACTGAAAATATGGTGCACACTTTCTTAGAAGAGGAAAGAAAAATTCTTATAAGTAAAGCTAAAGAATGAAGTATTTGTTTTAACTGAAAATAGGAAACAGTCTGGTTCTAAGAGAAAAGTTTAAGCTCACATGTTAGAAATCATCTTCTCTAAATTAAGAAGTGTCTAATTTAAATTAAAACAGAATGTGTCTTCATGTAAGTTCTGAGTGATCTGTTTAAAACCCAGAACAAGCATCCCAGGAGGAAGGGGTGTGTGTTTGTGTGTGTGTGTGTCCCAGGGCCTCTCCTCATTGTGTAATCTCCATAATTGACCCCCAGTAAAACAAAATCAACAAAATCTCCCCCCAGTCCAACAGCTCCTGCCCATGCACAAGCCTTCTCATAACCTGGAGCAAACCAAGTGTCTGAGTTACAGTTGTAGCAACATGATGATCTTGTCAAATGCTTTTGTATTTAATAATGTCCAGGACACTTATTAATTATTCAATTTATTGTCAGTCTTCTCAATGGATTTATTTCTCCATCTTGATCAGGAAGACAAAAAGCCAGTTGAGTTATACACTTACCTTGCCAATAAAGCAGTATGTATGATGAGGAAAGAGTAGAAGAAACAATGTACCTTTGTGGTGTTTAATCCTGAAATTAATAACCTGCCTGAATTTGGAGAAGGGGACGCATAGGGGGGAAACTCTCCTAACTCCTGTGAGGAAAGAGAAAACTAAGTAACTCCATTAGGAAAGTCTTCTTAATCCATTGTGGTTTTGGGGATATTTCATGTTTAAGTGTATAATTTGAGGTGTCATTCCAATCTTGCTCTTAGCTTTTTCTCCAGTTTCTTTTAAATAAGAGGTGAAGTTGAGGGTAAGGTAAAAGAGCTTATGGAAGCATAGTTAAAAGCTTGCTTTGATGTTTGCCTTGTGACTTAATAACAGCATTGCAGAAACTTACCTAAATAAAACTGATAGGGACCTGGTTCCCTGTCCTTATTTGGTTTGTTTGGGGTTTTTTATTTTGTTTTTTGGAGGAGGATTGGTTTGCTGTCCTTAATTTTGAGGAACAGCAGAGGACAAAAAGACAGGCTATTGTTTTTTCCAGTGGCCATGATCAAAAGCTTTCTCACAAAGTCACACACGGGTTTGTAGGAATTCCATCCAAGGCTCGTAGCTGCCTGCATTGGCTTTCAGGACTGTGTAGCTTCTCTTAGGAAAACACATAATAACATAAAACATCTGTCAGAAGAATTTTTTTTCATGAACCACACCTTAGAATTCCTTCCTTGCTGGTAGTGAGCTTGTTTAAATGTGAAATGACCAAGAGCAGTGTAATCTGATTTCAGCAGCTCAGGGGGTTGTGAAGGTGTTGGAGAGACCAGGCTTTTAAAGAGATTCCTGGTGCCATAAAACATAAAACTTGGATATAATTACAGGTTTTGCTTTTTTAACAACACACAGTGAAATCAGGCACAGTAAGAACATGAGCAAGCAAGGAATCATGTTGTTTTCAGGTGAGCATGCAGTACAAAAAGTTAAAGACTGAATATTTTATTTTACAAAACTGAAAGCCTGTACTCTAGATTAATTTTTTCAAATCTTATTCTGTGGATCATTTCCCCTCTTCCTTTATATTTTAATTCAGAGTTCCTGTCTGCTGCTTTTTTATTCATGCAGAAGTGCTTATGGAATTGTAAATGAAATTGTTTTCTGAATCAGACATCAACTAGGTCATTAATTAAATTCCAAGTATAGAGCCAAACCATATCCTGGCTGCCTCTGTAATGTTGATGGAATTAAAACAGGTGTGGTGACAAAAAGTTTTATGTGGAAAATCATGATTACTTTGGTTAGACATAACAGGGTAAGTCTGTTTGACTTTCAAATCCTGAATTAATTTGCAAGATGTGAATCTGGAATAACACTGGTGGAATGAACAGATTCAGTGACAAGTGACTGGAGTGCCTTAACTACAGCCATTCTTCCCATGCATTTTGAAGGCATACCTGAAGGAATAAAACATCTGTAAATTCTGTTTGAATTTAAGAAGTGATTTTTTTCTCATTAAAATATCATATTTTGGTTTTCTTACCAAAGCAATGTTTTTAATAGAAAATGTTCATCTGTTCTAACGATCTGAAGAATGTGAAGTAGCTTGATGGATGTTTATAGGAAACATTTTCCCAGTAGAAAAGAAAGCATGAAAAGAATGTGCAGATTACCATTTGGAAATGTAGTAAGCGAGCAAGGGCACTGGCATGGATAAAGAAGGTTGAAAAGGGCTATAAAGGACATTAAAAAAAAATAGACACTGGAACAGGTTGTCCATAGAAGCTGTGGATGCCCCATGCCTGAAGGTGTGGAAGGCCAGATTGGATAAGGCCTTGAGCAACCTGGTCTGGTGGAAAGTGTCCCTGTCCATGGCAGGGGGTTTGGAACAAGGTGATCTTGAAGGTCCCCTTCAAGCCAAGCTATTCTATGGTTTTATACAAAAATAAAATTGGTTACATAAATCTGGAGATTTTTCCAAATGTTAAGGTTGAATAGGTTAAGTAATATTATCAAAGGTTTCAAGTCAGTGTGCAAATAAGACTCTGAGGTTGACAGTACTTAAGAATAGAAGCAGTGCAGCAAGAAGGGCTGCAGAGCAAAGGGAGAAAGACTGTTCAGAATAATTCTGGAGAATAATCACATTAGAAATGGATAAGGATTCTAGTCTTCAGTATAGAGAGGTAAGTCTGGAGCACAGAGTATCTTTTCATAAGTGATAATCAAAATCATTTGCGTGGAGAATAAGAGAGTCAAGGACAGAGCTCCACGGATTCCCCAAATGAGATGTAAAATGCAATTAATAGTGAATAGAAACATCCATAAAAAGTAATTCCATGTGCTGTAAGAAGAAGTGTAAAAAATGAGCAGTTTCTTTTTCAGTTGAAGCCATGGTTATATGCACCAGTCACGTTTCAGTCAGTGGTTTCTTTACTGAAGAACTGAATTCACAAGTGGAAAAACCAGTATACTAGAGTATTTGAGGATGTGCTAGGTGTTGAGTGAAAAGCCCTTCTGTCGTTTTACATCTGCAGTTTCTGTGGATTGTAAAAGAAAAACCTGTCATTTTGCCATTTATTAAGTGATACACTGGGGGGAATGAAATCTATTGAACAGGAAGAAAGTTTGAACAAATCAGTGTATTTATATGAAAAGTTAGATCAAACCTGGTAGGTAAATAAACGGTATAAACGTGGAAGATGAATTTGGATTTTCAGGGTGATGCTGCCAAACTCCTTTTCTTTGAAAACAAACCCCAACAAAACAACATACACACACACACATGAGAGAAGAACATAGAAGAGTGTATTTCTAGTCTAGAACACCCATTCTTTTGGGTGGGATCATCTCACCTATCTTTTTACATAGAGTCAGGTATGACAGAGGTGTCTGTCTGCTTTGCAGCCATCCCTGATGCAGGTTTAGCTGCTCCCAGCACGTGGCCTCTCTCCTTGTGGGGAAGTCTCAGCCATCAGGTGTATCATGCCCCACAAGTGCCTGTCTCCTAAGGTGAAGAGGAGCTGCCCTTGGCACATGTCTATATTATACCTGTCAAAAAGACATCAACCCAATTATTAGCTTCTGCTGCATTTCACTGACCTAAATAATTACTCCTTACTGTCCCTCAAATACTTAGTTTAAAATATAGCTGAGCTTGCATTCATTTTATATGTTTTTTTAATCAGCTGTGCCCTTCTGGCCAAGGTTTTTATGCATCATAATTGATATCTGATGTTATCCTCTTTCTGAAATTAAAATGGACTGCTGTAAGGTACTTGATAAGAGAAGAAAGCTAAGGTAAAATTTTTAAAGCAGAGAGAAGACACATAATTAAGAGCATGGTTTCACTGTTAAAGATGTGCCAAAGCAAACAATGCTCAAAGGGTATTGAGTGAGGTCAGTAGGGAGGAGCTGAGTAGCTCCAGGCATGTGTATAACTAATTTTTGAAATACTACAAGTGTAACTCACATTATAAATAACCATATGTTCATTAAGTAACAGAAGAAGGAAAATCTGGGAAAAGTTTGTCCAGACATTTATAACTTTTTTAAGGGCAGTTGATTTTTTCCATATGATTTTCTGATTAAGAAATGATTTTCATCTCTTGAGACTGTTCATTGTTGAGAGCTGCAGTAAAGGAAAAGAGCAAAGTTACCATACAAGCTTAAATGCAAAACATGAAAACCTTTGGGATTTAAGCTGGCTGTTGGTTTCTTGATACAGCTTTTACTTTTGCAGAGATGTATAGCAAATCTTCACCAAAAACTTGGTTTAGCTTTTTTTCCTAAAGTCTAAAGTGGTAATTGAATGCCTGAACAGCAAGTCAAGAATATGCCTTCTGTGAATCAAAATGAAGATGTTCAGTACATATTATGCAATTCATCCTCATCATAAAAATGTACTGTTTCTCTATTTCTAATTTCATATTCAGCCATAATATAACTGTAAAGAAAAAGCGATAACCTTTATATTATGAGTATACAAAAAAAGTGAATTTATAAACTAAGAAAGGGCAGTTCATAGTGGGGAAAAATGGAATAAAGACAGGTTACTCTGTAGACACTATTGTAAATGTCAAGTAGATTTTGACAGCTGGTAAGTTGGAGACATAATTAAAAAAAACTTCCGTACATGTACAGACTGCCTTTTAGTGCAAAGAATTGGCACACAGTGAAATGAGAGGGTGAGCAGCATATGAGGGATTAAGGCAGCTGAGTTCTAGTGGAATCTGGAGGCAAACAAATAGACCTTCAAGACAAAGACAACTGTAGTGGTCACACTGGTGTTATGTATTTGTCGATTTGTGGTTTAGCAATCTACCCTAATTAAAGGAACGTTCATCTCATGCAGTTTTCCATCCCAGAGAATGCCCCTGTAATATAGAAAAGAGGAAGATGTCAGAGGAAAACTTGTTTATAGTGATGAAGATTTCTCTTTAACAGACTGGTCTCTGTGGCAGTCTTGATGGAAGCTCACACTCATCGAAATTGTTAGACATTGTGGTCAGTTGGATTAAATAAAGGCATTTAGGGGAGATCCAAATTTAAGTAAGCGTTGGTATTTCTATTAAGCACACTTTCCAAAAATTATTTTGGACTTAGACATCTCTTAAAATCTTGATAGAAAATCAATTACATGTATACTTGTGCACTTTAAATATTACTTTGGTGTATATTTGGTTTTGGCTTCAGTTTAAATTACAAACAGAAAGACACTTGGCTGTGACCCTGCAGAGGGAGAGATTAGGTTGGTAATGCAAACTATTTCAGGAACTGAGCTATACATTTATTTCTGTATCTTTGTCTTTAGTCTTTTGCTTGGATTTCTCTGGATGCTTTCTTTATAGCTGTGCTTACCACTCCATTTTTAAGACATGCTTTTAAATCAAGGTTCTGCAAGTCTAGCAGTACTGCTTTACACAGGGTTTCCACTCCCTGCAATTGCATCAGGAGGACATTCTGCTGAATCACAACTCAGTGTAACCAGCTTAAAAAGAAAATATTTGAATGTTTGATAGAAACCAAACAGATACTTAATGTTAAATTAAAAAAAAATACAAAATCATGACCTACAAATTGAGACCTATTAACTGATGAATTGTTATTTGCATTGATCTACTGAAAGTAGTACTCAGTATTAGCTGCTGGAGTTTTAGAGAAAGTATCAGCTCAATTGTGAGGAGGCTTAACTGTGTACCTGGATCTAGCCAAGGTAGTAAACCCCCATCTGGCAAAAGTAACATTTCCAGCAGGTTTTCTTCATTTCTGCTTATCAATTTAGCGAAAAGCTCAAAGCTGAGAAACTGCTTGGGAGATTACTAGTCAGGAAAGCCCCTATTTTCTCCCAGTTAGTAATTTCATTAGAAAACCAAGAAAGAAGGGCTGAGATCTGTTGGTTTTGAAATCTTGGAGGGCATAGGGTCCAGAAATACTCAGTTTCTCTAATTATAGATAATTTCTTTTGTATGTATTGAATTGGTTCAAAATGCAGAACAGTTTACAGGATCATGCATGTTTTACATAAACCTTTATTAACTAGTAAAACACTGTTTGAAAAGATCCTATTGTGTTTAAAACATGGATTTTTCTCCTTTTTCCCCATTTTAATTGAAGTTTAATTTCCATTTAAAAAAATTATGGCCGTGTATGTAAGAAGGGCTCATTCATTATTTTCCAGCTAAATGGTGTGTAAGAATAATAAATGTAGGTTAGCACACATTCTTCCTTAGGTATGTATGTGACACAGCCTCATGGTAAGCAAGCTGCAGTATTGACTTGATGTAAAGATTGTATTTCATTATGGGGTAATCAGTGTGTAGTAGGAAACACTGAAACACTGAAAAGAATAACGAGAATATCAGTGCTATAAATGGCTGTGCAGCTCCAGGATATTTTGGCCAGGATCTACAAAACGTGTAGGGTGTTGGCTGAATGGAAGTGGGTGAGCTCTGGGAGGGCAAGATAAGAGCAGCAAGGCCCTGGGCACCCTCCTGAAGGGCTGGATGGCTCTGGGCACTGGGCTGGAGCCGTGGCCATCCCTCCTGAAGGGCTGGGTGGCTGTGGGCACTGAGCTGGAGCTGTGGCCATCCCTCCTGAAGGGCTGGGTGGCTCTGGGCACTGGGCTGGAGCTGTGGCCATCCCTCCTGAAGGGCTGGGTGGCTGTGGGCACTGAGCTGGAGCCGTGGCCATCCCTCCTGAAGGGCTGGGTGCCTCTGGACACTGAGCTGGAGCCGTGGCCATCCCTCCTGAAGGGCTGGGTGGCTCTGGGCACTGGGCTGGAGCCGTGGCCATCCCTCCTGAAGGGCTGGGTGCCTCTGGGCACTGAGCTGCAGCCGTGGCCATCCCTCCTGCCCTGGGGTGCCCTGTCCCTGTCCCTGCTGCCTCCCAGGGCACCGCTTCCACAGGCTGGCCCTTTCCTGGGGCTCAGCACTGCCAGGAGGCACTGCAGGAGCTGGAAAAGCCCAGGTGGGTTGGAAGATGTTTGGCTGTTGTTTCTGGAGTAGGTTTTCTGGATCGTTTTGAGGGAGGTGCTAACTGAAGCACGCTTTCTAAAGCTTGAAGTAAATCTTGATGAGACAGGAAAAAATTGAAATAAGTTATAAATTAGATCTAAAACATGCATGTTCTTTTCATGTTACCAATAGGGTTGGAGGGAAAATGCCGTTCTTGCTTTTTGCAAAATTGAATTTCAGTGAAACGCTTCAGAAAGTATAGTATCGAGAATAATCAGTTACTTTGTAAGGTTTTTCCATTTGAATTGCTGACTGTTCCTCATTACTCAGTTTTTTACAATGTGCGTGGGTTAAAGTTGAATTAGTGTGTTTTATAAATACCAGGTCTTTAAACACAAAATATCAGAGGCCACCCATATTAGAGGAGTGTAAAGGGTACATGATGTCTTCCACTTCTGTGTCAATGGCTTGATGGTGTCATCATCATTATTAATTAATTACCACCTGAAATTAACCTGTTTGACTTTTGAGTTCATTTCCTGACCTAGTAGGAAGCTTGAGGTGTTTCTAAATTCAATACTGGCATATTTCATCAGAAAGGAAGAGTTGTTGAAGAGACTTGGGAGCTGTGCCACCTTTTCTCTGGGAAGAGGTGAGCACCACGCAGGGCATAGTGGGGAAGATTTGCATCCCTTCATGTGAATCTTTTGTGGGTTACTCTCAGCCTCAGGTTGATCCTAATAATGTATTGGTTCATTGCAGAGCAAGAACATAATGAAAAAATACATAACTTGTGGACAGTTTTTAGATTCTAGAAAAAATTATTCCTCAGACTGTTGGAAACATAAGTTTTCCTAAATATTTTGCACTGAGCAGAATTGAGATAGTTTATGAAATGTCTGTTTATTTTTTCTATCTGCAAGCGTATGGTAGAATTCTCTGAACTGGTTCCATGCAGGTAAATTCTCCCTATAAACTGAGTACTTTAAATATGTTGGTGCTGAGGGTTTGTTTTTTTTTTTTTTTTTTAATCCCAAAAACATGTGGAGAAGGGAATTTAGGAAAGAATGGAAGTGACTGTTGATTGCCATTATGGTGTAACAAATCTCTGAGATTAATTTGGATTTCACCATATCTGTATGTATATTGTCTGTACTCAAGACTTAAAAATACAGAAAATTAGTCTTCTGTGTGAAAGAGATCTCTCTCCATCCTGTCTTATCCATCCTGCCTCGTGCAACAGTTGCCTGAGCCTAATTCCCTTTTATGTGATATTGATTAACAGCCATGCTGAGTCTAGGACTGTCACAAGGACTACAGGGTGTTTAATTATTCAGCTGCAATAAAGTGGAAGACAGCACAGCAGCAGCAGCAGCAGCTGTAACATAAGTCATTGGTACTTCATCTCCAAAACATAAGAATTGTTCAGTAATAACACAGCAATTCTCTCCGCCTGCCTTGAAGGAAATTTGTAGAAATCTAAAGACTGAATATTTGGAGAATGTGTGAGTGATGGGCTTGTCCTCAAGATAGCTCCATTCTTTGGGTATGTTCTTAGGCACAGTGCCAAGTGATTGTACTCACATGAAAAGAACACCATTTTACCAGAGGCACAATATTCCTAAAGTCAGATTTTCAAAAAGGACTACATGGAAGAGTATTTTTCTGGTTATTTGTTTATAATAATAATATAGATGTAAATGAACATATCTAATTTGTCTAGATGTACATGAATATTTCACATTTGTTGTGAAAATCCCCAGTTCTCATGAATAGCTTCAATGTGCAAATTGATTGTGGAAATATTTACATGTTTGTATGGTTTTGGATTTGGGCTGGGTTCAAAAGAAGGAGTTGATGGAATATTTTTCAAGCTTGGAACAAGACATACAAAAATTAAGGACACTGTTGTATTTATCAAATAGAGCTGAGATCCCTAAAATCACTTTATCATGACATGCCAATGAAGCCTTCCACAAGTTTGCAGCATTATTCTGTGTTAGTGTTGGTGCATCTCAGTGCTGGGACCATGAGGAGGTCCCAGAGCTGCTGGGGCTGGGAGAACCCCACTGTGTCTGCTCCATTCATACATTCTTCATTAGACAGCTACTTTTGTCACAGTTAAAGAGGAGATACTGGCCAAAGTGGATGTTTGACTTCATGTAGTAAGTCTGATTAGTTTTTAATTTGTATTTAAAATAATTTTAAATATTGTGTATATTATGCAGAATTGTGTTTTGTGAGAAATACATAATCTTTAAAATGCTTCATAAGATGTGTAAATTGCAATATAAATAACACATCTTCTGATATGAGATTTTGAGTTACATTTTGTCTGGACTGAACTGTAAGAAACATCTTAATAGAATGTTATTTCTTAAATCAGAAAGTAACCATAGCCTTGTTTGGATTTTTAATAACATTTTGTAGTTCAACATTGGAAGCAATGGCAACCTGTTCCAGAGCAGTATGCTTCTGTCTTTACCGCACAAGAGCTTGGATGTTTTATTATTCATTGCTAATGAACACAAAAACCACCAGTGTGCTGATGTTTAAAGGGTTTTGGTTTTATTTATGTTCATATTCAGTTTTCAATTATGGATAGATTTTTTTCCCTTGTTTGGGGCAAATAGGGTGGAAAAGACAGGAAAAGAGGATCCAATAGCTTGTTTTCAGGTATAGTAGTAGTAGTAGTAATAGTAATAATAATAATAATTGTTATTATTGTTGTTGTTATTGTTATTATTGTTCTTTAAAAATAATTCCTCTATACAGATTAAGATTCATGGGAGCAGAATGAAGATGTCAGAATGGAACAAGTGCTGTGCTTTCTTGTAAAACAGTTTATTGCCCAGTCTTTCCACCTCATTAGTAGATCTTCACATCTTTTATTCTCAGTTGTGTAACTTCTTTGGTGGTTTTAGGAGTGTGGATGGCAGGCAGCTCTGCAGCAGGGTTCAGTGGGATCAGACTGTGTAGTCACAAGGCAGAGCGAAAAGAGAGCGAGTTTATGGGGAAAATCAATTGTTGGTATGTGAGTACAAATTAAAGCCAGCTTGCCTCACTGTTTATTTAAGAGATGAACTTTACTGTGACTGGCAAATGGATCAGGGACCTAAATAATGTCATTGTTTTACTCATTAAAGCTGGAACAGTGAAATAAACTAGCACAGCCCATGTCTGTGCACGGTCTCTTCAGAATGAGATGAGGTAGTGCTGTTAGAAAAAATAAATTATTTTAAATTAATTCTTTGTTGCTTCCACAGCTAGACCTTAATTAATTGGTACATGATCAGGGTAGCAGAGACTGCTACATCTCTAGAGTGGCTGATTTTCTGCTCTGCCCTGTGCTGTCGGGTCCTTTAATATTTATAGATGGATAAATGGATGTATATGGTCTCCATGGATATTTTAAAACTGCTACTGGCCCCCCAGTCCAGGGTGTCATTTCACAAGCATTGTCTGGTTGTAGAATAAGGTATATAATCCTCTACATTTCATTTGTATTGGATAGTATTTTCAGAACAACAGTTAGAAAGTTTCTCAGTGGAATAGTTTCTTTAATAACAGTCACAGTTAAGTGCACAGACACACTTGGTTCTATGTATGAATTCCATATTGTACTAGAAATAGGTCCCCCAGTGCTGTGCATTCAGTTTGATTATTATTGCATTTATTGAATGGCTGGGGTTGCTCAGCCTTTGGCCTTGAGCTGTTGGCATGCCTCAGGTGGTGAGCAAATTGCATACAAATGCTCTGCTTGTCATGTCTTGCTCCTTAATTTGTTCTTTGGAATAAGTTAGTCTCATAATGGGCAGGTACATCACAAAGTAAAAAAACATATTAGAGAGAAGAGAGATTGGCCTTGTAAAACCCTTCCCAATATTGAGTCACTTATCTTTCATGGAAAGTAATAAATATTGAAATTAATGACATGCTTCTGCTTTACAGAATTTGTCAGAATGTTTGCATCTGTCAGCAGCCTCCTAATGAAGTGCCCCTTCAGTTGCCCTGTGGTGGGTCTGCATTGTCATCTGATGATAATATTTAAGCACCCTTTTCACAGAAAAGCCGGGAAATGCACTGATAGAGGAATTTCTGTAGCCAAAAAACTGATCACCCATTAATTAGAGCAGATTCATTGCCTTTAATGGTAGTGACAGTCTAGAGTACATGTTTGGGGTCACAGAGTCAATATGGTGCTATATTTATGATTGTTTGTTTTTAATGTGGTGATTCTGAAAAGTCACACCACTCCCTCCTTTGGAACAAAGAGTTACATAGTTCTGAGTAGCTCAGCAGCTCACAGAAATAATAAAGGACAAACAACAGATCATTTAACTTTTGGGTAAATGCAGAACTTTGGTCTTTCAGAGTATTCATTGCAATGCAGAGTATACACTGCAGTGCACACAACAGAAAATTACTAAGATATTGACCATGGTGTATTTTGCTAGAACCTCATAATAGTTTTATTTAATGATAGAGGCTGGGATATGTTGCTCTGCTTGTATCAGTTTTTGTTATGTTACAGTGTATCTCACAATTATTTGGTGCATGATGTCAGGTTTTAGAAAGAATTGTCATTTTGGATGGCTCAGTATTTATCTACTGGCTTTTAATCAGACTATGTGCTATTATATCTTGCTACATTCAATAAACCCAAAATGTATTTGTAGGTCTGTGTGTCTGGCAATTTCTATGGATGATGGATTCAATCTTATTAGACAGTCACTTTGATTTCTTTGATAAATTTTTAATACTTTATGCCCAGAGTGGCAAAGGGTAGTTCTCACTGTTTTTTGATGACCAAGCCTGGACTAGTAGAACATAAGGTCTAAATAAATAAGGCAGCATCAAGATTCTTCAAGCCTGGTATGTAATCTTTTCAATTTAGTGATGAACTGGAACATTTTCCCAAGTTCATCATGCTTTTGGGTATTCTTTATATCACAGCATTAAAGCTTGGATGAGTTTTTATCTTGTAAAATGTGAGTCAGTAAGATCTGAACCCAGCTGAGTTTATGGACTAATTTCCAGCCTTAAAATATGACAAATATAATGGAGTATTTTATTTGTTCCATTTGCAGTATTACATCACAAATCCATCCTGTCTGCCTTTTGCACAAACAGTGTATAGCCTGTGAGAATAAAGAGAAAGGATTTGTGGCTTGCAGTCCTCTTTGTTTGGGATTCACAGCATGTTTTAAGGACACCCATTGGGTGTTTGTGGAATGGTGACTTTCATATTTCATATTGTGGCCATTAGCAACCACAGATAAATTTAATCATACCACTCAAAGAATACAGAAAGCTGTACAGAATACTAATAATGTGAATCATGAATTTTTAAGCTCTCATAGGATGCTCTAAAAAGAAATAGATTAATCACTGTGCTAAGATAATATAACACCTCAAAATACTTGGGTGAACATCCTAAGATAGTAGTTTGGTGTCAATATTGGATGGCAGTAGTCTCCATAAAGCAGGTCTGGCTCAGTAATGAGCTTGCAGGTATGTTAATTACTTTAGAATTACTTAGGGATTTCTCTAATGTTCATCTTCTGCTTAACTTGGTGCACCTACACCTGTGTACGGACTCAGCACGTGAAACCCGTTCGTGAATTTGATGGAGTTTGGGCTCATTCACTCACCTGTGTTAGGAAAACAAAACCAACCTGCTCAGTGAGCAAGGCTGGTGTTGAGACATTTCTGGAGATCATACCTCAGTTTTCTTTCTGCCTAGGGGGCAAAGAGTAGCATTTCACATGTTGATACAGACGGGTTGTGTGGAGTTTTAGAAGGTTACAGCACCAGGAACTGTGGCACATCCTCCACAGCCAGCAGGCCCAGGAACACAAGCATGGTTTTGCAGCACAGCCTTTGTCATGAAAGCTACTCCATCACTCAAGTAAATCCTGAGCCATCTTGCTGTGGAAATCTGTCAATTTATTGATTTTTCTAGTTCTCCCTTTTTTTCCACACTTTCACCCTGCAAAAAATCTGCAGTAGGGAAAATGGTGGCAAAGCAATTGGTAATTCTTTATGACAAATTGCATAAAGCAGCAGGATGCACGGGATGCTTACTAGAACTACAGTTTAAAAATAAACATCATATATGAGCATAATATTTAAGGCTTCAAAACAGGTTAACATAATAAGTGGCACTAAGCATATTTAAAGAAGTAAAGGATAAAAGTAAAATAAATATTGGAGCATCTTAATCAAAATTAGATTTCACAGCCTACAGGGGGGTAGAACTGTGAATTCTGAGAGATTGGTTCCATTTGCTGTTAATGTTCAGCTCTCATGCACTGGCTTTTCTACCCTGAAAGAAAAAATATGAGTTCTCTAGAATAATCCAGCTTTTCATTCTATTTTGCAGCCTTGTCTAAGTAGATGAATCTGATAATTCCTTAAATGGGAAATTTGCCAGCTGAGAGAAACCTAGAGGGCAACAAATGGGCAGTGATGACAGAATGTCTTGAACGCTGAGAATGTTGTTTTGATTCCACACAGTTTAAAAATATATTTGTCTAGTGGAAGGTAAAATTTTGCACACACAGATAACACAGGAGATTTCTGAGGCATTACACACATATATACACACATGCACACACAGTATTTGTTTGGATTATTTTTTTTCTGTAGGCTTAACCCAGATAAAATAAATTACCAAAGCCCTCAAAAAAAAAAAAAGAAAAAAAAAAAAGGAGGGGGTGGGGAGGAGGCAGGGCACAAAGCAGTGAAATCAAAGCAGCTCTGCCTTAAGGCTGCAGAGATTTCCTTATCTTATCCTGCTGTTTCTAGGTATTGCAAAACATATGGCTCACCTTTAGGGGCAATCCCCAAACAGTGGGAGATGTTGCATCTCATCTGTGCTGCAGCAACTGGAGGTGCAATAACAAGGTGAACTGAGGACGCCAAGATGACTGTGTTTGAACTCAGTGCTGGTTTACTGAGGTGGTGTTGAGGGGAGGGTGGTGGGGCACATTTAGTTTGGGAGGGTTTTTTACCTGCCATGTGGATGTGCCTTACAAGTCTGAACACAGGTTCTGCTGGAGAAAAATTGTTTTGAGGAAACTTGGTAGCCTGAATCAGGAGTAAAAATTTCAGGATGCTAGATATTGGGAAAAGCAAAGAAAGGAGGAAAAGCTAAGCATGAAAGCATTTCTCTGTCTCCCACATTTTATTCTGGCAGCAGCTGAACTGGCTGAATAGGCTCCCGTCCCCCACTGCTCAAAACTGTTCAGCATTGCTCTCACGAGATTTGGTTGATCATGTAGTCACTCTCCAACCTGACTGGTTCACTATAATCTACCTTAGTTTGGACACTTTATAACATTAACTCTCTGAAGTCTTTAGTAAAAGAATCTTTTGGACATGAGCAGTTGTTCCACACACGCTGAGGGGCAGCCATGTTCAGCAAGAATGTAAGGGAAGAGGGGTTACGAGGAACAAGGGAATAATGCTACACCAGTGAAGCTTCACTCAGAACAAGAAACTTAATGGCACACTGAAATTGCACACTGTGGTGGATAGAATGGAGAATGTAGTTGGACTTACCCTGATGAAAATTAACTTTTGCATACCTGTTCACCAAAATTTCTAAGTCAAGTTTCTAAGCCTCTAAGCTTATGCCACAGAGTTTTCCTAAATAATTTCAAAGGCCAGGGCAAAAAGTGGCTTAACACCTTTGCATCTCACTAAAACACTCTAATGTAAACAAAATCTGTAAACTGAGATGCAAAAGGTCTCTTAATCATTTTTTGCTATAATTATTCTTTTACTTCAATAAGTCTTTGTATTAGGTCCTTCTTTTCCTGCAAGACAACCACTTATAATAATGAAGACTGAATATTCATACCCAGCTTTAGGCATTAGCATCCATATACATAAATTGGAATCAAAGTTAAGTGGCATGAGCATCCCTGACATGTTCTGTCATGATATAAAAAGGATCTTTTTCATTTGTTACAGCAAATAAAATTAGCTATCTTCCTGTGCAAAAACTTGTTCTCATTTTTCATAGTTTTCTCAGTTTGCGGAAGGAGAGTTTAGCTTGCAAGATGAAAAGACTGACAGGTTTCCAGAACTGCAGGCTACTTCCCTTTGGTTTTGAAGCCAGTGGCAATTGTACTTCTGAGACCCTGGGAAAAATCACCTTTTAATGCTGACTAAAAGTAACATCACATACTGTCTGCATGAAGTTCAGTGATATAAATGTACAGGAAGGTGTAGTACTGTATTAGGGCATGCATGTATATATACAAATATGAATAGTCTGCATTGCAATTTGAATTATTACCCTGATCTGTATGACTTTCAGGTGTTCCTTATTTATTAGTTAGCATTTCAAAAACCAGACCTACTATTGAACAGACCTAAATGTATTTATTTAATAACATTAGTGCACAGGTAAGCATGAAATGCTGTGGAATACTTCACGTTGATGGAGGTAATAAAAGCCTTTTCCCCTTTCCACTTTTGAGCTCCTTGCAAGTTTTCAAGAAATAACATTTGCAGCAACAGGATCAGGGCCTTTGGACCCTAATGCTGGAGTAGCAAGGCTGAGGAAGCTTTGGGGAGAAGGAAACAACTTAGCTTTGCAGTTTTCTGCATTTTAAAAGTCCTTCTCCCTCTTCAACAAGTTTAACTAATTAGTTGAGTTTTCAGAATTTGGTGTGGTTTTGCATTTGTTTTGTTGTGTTGTGTGATTTGATTTTATTAGAGTTTTGAACCTTGATGCAGGTTTTTTTTCATCATGGCTTTAGAAAATACTTGAGGAACTTTACTGTATGTGAACATACCATGAAGTAGAATGATGTATTGACCAAATGGCTTGGGTATACAGTTGCTAATACTGAGATATTGAGTATGCTCTCTGTGTGTCCCTTCAATGAATTTGTCTGAACAATCATTGTAAATCTGTGAGCTTCATTAGCTGAATACCTCTTGAAGCAGATAAAAAATTGAAATCAGAGAAAGCAAAGATGAATAGATCATACCATTTATGGTGTCAGAATTGCATTAAAGCACAGAACATAGGTGTATTGAGAGATAATCTTTTACTGAATTCATTAAAGGAATTTATGCTCATCTTTTTACATAAACAAACTTTTCTAACATGTATATTGCTATCAAAAGAGGTGAATTTTGTTTCAGTGTAGAGATGTGGATACCCATTTACTCCTGTGTGGCATATAATGATGAGACAGCTACTATCAACCATCAGATTAATTAATCAGCTACTATCAACCATCAGAGTAACAAATCAACAGGACGAAAATTTATCAAAGTTATTTTCTCTAACGTGCAGGTGGTAATTTTGAAGGGTGTTCTCCCTGAAATTTCACTTCTGCTGCTGACTCTTAAAATATTTTATTAAAAAGTTCCAGTGTGTTGAAATTACCTGTGTTACTGACCGAGTCCAAGGACTGGCTTCCTCAGATGAGTGCTCTTTACCACCAAGTCTGTGTGATGTCCATTGACCTGTTACTTCACCCACATCTTTTGAAATGCTCAGTTTTATCACAGCCATGTTTACTGCAGATGATTTCATATTCCTTCTGTTTTCTTAATTTAGTGTATTTCTCTAGCCAGTATTCTCAGCTGCATTTTTTATATCCAGACAGTATAACCTATTAATCTGTCCTGCATTTTAATTGGGTGTAGATTAAAATTCACATACATACCACTAAACTGTAATTTAATATAAATAGTTTTTACTCCTATATCTCTACAGTGATTTAGGTAAAAGGAAAAGGTAATGTTGAAAGAGAATCTGCAGTGTAACCAAAGCATTCTGTATCTTTAATCATCATTCTTAGCTTTGTTATAGTTGCTTAACCAGCATAAGCTTTATATCATCAGAAGGAATGCCTCATATTTGGTATCTTTAATACCTTGGATCTGTCTGGATTCAATATGCAAGTTGGTGCCCTGGTGTTTTTTTATTAAACTCCATATTTTCTATGTAAATAGCACAACAATCATCTGTAATTTTAGTATGCAGAGATTCTCACTGTAGGATCCTATGATAATTCAGGACTTTTGAAAGCCCAACACCCAGGTTAAAGCAGAGCAGCTTTGGGGTTAGTTATGGCTGTTCTAGGTCTGATCTAGTCAGGAATCCAAAAATAGAGACTACACAGAAATTGTCTTTCAATAAAATTCATTATCTTTCCGATGCTAAAGACAATAATTACTGAATATAAAAATAGTTTTTCAAATGTATATTACAAAGGCTGCTCCTTTTTTAGATCAGTGTGTTAGGTCACTTCTGCCATGCTTTTTAGAACAGGCAGTTATTTGCACTCCTGAAATGCTCTGCATTTTTGTGTTTGCTTAACATGGCAAGTGTACACTTCCTACCATACAAAGCATGGATGTTAGTGGACTGTGGCTCCAGTCATTTTTAGATGTTTCATCCCTAGATGATTCCTCTTTTCCCCAAACTCTTCTTTGCTGCCTCTATTAAAAGACCTTGAGAATTCAGTGCAGCTATTTAAATACAAAGCTGCTGTACATTTGCCCCTGATTTACAGGGAAGAATCTGTATATGTAATAATTCTGACAGTGCTTTAAAGAGATACTATTTACCTCAAGAATTTAAAAATTTTCTCAGAGCTAGTACCAGGAAATTCAGTTTCACTGACAGTATAGCAAGTTTCTTCATAAAGTACACAAATGAAGGCAATGTTCATTATTACCTGGCAATGACAGTTTCCTAGTTAGGAAATTTAGGATCATGATCTGTTTTATTAAAGATGACTAAAAACAGGAGAAGATTTTTTTTTTACATTTTTTACTGCAGAATGTTCTTTTGGTTAGATCAGATGTTTGCTCTGCTCAGTACCACTGCATTTCAAAGGAGTATTTGTTAACAGGAGTGTGAAATTCTGCATTTCATGTGGAAGTGTGACCGACAAGTGTTGAGGTTCATATGGTTTGGGGCAACCCTTGCTCAGGATACTGTCTGCCCTTTGTGGGAGTAGAAAATGCACAAATACACTGAACAGAGAGGATGGGGCTGGAAAGGAAGAGGCTGTCCTTGTGTGACAGGCAGGCTGACTGCTGATGTGCGATGTCAGCGTCTCTGGGATGAGTTTTCCAGTTTCAGGCCGGAGGGAAGGAGTGGGTGGAGAGTTCATGTGAAACTGAGATTTCTGCTCTGGGGTTCACATGAAGAAATCTCAAGCAGCTCAGTATTTAATAACCTTCTTAGTACTTTAGCAGGTGGTGTAAAGACCTGTGATTGCATTTTTGAAAATCAAGTAGTGTCCAAGTAAGTAGCTGCTGTCCTTTTTGGCCTTGCTCTGAGCTTGGTGCTGCTCCCAAGGACTGCTGGCTGTACCTCACCCTGCTGCTGCTGCTTGATTCACCAGCTAAGTCAGGCACATCACTGAATATATTTTTACTTATCTATTTCTTGTTTAAAGTTCAAGTATAGCTTTTTTATTCACTCTTTGAATTCAGACTGGTGTCCACAGTCAATTCTAACTCGTGGTACTACTTTTAAGAGAATTTTTGTATGTTGGCTGTTGGCTTTACTACAAGCACATTGTTTAGGCTTATGTGGAGTACAGGAAGTACAAGTTTCTTGTTTTATTGTTTTTCAACATCAGTATTTTCTGTGTCCATGATGAGAACATCCAGAGGAAATAAACAATGAAACAGTGCTGCTACTCTAGCTGGATCCTGTGATTCCAAGCCAGAATGTGGATTATTGACCACAATATAATGGATCTAGAAAAAGGACACCTTTTAAAACCTTCTTTCTTACTGGTCATTACCAGCTTTGTGGCTTTTTGTTTCCTCTCCCACAATTTCTTAGAAAGGAACTACAAGCATATAACATCCTAGAGGAATTTTTAAAATAATTTAAAAGAATTTGATGAGAATTTAGCATTTTTACAATTACTCCATTTCCAAAGTGTGGCACAGTTTGGAAGACCTTGGCTCCCTATAATTTCAACCTCTGCAGAGTTCCACTTATTGAAATCTGTCTGGAATTAAGTCACAGGGATAGAACGGGTTTCATTGCAACACTAAAAAATTCTGCCCAAGAAATTAAATAAATAATTGTTGTACTTTTATGAGAATTCTCTCACAGCTTGCAAAGTGGATAGATTTGTAGCAGCATGATGTTCAGTTCCTGTGTATTCAGTATAACTCTAGACAGCTTTAAAATGTCTTTTGTCACCTCTTGTTCAGAAAGATGTACACAAAGTAAGTAGTATGAAGAAATTGTAGCTCAACAGCTGTAGTCAGGCCATCCTCAGGGGGATATGCTGAAAATTATCCTCTTATGCAAACTTCTCTTGAAACTTCAGAATGGCTGGAAAACTTCCAAAAGTCTTTTCAATATTTTTGTGTTTCCCTATTATTTTTGGCATCATATAGTTCCATAATGCATACATTTAATTTTCATTTCTGCCTGATAGCTCCAGCATTTTATACTTAGTGGGCTAATCAAACAAATAACATTGGTCAGTATGGGAAGAAATGAGAGGAAGATATGTCTGCTTCTCTCTCCACTCTTAATACTGGATTTTCCTTTGCAAAAATGTACAAGATAAAGCACAAACCAGAATGTGGGCTTGAGAAATATTATTAGTAGAATGGGTCCACAGCCGGTGATTCAGTCATCTGTCAGCCTGATAAATGGATTAGTGTAAGAGGTGTTCCAGTGGGGAAATGAAGCCCATAGGGCTTCCAGCTAATTATATTTAAGTTGTTTAGTACTGCTGGGAAGCAGCATCCAGGCAATTACTGAAAGCTTTGATGCAGTGTGCACTATTAGAGTGTGGGTTCAGAAACTCATTACCCTTTCGTGCTTGTGTTGGATGGATTCTAGGAAACTGACATGAAACAGAGAGCCGGAATCAATAACTAGAAAGGCATTTTAGTTTGCTTCTGATCCATTCCCTGATTCAGCAACTTCTAGCCTAGAGCATTTCATACAATTGCTATAATGTAAGGAGGAAAATGTGACTAAAATATATTAATTATCACATATATATATACATCTTGTTACAGTGATGTGTAGCTGAGGCTCCACCCAAGATGAAGTTTCAGAAGGTCTTTTAGGGACAAGCTGCTCCTCTAATGCTGTGCCACATGTCCAAAGCCTGACCTTGCAGTGTTTATTGATGCCTCTGCAGCATCCAGATTGTATTACCATGGTGCCCATGGTGTATCCCACCTTCCAAATCTCTTGGCAGCTACAGCTAACCCAAAACAAAAGTGATTATATTGGCTACACATATTAAACCTTGTTTAGGAGAGTTGTACTGGCTCTGTCCTTGCCGTGGGCTGCAGTTCACATTACTGATGCACTTTGGGAAAACTCTGCAGGCTTTGGGTCATTCAGACATGGGAAACAGCAAATCCTTTCACTGCAGTGCTCTGCAGTTGGGCACCTCCAAGGTGTGCATGCTGAAAGCAGTGCAGCATTTGTGCAGCTGGGGGCCAAAGACTTCAAAGTTCATCCCTTACATTGGGCTGACAGATCTACTCAGGGTAAAAGTTACATGAATTAAGCAAAATTGTGTGGTTTTCTTTTTAAACTTGCACTCACTTTTAAATCTGGTAATGGTGACTGCTAGGGCAGTGCAGAGGGGGCTGCATTTCTTCTTTCCTGTTTCTTTCTCTGTGCTTTTGCCTGAGGTAGAGCTAAGTAGGCAAATGAGAGCATTACAGTTCAATGCTTCTGAAAGGGATAATTCTTCTCCACCTACCTGCACTATCACAAAATTAATAATTAAACTCCTTTCTTTATGTTTCATCACAACAGTCCTAGACTGTGGGGTTTGTTTCACGTTTAAAAAGTTCAGCAGAAATCTCATGAGTTACTGTCAAGAGAGATGTTTGGGGGTTTGAGTTTTTTGAAATCTGGACTTGTTAATTAGAAGAATGACATTTGTTTTGCCTGAGGGTTGGTAAAATAAATCTTGTGCTATTTGATACTCACATATCTTTCTGATAAAGAGTATCAGAATTGCTGTGTTGTTGGCCACAGCACCCATGAATCTGTCCACATACTGCAAAAAGTCCTCTTACAGTAGTAAGCATTTCCAATGCTGGTACTAGGTTTGGTTGCTGACAGCTAAGCTTTTCATAAATCCATTATTATCACTGAAAGTTCTGGCCTATTAAATAATGGTAGATAACTCATGTATCTCCTGTGAAACTGTTACACATGGGAGAGAAAATATCTTCTACACTCAAATACACAGCTGAAGCAGAAAAAAGCTGAAGCTGTCCAAGTGTCTGTGCAGGCAAAGTGCTGACAGTGGTAAATGATTTTGAGAGTTGTTGCTGTCAGTTCCAGTCTGGCTCCAAGACTGGTTGGATTGAATCATTGCTTGGGCTGCTAAGAGTTAATTTTTCTTGGGAGGGACCTGTGTAAAAGGCATAATACAGCCAAGGTAACGAGACAGTGCTTCTGAAATTCTTAATTTCATGATGTCCACTAGCTTTGACAGAGTTAGTTAAGATGAAACATGAGAAGAGGTTCCACCTGCTGTTTTGTTTTCCCTTGAGAGACTTGCTTCAAAGGGGCAGCCCAGGCTCTGTGAGTTGCACCTGAGGAAAGACTTTCCAGGCTTAAGTATTTTAAGTTTTTGTGGGAAGATGTGGGTTATTTCTGAGGGTATTTTTGTTGTTTTGGCTTAGGTATTACCATGGGGAAGCTTTTTGCACTAGTACTATAATGAATATTTATTTCAATATTGATTTTCAGATTTTTAACTGATTCTAGACTTTACTCCATCAAATTCATCTATGGTATGTTTAAAATAAAAAATCTCTCATAGTTTCCTTTAGAGGAAGCAGCTGTGGGGCAATAATAGATACATAAGTGTCTACAGCGAGAATTTTTTATCACAGCAAGACATAAACTGGTGTTTATTTACTCTATAAGACCTTAGGGCAAATTCATTAATATTCAGCGATTGTGTGGGTTTTTCTGAACAGAGATTGCAGTTCCAGTGCATAGGTACTCATTGGAAACATGATAGAGCAGCCCAGCACATTGTGTTGAAAATGATGGTCCTGCTTTCTGCTCTGTGTCTGCAGTGTTATCCACAATCCTTGCCCACACTGATTGCTGGTCATGCCCCATGGGAGCCACTGTGGTTATTCTGCTGTGATTGTATTGATACGTTATCTTAATCCATAAAGGAACTAAAACCCCAGCACATCAGCAGGAGTTTGAATGTTGAAATGTTCTCTTCACTGACTTGTACACTTTTAAGAAATTGTTTTAGAAAATGCATTTTAGGTTATTTTTTGCAGAAGGGTTGCATAATTATTGATGTCCTGTAATAATCTTCTGTATAGTCATGGTATACTTCCATATAGTATAGTATACTCCACCAGGGGTAGTTTGAAAATATTGAAGCTGTTTATCAATTTGAAAGAAAGCAAAATATTGTGCACTAGGTATCCTGCATTTCCTTCCCAGAGATATAATGCAATCCCTGCTTTTTTAATTCAGTGTCTTTTGAAGATGGCCTATTTAGCATTTAAACTTTCCTGTGCCTTTAAAGGCCAAAATGGAGTGGGATAATAAATTAGTTACCCAGTTAATGTTTTTTTCATTATGAAAGAGTTAAGAGAAATATGCTGAAACAGGATAGTAATGGCAGTGGTTTGGTTTCTCCTCCTGTGTATTGTTTAGTAAAAAGAAATGAAATTATTTATCTGAAACTATGCAGAAATAGTACTTAAACAGAAATCAGATTGGAAAAATATTAAGCAGCTAAATGTATTTAGAGGAATTGAGTAGAATTCACTAGAACATCTTCCAAATGATGTGACTGATTATTCCAAGTTTAAATCAAGAATAAAACTGCTGTACTGTTTATGTGCCCTTACCCCAGCCACCCGCCCAGCCAGTAATTTCAAGTGCCTCCTATAAATCTGGCCCCCAGTTTCAGTTTCCTGAAGTCCCTCAGGTGCCTGCAAAAGGAAATCTACATGTGAAGCAGAGGATAAATGGACTCTTTGGTCTGTGGCCCAGCAATTCAGCCCTCCTTTAGGGAGCATCCCTTCCCTGGCTCCCCAGTGCCAGTGGTGCTGTGCAGTTTGTCCCTGGCACAGGGCTCGTGCCCTGGCCAGGGCAGGAGAGGCCTCAGGGCTTCTCTTGAAGCTAAGCTGGCACTGGGGACAGTCACAGGGGGTTGGTGGCTTACTGCGTTCATCAGCTGCCCACGTGGGAGGTGGTGCCAGGGTTTTCCATGGATTTGCTCCACAGAGGTTGTGTCCAGGGGAGGAGCTGAGATAAGGAGATCAATGAAAGTGTTTGCATAGGTTGACTAATGTGTTTTCAGACATAGTGCAAATCCAAAGTCAAACCTTGTGTACCAGATGTACAATTAGTAAAAAGAAAAAAAAAATCAAACTTTTATTCCTGGTTGACATTTAAACATGGTTACATTTCTTGACATTTAGCAGCCCAAGGCATAGGTTAGCAACAGCACCAATGCTAGCTAAATTAAGACATCCAATAACTTTCCCATCTTTTGCTAAAGGGGTGAAATTTTTAAGCTTGCTCACTGTGACACCGGTGTAGCCTTTAGGCCATAACTTGGTTTTATTTAGTTTTCTTTTTCCTTTGTCCCTTTACAAGAAGCCCATGTCACCTGTGTGCCCAGAGTGAGCTGCTGTTGCAGGGACAGAGCTGTGAGCAAACTGCTCTGAGGCCACAGCAGCTCCTGGGTGTTGGCTGAGGTGGGGAACTGCTTGGCTAACCCCCTGAAATACCCCACTAAGAAGGTTTTTCTGCCCAGAAAGCTTACTGTCCACAGGGACAGGACTGGCAGGTAGTTAATAATGTGAAGCACTGTGTTTATTGCTCCCTGCACAGATTCAGAGAGCATCATTTGTATTGCCTGCCTTCACTCATCTGACTGATGCCCCAAGTGACCCTTGTGAAGAGAGCTCCTGCTGCCACTCTGCTGTGACTGAGTCCTTTCAGCTCATGGGGGACACAGTAAGCTTCCTAAATTAGAAGTCAGAGTATTGTCCCAGCAGAATTTAGTCCACCTGTCCTGGAAGGATGGCAGTAGCTCTGTGACTCCACATGGCCTGAACACACTCCTTCTGTCACTTTGCATGTGTGTTTGTATGCACATGTATGCACCAAGTATTTGCTGGCACCAGCAGCTCAGCATGCACAGTGCTCAGCACCCCCCAGTGCTTTAGTTACAAAACCAGACAATTGGTTTTCATCATAATATATTTAATTTATGAGCAGGAAAGTATGGCTGCGGCACCTAATCTCCCTTTCTCTGTATTGCAGACTTGGTCTATCTGTATGAAACACAGTAACTTCTGTATGGCTGTGGGATGTCTTGTGTTTTCACAAAAATTCATCTTCTAGGAAAGTTCCACTAAAGCTTGGTGTCAACCAGTGGAGAATCTCTGCATTCTCCTTTGGATAGTTGCACTAATGGTTAGTCACAGGTGATGGAAAGCATGTGCTTTATTTCTCATTTGAATTTCTTGTCAACTTCCAGATGCTGATTTGTTTTCTGCAAACCATTTGCTAGATTAACAAGCCAGTTGGTGCTTAGTGTATTCTCCCAATGAAAATATTAGGTGCTGTAATTAGGTCATCTGTCTTTTTTTCTTTTTTTGTTATAAACTATACCAGTAGAACTCTCCAGATATTTCATATTAAAGTACTTTGTACCCTGTTCTAATCACTTTTGCAGCTGTATTCTGTCATCTCTGGTGATGGATTATTTTTCAATTCTTTGTAAATTGTGAAGACCTTATTCTACTGCAAGTAATTATAGGTTGTAATGCTAATATTACAAATGAATGTTTAAAGGAACATTTTTGTCTTTGTCTAGTATTTATTTCACATCTCATATTAGTATTTACTTCTGTGTGAAACTGGATTTGAAGAAACTCTTGTTATTGAGTAAACCATTGTGGGTAGGGCCATATGATACTATATGATTATTGCAATCATCAATATATGTATGTTCTCACCCAATCATAAGGGAAATATATGTAACTTTTAAGCTTCACTGACACTTACAGGTAATAAAATGATAATAATCACATCTTTTTGCCCCTAATATGTCTCTTTCACTTTACTTTTCACTTTTTCAGTAGAGAGCTAGTATTTGCCAAAAAGTTGTCTTGCAAGGTAGCCAAAGCTGGCCTTACCAAAGGATGTGATTAGCTCCTCCAGCCTGTGTACCAGTGCTGCCTGCACTGCTGCCTCCCGCCTCTCCAGCACTGTAGCCTTGGCTGATTCTGTCACTGACAGAAACCACCCAGTTTATAAGATTTGTAAACAGAACAAATGAAAACATGACCCAACCAGTTTATCAGTGGAATTATGACAGAAAGCATTAATAGAATTTCTTCAATAACCCTGATTCATCCACAGTGCTGCAGTAGGACTATCTGGTATTCTGCAGTGTCCTTTAAACTCCAGGAATCTTGCAGAAGCCTTCATTCCAGATGAGCCAGTTATTTCCTTGGTATTTGACATGAGAGCAGGCTCAGTACGTCTTAGTTACTGTTGCATAGCATAATGTAGGGGTATTGAATAGAGATAATTTTAGTATAATAATACTCTTAAATTTTTTCCCATAAGACATGGGAAATCCTCTAATTGTTGCTTGGATTTTCAGATTTTATATTTACACACAGTTATGCTTCTTGAGTATATTGTATTTTGCATAAATGTAACATGCTTCACAGGAAAAATGAGATGGGAGGCAATAGTTGATGCTGCAACCCTGGTAGTGCTCAAGGCCAGGTTGGATGGGGCTCTGAGCAACCTGGTATAGTGGGAGGTGTCCCTGCCCATGGCAGGAGGGCCGGAACGAGATAATCTTTAAGTCTCTTCAAACCCCAGCCAGTCAATGATTCTAAAATTGGAAAAAAAAAAAAAAAGATGGAGAGTTGAGAACAGTCAACTCAGAATGCCACCTGAGCATTAGGTGGTTAGGTACGTAGCAAATAGATGAAGATTTATATGCATGCAGTAGACTAACTCAGAAAAACTGTGGATGTCCAGCTGATGTACTGCAAATAGTTTGGGATGCTTCAGTAGGCAGATGTTGTCCCTTGTGTAGTCATTCACCTCTGATTAGGGTAGATGTAACTCTTTCTGAAGTGAGTAGTTGTATTTGGTTAGATGGTGTATTTATGTCACAATGAAGTAAATGAGAACATGTTGTAGTGCTGCAGACTGAGAATTAGAACTGGATTTATGAAAGATTTTCCTGATGGTGTGTTCAAATATGTTATATATTAAATTGATTACATCATGAAATGATACTTAATGAATAGTTTTTGTGGTTTAACTGTAGCTGGTAACTAAGTTCCACACAGCCACTGGCTCCGTCCCCCTATTCACCCCAGTGGGATGGGGAGGAAAAAATTAAAGCCCATGTGTTAAGATGGGTTTAATAATGGAAATAAGTAATTAATAAGTAAAATCTAATACTAATTATAATATTAATAAAGATAATAATGATTAAAAGGGAGAGAACAAATGAAGAGAGAGCATTGAAGCCCAAAAAGGACAAGTGGTGCACAGTGCAATTGCTCACTGCCTGCGGATGGCTGCTCAGCCCAGCCCCAGCAGTGAGCAGCCCCTGACAGCCAGCTCCCCCCAGCTCATACACTGGCTGTGACATTGCATGGCATGGATTGTCACCGCTGTCACAGCTGTCCCAGCTGTGCTCCCACCAGCTTCTTGTGCACCTGCTCACTGGCAGAGCATGGGAAATTGAAAATCCCTGACTCAGTGTGAGCACTGCTCACCTACAGCTACAGCTTCACTGTGTTACTAACATTACTGTCATACTGAGTCTGAAACACAGCACTGTGCCAGCTGCTGGGGAGAAAATGAGCTCTGTCCCAGACAAAACCAGGACAATAGTCTTCAAAGCTGTCAGACATTTGTGTGGAAGAGGATAATTAATTTAAAAGTCTCCAATGACTTCTCATTTCACTTTACAGCATTTAATTATTAAATTATGTAGACAGAGCATAAGACTTGAGGCTTGAAACAGAAGAATAAGAAACTAGTCAATATACGTGGTGCTGGAATGGCAAGGCAATAAGAAATCAGGTTTTATTCATTATGCTTGTTGGCAGGCTTGGAAAAGTCTCCAGATAGGTTTATTATTGCAGATGAATGCCAGGCTGTCTTTCATGTTTGATTTTCATAAATGTTTGCCTTCAGCCTTGCCCCAAAAACATTCAAGAAGGTGACTCCTTTTGCCTACTTATTTCTTGCCCAGAGGTGATGCTCCATCAGTTTCCCACTGAAGGCTCTCTGAGGGAGCACTTCTGTGTGTCCCACTGTTCTGAGGCAGTGCACTGCTGTTCCAGTCCTGTGCTCAGCAGTGGCTCTGGGTGGATTGCTTGCTCTTGTTATACTTGACCAGAGAGGCTGAACATTGTTGAGTCAAGCTCATGGTCTATTTGGATCCTTCCAAGCTCCTGAAAAAGTACCTGGCTTTGCAAAGAGCTCAAATACTGTGTGTCACTGGGGACTGCCCTCACCTTTCTAATTCTTTTGGTGATGGGTATTGGGTTTTTTCCCCTTACAGTTTAGCTAAAGCTCCTAACCTGGGAGCTCAGACCTTGATGAATGCCAAAAGCAAACGGGAGTCAAGTGCTTGTGCTTTGCGGAGGTGATGGGCACTGGTTTGATGGGCACTGGTTTGATGGGCACTGGTTTGATGGGCACTGGTTTGATGGGTGCCTCTCTCTCGTTGCAGCCCCCTCACGTGTCAGATGTGGTGATCTCCATGGTAACTCAAACCCCCAGACTCTGGACAGCAGCCTGCGAGGAGCAGCATTCAGCAGCTCAAGGGTCTCACGACCAGGTAAGCCAAAAGGAGTCACCAAATGAGAGCTCACCTCTGGGGTGCCACTCCTGTCCTGTCAGGCTTTTCCTTGGGGAACTCAGCCAGGCAGTCAGGCTCTGTGCACATAGGTGTTGGTGGACTCCTACCAGTGTTGTCACTTAAGGCTGTGACAGTCCCGCTCACTTGAGCAGATGCATTTGACAAAAATCTGCATTTGTTCGGGTTTGGTTTTTAAGATACAGATGGAAGAAGCAAAACAAAGAAGTACTGTACAATTCTTTAACTCTTAAGGCTTTGGTCCTAAGTAATTGGTGTGGTGGGAAACAACCCCAAAACACATCAACAGTAACTCCTAACTTTCCACTGTGCCTGCTCCACCATCACTGCTGCCCAAGCTGTAACTTGTGGCCTGAGCAATCTTATTCTCCTACAGTGGACCAGAGACAGCTTCTTGTTTGTGTAACATTCATTGGTTTTCTGCAGCATTTTCACTTCTCCAGTACGGCTCATGCTGTGGACTAGGGTAGTATCTCTGCCTTATACTCTTAGATGTGTGGGAATTTGATTACTACCTTTTGTTGTCAGGCTTCACTGTCATTTGTATTGTTTCTGTCCCATTAAGATTGTGTGTATTTTGTAAGTCTGTGGCTTCTGTGCACTGTTTTCTGGGTATTACCTGCATTATTTCTTGCTTCCTATATAAGTCCATTTGGCTGTGATGCACTGTGCCCATCGTACAAAGAAATCCGTATTATTCTGGATAACAATTTATACCTTTACTGACCAGTTTGACAGTTTCTGTGCCATTATTGCCATCAACAGTATTTACTTCTGAATAATTGATGATACTCTTAAATAGTGTTGAGTAAGTTCTGGATGATTTTGTTGGAGGAATGTAGAGCACTTTTTCAGTTATTATTTCCTGGTAACAGCTACTTTTTCATATGTATATCTTAATCACATCTGATGAGACTGATAATAATTTCTTACTCTGAGTTGTGTGCAGCTGTAAGGTAAATGCCATTCAAAAGTCTGTGTTTCATTTATGGAATAACATCTGCTGACCAGAGTTTGTAACTTTATCAGATGATTAGATAAAAAATTTTCTATTTTATTTAGCAAATTTCTGTAAAATGGTGTTGACTGGTGTCAGTTTTGTTCATATAATTTCCCAGTGAATTTATCCTTTGGAAGTTCAGTGGTTATTTTCCCTGAGATTAGTAATGGCATAGAGCTCTGTAATTACTGAGAACATACTGCTTACCATCCTCAACCATTAGCAGAAAATGCTAGCAGCCTTACTGAATTTCTGTGATGCTCCAAAATGTATTGAAAATCAGCATCATTGAAATGATCCTGTCACAAACATTCTGGAGACTCTTAAGGCACAAACTATTGCAGTGTACCAATTTAAAGTTGACTTTTAACATTTGTTTTTGTTACTAACAGCCTCTTTATCCCTAAAAATGCTTTTCTTCTACTTAGAAGAAAGTATATGTTGCTTGTTTGGGGTTTTTTGTGTAGCATATTTGTATTCCTTTAAAACATGAATCCCAAGTTGGAGGTCTTGTCCTGTTTCAGTTAGCCAGATTTTCCCATTAGAATTAATTTCATTGGGTTTTCAAGTATAATCTGTATTTCAAGCTAATTACACCCTTAACCCAGAATAGGAATATGATTTTTTTTTTTTTTGCCACAGGTTGCCTTTTTTGGGCTATTTAATCATTACCTTTGGTCCCTGGTGGCAGTGGGGAAGTGAGAGCTGTGCACATTTTTACCCTTGTTCTTTCTCCCAAGTGCAATTTTTTCCCTAGTTTACTAGGCTAATGAACTTCCATGCTTGCTATTAACTAAACTGTTTCAGATACCAAATTGTAATTACACTCTGGGCCTGTACATTTAATATGTATTCTAGCAATTAAATTTGGGAGTGCCTGATGAGTTACTACTGACTGCATGGCATTTCTGCTTCTCTCAGATGAATGAGATTCACAGTTCTTTTTGTGTTTCACAAACACAAGCAGATCATCCAGTTCTCTGATACAGTTTGGTGGTTTGCTTTACCTCAAATTGCAAGAGTACATCCTTCTGGGGTCTGCTAGAAGTTCAAGACCTTGACATCCTAAATATGAGTAACTTTGAGGAATAATGTGCTAATAATGTAGAGTACCATCTTCTGTACCTTTATCTGGCTCTTCGTGGTGATGTCCCCAGCACTTAGAATGATAGCTATTGTTAACTGTTGTTGGTGTGATAGGTGTGACAGTGATAAGAGGTCAACTCTATCAGGAATATCTGGGCTATGTTATGTGAATGACAGTATTTTGACTGGAAAACCTTTTAAAATGCGAAATAAAGCAAACAGATGAGGTGAAATTACATGTCAAAAAATGAAAGGTTGGGGAAGCTCAGTTTGAAAAAGTAGGAAAAGTAGATGTGTGCACGTGATGCCTAGGAAGAAACAGGTCATCTTTTCCTAGTTTTATGTTTCTTGTATGAATTAGTTACTTTGAATTTAAGAATAAAATAGATAGGATGTAGTGGAAGGTACTTAAAATGTATCGGCATATCAACAGATTTCTGTTGTTCAAAGAGCTTGGAATAAGTGCAGTTTAGGAATATCACAAATGAAATGTGGTAGTGCAAGTTGTGACTGTTGGTAGAAGTGCAGAGGCACAAATTAATTAAAAAAGAAAAGTTCATTATTTTTTGAAAGCTTCCAGTATTTTTTCAGAAACATTTATTTGGTGTGATTGAAAAGAATGGTCCATTATCCCTAAGTTAGCATTGAGATACTTTATTTTGAGGAAATATGTGTCTTCTTTTTGCATGAGAAGAACACTGCATTTTATACAAAGAAATTAAGAGAAACTATAAACAAAAAGTTTGCTTGCAAATGCATGATTTGGAAAAGTACCAAAATACCCCCATGCATACTGTTCTGTACACAGCTTTTATAATTTTTTTACAGTTACTAATTTTTAATGATTTTTTTCCAATTTATTTAGAGCTTCATAAGTTATATTGCACAGGTATAGGGTACAGAGACTTTCTGTATGTTAACTGCAGTTACTGTTGGCACCCGTTCGCACCAAATAATTATACTGGTCAGTTAGATTTATGGACTAGAAAATCAAGTTGCTTTTAAACAATATCCTTTATAATTCTGAGGTTTAATTAATAAACTCTGTATTGATTTTGTTTTCTAACATCATTCCTCAAGTGCTGCCATCAAATAATATTGCACCTGAGGGTGTACACATGAACTATTCATAGAGTGGTTATTCTTAAAAGTCTAATGGCATCATAACTGTTCACTGAAAAATAGTTAACTGTTGGAATAATATTTTTTAAATAAGCATATTTTAAAAGAACATGAACATTCTTTAAATTTGCAGCTGTTTCATGGCTGAAGTTGAGTTTTATTTGTGTATTCCCTGGTATTTCTCTTGCTACTTGGTGAGTCATGGTTAACTGAACTCTGATTTTATTAATGAAATATTAATTAGTACTTTTTGGGCTGTCAGCTAAGTCAGAAAAAAGTATATGTAGCTAGAACATGGCCCCGTGTATTTTACATTGTGGTAGAGAGATGAAATTACTATTCCAGTCATGGCTAACTTCTGAAATATTTGCTTTGAGCCTTTCTCTTACAAAGTACAGTTTTAAACTACTGCTGGTAGAATAAAATTATTGTGCTGCCTTTTTGTTTTTTTTAATCTTATGTCTTTAAAACAGCTAAGGTTTCAAGGAAGGTTTTCAATGATAGTAAAGAGGATGCTAGCATTGCAAATAGAGGTGGCAAAATGCCTTATCCTTTGATTTTTAAACTAAGCTGCTGATTATTTAAGACCTAACTAAGACCTTGTAGGACTGAACTGTGATAATGCCATACTCTGCTATTTGATTTGTAGAGCACATCATGCTACCACATTCACTGTGCCAGTCACTTGAAAGTGCTAATAAGAGATATGCAAAGTGGGAAAAGGCAGACTTTGTTGTAGTCATTAATAAGTATATATTTAGTTGATATAGTATAAATTTAGTATATATTTAGGAATGCCAGCTGCAGTGAAAGGTTCCTGCCTTCATGAGCAACCACTGTGCCACAAGGAGGGGGAATGGAGCTCTGCCTTGCCCAAAACTGCTCCTCTGAGTGCCTTGCCCAAATGTGCTCCTCTGAGTTTGCCCAGCAAAGATTTCACACAGGTCAGCAATGCATTTTCATCCACCCAAAGTCTGCTTAACTTGTCTGGGCAGAGCTGCAGAAGCACACCCAGGCCAGTGAATTCAGCTCAGGCTGAAGCACTCCTGGGAAGCTCAGGGGTTTGTTTCGTTGGACACTGGGCACACACTTGTAGGGGGATACAGTAGGGGTAAATGAAGGTGGCATAGAAAGTAATCTTATCCCCTAAAGAGTTGCAGCTGAACCAATTACTAAGGATTAGGAGCAGGCCTGATGTTAACCGGCCACAGCTGTAGCCAGTAAGAAGAGTGTTATAAAAGAGTGGATTGGTTGGCTGAGGGGAGCTGGAGTCTGAGGTTACTGAGGACAAGGAAGAGTCAGTGCCTGGAGGAGCTGCCTGTGAGAAACATCAAGGAGGTATGAAACTCTAGCACTATGGAACCCTTGCAATGTAATGACAGCACTCTGAGTGTGCAGGCATTGGGCACACACTGAGTCCGTAGCACGTTCTGGGCACACGATGCCTTCTGCAACCTGCCTCTGATGAGGGACTGTGTGAGTGCGGTAAATCAGCTGCTTCCCAAACACAGCTAGGACAGTTTTCCTCTGAAGACAAATAGGATTTTCTGCCTTTTAAAGGTTGATTCAAATAAATCTTTTATTTTAAACTGAATTATTTTACTGCATTATGGTGGAGAAAGGGAATTACTACAGTCAGACGTGCTCCTGAATAATTTGAATGTCTCATGCAGCCATCCCACATGGAAAGAGGACAGGTAATATAATTGCTTTTTCAATAAGTTGTTAATTAAGCCTTGGAGATGTACAGGATCTATATTTCCATGTACATTTTTGTATGACCTTGTTCCTATCTGGACTGCTTTGATTTAATGGAAGATGAATATAATTGATGGATGAACATATTGTTATATGCATAGTGCATGCTAAAAATTTGTGCCAAATACACAGATTAATATCAGTTAATTGCAGAAGAAATTCCATCTTCAAGCCGCTTGTGAACATTTTTGCCTGGTATTTTCCTGTCTAGTCATCACACTAAATGCTGTAAATAAAGAGAAATTTTTTTCTTTTTTTTCTCAAAAGTTTAAGTAACGTAGTGGTGAAAGTTAAGTGTAGTTCTTTGGTGTAAACTGGAGATATTTCTGGTGTAATTAATCAAAATGGATTTGCTAACATGGTCATCACTGATACTGTGTTTTTACTTATTCACTGAGGTTACAGGTTCACATTTGACTTTTTAATCAAGGACCTTGGTCCAAGCTTGATTTTTTTCAGAAGTGTGAATACAGGGATTAGGAAAGTTGTTGTAATGGCATATTTGGAGAGTGAGTGATCACCACAGAAAAAGCTGAGGTGATTTAAGTACCACAGAGCCCACACCTGAGCTGCAAAAGCAGAGCACTCAAAGTCCATTCCCAGCCAGCTCTTACTGAAAAATCTGTAAATGACCAGGAAGTTCCAACTTTAAGGAATGCAGTGAAAGATCAGTCAGTAGCGCTGGTTCAGCTGTCAGGGACGGTGAGCTCAGGTCAGGAGCAGAGGCAAACAGGTGCAGCACACCTGGTTTTACACCAGTACTGCCATTTGTGTGGTAGGTCTCAAAACAGTCTTTTATTGACTCGCCCATAGCCTTTGAATAATCTCTGCTGTGTTCAGACCTTCACATGTGAGATGGCTGGCCAGGGTTCTGTAGTGCTGGATCTTCTAATAAATGGTTTTGGAGATTGGGCACCTACTCAGAGAATATTGGGGAACAGGGAAGGCACTCTCCCAAACATCTCTGTTGTAACAGAACAAGGTGGTTTTTTGATTTTTGTTATCTCTGAAATGGTTAACATTTGTATTGGTTGCTCTGTGAGCTCCAATGTGATTCAGCAAGCATCCCAAATGTCTGCAACATGAATTGTTTATCGTCAACCTAAATCAGTTTAAATAAGATTAGTTCAACTGATGCATGCACAAATTAATTTTCCCTTTTATCTAACCAGCTTGCAGTCCTAATAAACAGAATAATCAATCATAGCTGCCTTCATCTGTAGCATGATTGTATATCTCTGATCAAGGAAATGTAGAATAATTTCTCTCTAGTCCCTACTTATTCCCCCCTGTAATCAAGGTTTCTGGATATAATGATTCAACTTAATAATTTTTACATTTCTTGATAGAAAAAAAAAATTCTTTTTTTTTCCTTTAGTTTGTATGTTTAAAGGAAGATTACATTCAACATTGTAAAACTGAATTTAGAAATATATATACTTTTATAAATATATATAAAAATAATATACACTTTTTTATTACTGAATATCTTATACTTTTAAAAGTATAAGATATTCTTGTTTCTCTGCTGCACAAAAGAATGCCAGTCTGACTCAGAGAACTCTTTGTAAACACAATGGCAATGGTACCTTGCTTTGAACAGTTTGTACTGTGTGCTCATCCTTTTCAGTAATAGCTGGTTTGAGGCCACTGGCATCTTTCTTACTGATTGAAGTGAGTCCAGGACTCTGGCTAGACATTTTCTCTCTTCATTGAATTATAAAGTACCAAGCAAAACCTGAGGTTAGCTTTGTGTGAGATGCTAGAAAAAGCCAAAACAATTAAAACTTTCCTTTAGGTCGCTGTCCTTCAAATAGTGCTTTAACTTTTATGCTGAATATTATCCCTATATATCAAATGTCTTTAATATTTAAATTTTATACATATATAGTATATCACACATTTAGTAGTACTTATGTCTAGATAGGCAATTACAAAAAATACATAGTGTTCAAAACATGACATTTTTTTGCACTCACATTTTACAGCTTCATAGTGCAATTTTGCCTTTGGTAACCAATTCTGCCTCTTGAAACTGCAAAATACATCAAGGAAACCTGTTTTCAGAGGTTTATCTCAAAATGCAAGTTCAATATGTCCCATTAAGTGCAGTTGATAATATTAGGAAAACAGCAGTCTGTATGAAGAAATATTCCTACTGTGGTAGTCATTGGTCTTTTCTGGACTGCTAGTTAAGAAATACTGTTCCAAGCAAGGCATAGCAAGGAGTTGACATGGAGATGAATCTTTTCCTCTATATTAAAATTAGTGCATCATTATAAAAAAATAATAATTCTTTTACTGGCAGAAAAGAAGGGTGAAGTACACTTTTTTGAATAAATATTGTAATGTGGCCTTAAACAACAGTGTGTCATCTTGTTCCTAATGTAATTCCATTCCTCAAATAGATATTAAATATCCTTGGTCATTTAAGGCTCAATAATTTGCTTCAAAATTTGACCTCAAATGTAAATTAATCTCATGTTTAAAAATAAATTACATCAGGTTCTAGAACAATAACCTGATTTTGCACTTCTAGTTTCATTCCTTTTTTTTTTTGCAAATTCTTATTTTTTAAGTCAGAAGTTCAGCTGTGTTAATATATGGTGAAGTCTAAACTTAGTATCTGAAATGACATGAGGTCTTTCCAGCCATGTTTTCACAAAACATTGCCTCAAACATTTCCAGAAAAATTATTTCATTCCAATATTTTGTTTATTTCCTTCTTTTAAAGAACTCCATGTTTATGTCAAGCTATTAATCATAGCTGGATGACTGTTTTAAACAATTTGAGTTGATAAATTATTGTTTAGTAGTAAACTGGAGAAGCTGCTTTTCCTTGTAATGTATGCATGCATTTGATTTCTCTCTAGAAACTGATAGGTCTTTATAAATTATCTTCTTAAGAGCAAGCCCAAATCTTTTGAATTTAACCTAAGTAGATAATGTTTTGGAAGTCTCTTAATATATGCAGTCTTTGCAAGCTCAAAGAGTGAAAATTCTCCCCATTAAGTATGTGTTTAAAATGATGCAAAGATCATTAAAAGCAGAAAAGTAACAAATACTTAATCAGTTTTTAAAACAGTAACCCTAGGCCAGAGCAGCAAAAGTTAAGGAAGCAAAGCTATTTGTGGTGCCATCAATGTGAAAATTGTGCTCTGAGGAATGAAATCAGTGGATGCACTTGGGCCAGGGAAGTGAAGTGAAAGAGGAGGAGGGAATGGTCTGACAACCCTGGCTGGGAGGTCTAAACCCAGGGATCCTCTGAATTTCTCTCCTCCACAGATGTTTGATTAGCCAGTGTGGCCAAAATCAAAGAATAAGGGAAAAAAAGTCTTGGTATTAAGCCTGCTGTTACTGCCTATTACCAGTTTTATATAAACATAAATTTGTCAGCTGTTCTTCCTATTTTTTTTCCTATAAATTAACCATCTTTCTTTATATAATATAAACTTTGTTCATCAAAATTAAGTTTTAAGAAGTTGCAAAATCTCCTTACACAGAATTTCCATTTATCTTGTGGATATTATTTCAGTCCTTCCCCAAAGCTTTTGTGGTCCCTTGTCTCTCAGAGCTCTCCTCTTGCTTTGATCATCTGTCCTGTAATCTCTTGCCTTGCATACAGCAGCTTGGATAAAGACTATGTCAGCTTTGTTGGAGTCCAGCCTCTTGGCACATGTTTTATCTGGACTCCTAAGTCTGGTTTGGGTTAGGATTTCACAGGAGAGGGAGCATTAAGAACTCATTGGTAGGTAGAGGTCTGCATCATTAAGGTTTGTGTTCCTAATATTTTGACACAAGAATATTGGAGACAAATGAGATTGTGTTTGTATTGATTTAAACCATTGCTGCTATGCAGCTGAAAAATTGTATGTTCCTTTGAAAGAGAAGGCAAAATAGGAGTGGCCTTGTTTTTACAGGGATGGAGCAAATAAAATTTCTGGTACTGAGGCAAGTCTGTTGCTCCTGGAGTGGATTTGTTGATGAAATCTTTCAGATGTATGGTTTTTGCTGTGGCTTTGTCCCCGTTGCTCGAGTTAACTACTAAAGTGAGCCCCAGGGCTTGTTCAGATAATTGTAATAAAGCTTTTCAGTGGCTCTGGAGAGAGTTTACACAGCAGGTTTTATTCACTGTGGGATTTCTTAGTATTTTGGAAACTTGCATCATTCTCTTTATTGAACTTTTATTTTGTCTTGAGAAGACACCAGAAGCTTAGAATGGGTGATTTTCCTGAAGCCCTTGCAGACCCAGCAGCTCTCAGTCTCCTGTGAAGGTGTCACCTGGGAGGGCAGGTGCAGAGCTGTTTACCACAGTCAGACGTGATCTCTCTGTTCCAAATTAAATCTGCCTGAGATGGTTAGCAGGGAGCTAATCAAATCACCAGCACCACTGGATCTGCTCCCAGTGCCTTATCAAAGCTCATTTAAACTGCTTTAAACTAGATCTGAACTGATAAAACAGATAAATTCATACATCTCTGAGCACGTTTTCCTGCTCTTGTTTTTTGTATTGTCTGAGCCTAAAAACAAGGAATAAAACGGCCTCATACACGGTGCTTTGCCATCTGAACAGTTCTATTGATTTAGCCACTCTTAGTTTGGTTTTGAACAATGCAGAATAGCTTTTCATTTTAATTATGAATGAAAATAATTCCTATTTTCATATTCAGTGAAAATATTAATTATTTTCATTCATATTAACTAATATAGCAGATAAAAGTTAATGTTCTGCCCTTAGAATTGCCTCACTTCCTTATGGGTAATAGACAATATATAAGTTGTTGGGGCATTGCTTTAAAAGCAGTTACTTTTTCCCCATAGTAATTAAATACTTGAAAACAACAGTCATTTCCTGTGGATGGTGTGTAATCTCTACATAATTAACAGGCTTTTCAGCCCAGTGTTGTAATAAAACCAGTCAATACTGTGTTCCCCCATCCCCAGTTGTATTACACCAGACCAGTACAGTGAATACTAACTGAACAGACCTGGAAGCAGAAAAGAACTGGGCTGTTAGGAGAATTCTTATGAACCTCTTTCTTCCCCTGCCCATTTGAAAAGCTTCCATTTTTAGTTTTGGTTTACTCATCAGTGATATTCAATTGTCAATAATCCATCCTCAGGTTTGAATTGTGCTGTTGGGTCTGTGTCATCTGCAATACCTTTGATATGGCAGCTACAGAAATTAGGCAATTGAAAGTGGTCACTGGGACTTGATTCCTGATTTTTTTTTTTTTTGCAGGCATTTTTAATGCTTTTTCATTTAATTAGTAAATCACTACTTGAATTAGGCCCTCCAAGCTGAAACAGAGGTATAAGGATGAGGTCAAGACTTAAAGCAAGATGTGGTTGCTTACTGTACATGGTACAGGATAGATAGAAGTGGATTTTTCAGAAGCCTGGCTCTTGGGAAGGGATTGACAAGGTGCCTCTTTTTTCCAAGTGAGATTATTTAACTCTTGGAGCTGGCAGGACAGTTGAAGTATTTCTGAATATATAAAGAATTGGGAGGAGGGGGAGCAATTGCAAGATGGTTTTCTGTATGCTCTGCTCAATGGTGAACTATCTTTGGAGAGATTCAAATTGAATGTTGAGCCTATTGACACAAACTTACTCCCCTCATGTTTCAAGGGGATTTGATTACATTAAAGGCTAAATTATGGCTTTGAATTTGCATACAGATTTTGGAAAAGAGCAGCATAGCTTCCAGCTGAGATATCTTTCATTTATGAATGTCTCTCCCAAATACTGGTGCTAGTGCACATGGTAACAAGGGAGTGTTTGCTGCATTTTTGACTATTAATCATAGTCCATGCTGATAAAAGACAGTCAGATCTAACTCACCTTCCCTGTGAAACAGACAAATGACTAAGTTTTGGTCAGATACAGCTGTTTGTATCTATGGCAACAGCACTGCAAAAAGGGATATTGAAGCACTGTCCCTGCAAATTAGAGTTAATCTCAGTTTGACACACCTTCTTACTAGCAGTAATATGCAAGAAAAAAAAACAAAAAAAAAAAACAGCCGGTTGACCTTTGGTTTCCTGAAGTCAGTTTTATTCCCACTGGCTATGGCAGTAATACAATGAAGAGCAACATAAAATCCCAGGTCTGTAATACCATTTGTTCAAAGGCTTTGCAGGCCATACAGCAAGAAGTGCCAAACCTGGCCAGTGAGGGCACAGTGCTGTATTAAACGTGCCCAGCCATGGCTGAGCTCCCCACAGTGGAGTTCTGCCACTCCAGAAGTGTCCTGCAGCCCCCTGGGGTCACCTGCACTCTGGTGGCAGCTGGGACACTCCGGGCTCCCAGCTTCTGGCTGTCAGGCTCCACAGGGGTTTCAGCCAGGAACAACTTACAGGGCCCATCAATACCATTATGGTGCACTTGGACTTCATGATCCTAAAGGTCTTTTCCATCCTAAATGATTCTTTGATTTCACATCCTGCTTGTAGCTCCAAATCTTCTATTGCCTGCATTACCTGTAAAAATTGAGTGTGAATTTTTGTGTATTTTTTATGCTACAGATATTTCCAGATTTTACCATTCACTCTTTCAGTGGTAGTAGTAAAAAAGTGATTGCTATCAAAAGTATGACGACAGTGATCATCATATCTTTTCCTTTTTTTCTTTTTTTTTTTTTTTTAATTTTAGTGTCAGTTATCTAATTAATGCTATTTGGGTAGAGCAAATCAGGTAAATATTTAAGCAGATACTGTAAATGTTGCCAAGTTTTGTCAGCTGTGTCTTGGAAATAGAAAACTGCAAATTTTCAGCCACCCCAGTGTTAAAATAACCTTCATTCTGAATACCCCAAAAACTAAGGAGAAATAATGAAGTTTTGAAGGATGACAAAGAAATGAGAAAAGGCAAAAATAATTGTGGGATGTGACATAAGAAAGAGTGAACTTAGAAAGGGGATAAACACATTTTTTTTGTGTAGCCCCCTGCATCCCTCCTCTTTGTCCTTGTAAGCTGTGCCTTCCTTAGAGGTGAAAGCAGTGAGGTTCTCTGGGTTCCCTGGGATCACTGACATGCCCCTGCATCACTTGAGAGCCATAAAGTCTCATCCTTTACTTTAATAGCTCCACTGGGCTTAGTCAAGAGCTTTAATGGCAGTTCTTTGGGAAAGAGGCTTTGGCTTTCCATCTCCTGTCAGAGGGACTTGCCATATTGTGCAGCAGTTCAAAAACAACTGCTAATACCTGCAGTGAAAACAAGGAGAGTAAAAAAGGCAAGAATGTGTGTTGCTGCAGTTGTTGGGAAATGCATTATACTTCTGGCACTTCATTCTCCTCTGCTAAGGCAGTGCTTCTGCTCATATTTTGTTTCTTTTCTGGAAGATGAACTGAGGGAATACGGAGATAAGCAATTGTAAAGGGAATTTTTGGTTGTCTAAGCACATGCACAAATTAGATTTTCCCTCCCCTGCTTCTTCTGGCTATCTGCCAATTAATAATATGAATTAGCAGGATCTGGAAGGTTGTGTGTGTGACTAAATTCAATCAACCTTGAATTCAAAGTCAAGGCTATTTTTTTTAAATTTAGAAGATGAAGTGTCTTGAAGAGAATTTTGAAAATGAAGATATGTGTAGTTTGATAAAGCTTGTTCTATCATTTTGGGATTTTGTTTCATTTTTTCTGTAGGTCTTGGCCAGCTAATTACCACAAAACACTGGTAAGGTCAATGAATCTTAAGTGAACTATTCTAAAGCAGTTTACAGTGAGATCTAAGTAAAAAGATTGAGTTGTATTTCCCAAGGTTGCAGAGTTGGAGTTGAGAATCAAATGTAATCTTTGGGAATCATTCTTCAGCCTAAACTGTGTAGTTTTTATCATTATTTTGAATTACAAAACACTCTTCATTAAGACAAGTTTGAAATATTTTCTTTGTTTCAGTGCTCAAAGAACAGTCTATTTACAGTTTCGAGTGCTGCAGGTGTTTTTCTTTCTCTTAGCACAAAAATGGCTTAGAGAGTGAACAAGACCAAACATAGGACTTGGTAACAAAGACTATCTCTGGATAAGACTGGTTTTTTCTATAGATACTGGTGGCTTCTTATGAAATTTTGTTATATTCCAGGCTTTTAAGGCAAGGTGAATTGTGTAGGACATGAAAACAAATATGTTTCTGTTCGACACATTTTTAAAAGGTAATTACAATACAGACTTTAACAAGTAATTGCTCTCTGAATTTTCTGTGAATTTCATTTACAGCCTGACTCACTTGTGTGGTCAAACTACATTATTTAATGTAAGAGTGATTGTAAAACCCTTGCACATTTTTTTTTCTAAAAAAAGGAATTCTCTTTACCTAAGGACAGAAAAATAATTTAGTACATGTTGATCTCTTAATATATCATTCAGGTTTTTTTTTTTAGTTATTAGATACAGCTTACACACCTGCATTGCTGCCTGTGCACCAGATTGACCCTTGAGCTGAGACATTTGCAGTGGCTGGAGCAGCGCTGTGGTGGGCAGAGCCTTGGCAGGATCCTCAGGGCTGCCCAGCTTACCTAGGGCTGACTGGAGCTGATGAAATGCACCTGTCCAGACGAAATCAAGGTTGCAAAACAAATCTGCAGTTGAACCAGACTTCAGAATCAGGCATCCAGATTTTATGCCTTTGGTTCTGCCCATTGGTGCTGTTTACAGTAAGGTAGCAAGCGCCTCATGTGGTGCTCAGACTGAGGAGTGGCACCAGGGGCCCCTGGGGACACCAAACCCCAGCCAGAACAGACTTGTGACAGCTCCTTGTCCTGGCACACCTTCACCCACACACTGTCCATCCCTGCCCAGAGCAGGGAGAGCTGAGGAGAAGGAGCAAAGTTCTGCAGTGAGGCTCCCAGAGCAAGCACGTACCTGGGGACTTCATTCTGCCTTCAGCCCTGGTCCCTGTAGCTAAGCCAACCAAAACAAATGGGTCTGTGCTTCCAGTAATAGTTTACAGGCACACTTAGCTATCCAAGAGTGGCATTTTCTCTTTAAGTGTGTTATGGGGCATTTATTTTCCTTGGTTGTGAGGTCAGAGATTAATGTGTGACTGTATCAAATACCAGATGTACTTTTAAAACCGTGGAGAGTTTAGAACACAGTGAAGGGCAATGTCAATACTCTGTCAAAGTATAGGCCAAGGAGTTTAATACTGGAAGATGTAATTTGGACTTCAGACAGAGCAGTTTTCCCATGAGGCCCTAACAGAGACAGAAAACCGTGTTCTTCAGTAAATTTTGCTACAGCACTGTAATAAAGTTATAAAGTTGTTCCAAGTGACAGAAGAAAGGTATGTTGCATCTTTTTTGTGTATGTCCCATGGCTTTTTGTGTCACTTTTTTGCTGTATTTGCAGCTCCATAAAATGTTTCTCATCTTCCATATATAAAAGTATTTAAAACCAGCATGCCATTCATCATCCACATCAAAAGCCTCTCTTTAAGTTGTTGTAAGTTTATGTAATGTCCAGAGCAGTAGAAAATGAAAACCAGTCTAGCAAGTTCCTGGAATAGCTGTTGTACAGAAGTTGTATTTGCTGCCTTAGTTACAGGTCCAAGCCCTCAGGCATGTTCTGCCATGTGCCAGTGCCCCTGTTGATGTGTGGTTTGGTTTCAGTTAGGCCTGGAGCTGCACAGTAATGAGCCAAACAGGGCAGTTGGAGTACCAAGGGCACCTCAGGTTCTTTCCCAGTCTGATATTCTTGGGTGGATAAGCTCTTTCCTTCTGTACCATGGGCTTCACCTTCTCTTTGGTCTCCCAAACTACAGTTGTGCTTTGCTGTACTTTACTGTGGAAGGCTACCAGCATCTTTGCAGTGTCAAAATTGTTTTTATTGCATCTTCTAACACCATGTACATCCACTTACATTAATTGCTGTACAGGTGGTAGGTTACCCATTTTGCTAAGCAGCAATCTCTGTGAATAACTGGTTATCCTCAAAAAGGAATGTAATTTGTGGTTTCTGTTGGCTTTCCTAGAGGTATTTGATTGTTATGTTTCAGTCAGGTAGTTTTAATAATCCTGAGGTGAAATACTTGAGTGTGGACCTTTCTCTGACTACTTCCAAGACTACGTGAAGGCAACCTCAAGGGAATTTTTGGGAAGACTTTATTCAGATGTTGACTGTCAATAGTATCTCCAATATAATTTCAGAAGAGGGTGATGATGGCTGAGTGTTTGCTGTCAAAATAGAGCTGGGGTCAAAAGTACTATTCAACTCCTGAATGCAAATGCCTTGTCACATTTCCCTTTGGAAGCAGCAGATAACTAGACCGAACTGAAACTGAAGACAGTGTGTTTTTTATGACACGAATTGAACTCCTGCCAATGACAAATTTCAAGGTACATTGTGAAAATGAAGCGCTGCAGTGCTAGCTGAAGTGCATGCCATAACTATGAATAGATGTACCCATGTGTGGGACACAGCTCCTACCTCTCTGTACTTGGGGAAAACAGTTTCACATGCACCAAGGTCGACAGAGTGGTTGTATTCTGCGAAGCTCGTGTCATGCATGAAAGTACATAAAGACCATCTGGGAACGATAAAAATAGCCTGTCCTGGCTGGATGATTTGTGTGGTGGCCAAGGACTGATACGCTCATTCAGGAAACGGCAAAACAATGTCAAACTTGTTGGGAAATAACCAGGCTTATTTTCATCCTTGGGAATGGCCTGGTATCTCATGGAACCAAATACACAAGGAGACTTTCAGCCACATGGTTTCTGAATGCCCTGAAGGAGTCCCTGTGAACTGAAGTGGTTCCCTGCAAGCAGTGGGAAATGTTAGGATTATTCTTAATGTTTTAAGATTTCAGGTTTGGTATATCGGAGGAAGACTTAGAGCAATAAAAGAGTTTAACTCATATCTATTTTTTTTAAGCTCTTATATGAGTTTATATCAATTTATCATACAAAAAAAAAGCTGACCACAAGCTTGTGGTCGGCTTTTCAGTTATTTCAGTTATCTCCAAATGGTTTATATAATGATCTTGTGTGAAGATGGTTTATAAAGCAGGACTGAAATTTTTAAATTGACCTATAGGAATGCAAGACATACATCTTAAATCTGGGTAACATTGGCCAGATTTTTTTGTTAAGCTCAGTCTTGGCAGGATGATTCTAAACTAACAGACATATCTATAAACAGTGAAACTCAATTTCAGCCTTTCTGTGAAGTAGGAGAAAGAGATATTGGTGATGACTGTTTTTCTGATGAGTATTTAATGTGTCACAGGTGTCACAATAGCAGCTTCTGAGCACAGTTTTAATGAGGATATCATACCAAAATGACTTCTGTAGAAGCCCTGAACCTGAACACTGTAACCTGTGACAAGTCTATCTCCTGGTTTTTATTGTTAATGGATATGCTGGATAAAGCTGTGTTCTGCAGCCACATCAGGCCGTCCAGGCACTATTTTAAATGCTGTTAGGAACTTTAGGAGATGCTTTTAAGAGAATAGCTGTAAACCTGGCCTGGTTTAACACTGAGCATCTAATTATTGCCATACATTTCAAAACTGCCATTTTATATTGAAGACAATGTAATGGTCTGAAGGACCTGGATGTGTTTCTGTTAAATGGATTTTGAGTCCTCAAATGGCTTGTTCTGTCACTTATTTATATTACCTACCAGCAGAGTGGTGTGTACAGACAGGGAATTCTGCTGTGCCCCATTAATTGAGCAAAAACTAACTACAGTTGTGTTTTCTTTCACACTTCTGGCTAAACTTGGATTGAGATTGGTGATTTGCAAGGGCCAGGCCTTTGTGTCCCCCAGTGCCTGCACTAGCAAATTTTGTTTGTTAACCTATGCCAGACTCAGCCAAAATTTAATCTGATCTGTGGGAAACAAGAACAGCTGTAGACTTCAGAGGGAATTTGATTTCTGAATTAACACAAGATTTTAGATGTACTCACAGCTCTTTGGTCTCCTGGTTTGGTTTTTTTTTTTTTTTCATTGTTATAATTGTATAAAGAGGAATGATGCACTTCTTTTGAATGTGAAAGAACATACAGGATATAGTTGTAACCATGAGAAACTTGGGGTTTTTTTCTGTTTTTCCAGAGTTATAAGAGGATTTAGTGTTGAAGAATCTGTTCTTTCTTTGCACAGGGATAGTTTGATCTTCTGTCTGAATGAAGGCAAAATCTTGAGAATAGTTTTTTCACATTTAATATTCCTTATATTTCAGACCTTGTCTTGGGAATACTTACTTACACTGTAGTTTTTCATCCCTTACTTCTGAAAGTGACGTGAGTGAGTATTCTGCTAAAGAAAATGGATGATTTCTTGAATGACAAAAAGGTCATTTTACGTAAGAGGAATAAGAGATACAGTTACAGGCACCCGTTTCCTGGTGAAAAAAATGTAACACATTTATGCCACTTGCTGAATACAAGTCTTCATTCATGTGTGATCTTGCAGGGAAGGAGAGATTGAAGCTGGGTTTTTTCCCAGGTTTCTTGAGTGGTTTCAAGTGAGGGAATGTAGTGTGGGTGTTCCAGGAGTTGTGAAATCTTTGGAATACCAACCTAAAGAAGAAGCAGTTGTGCAACTTTCCTGTTTTATAGCCTCACCTGTAATCAAATTAAATGATGTTTCCTAAATGCCATTAGAGGGTGCAATTAAACAGCAGGAATTAAATAGGAAAGCATTTCTTTGCTCTTGGAATGGAGCCTCTCTCTTCAGCTGGCATTCTCATCCACCCCAGCTCTCACTGGGCCACATCCCTCACCTGGCAGCCTCTTCCCTCTTCACTGTGTCTGTGTCCTTGCCTTGTCACTGCAGCTTTTCTTCCATGTCCCCAGGATGCACGTCCCTGTGCTCAGTCCTGCCCATCAGCTCTCTCTCAATCCGTGCCATTTGCCACCAGTCTCCCGAGTTTCAGCCCTGCAGTTCAGGCTTGGCTCAGACCCTGCCCCATGTGCAGAGTTCAGTGTCTCTGTCAGGCTCAGCTGGCTCCAGGGAGAAGCTCAGGGAATGGGGTTTGCCTTGCCAGGAGAGAAAGTGACTCCAGCAACAGGTGGCAGGAGAGGATGAACCAGTTGGTGGCCTTTGCAGCTTTAATTTTAACATTCCCATTGTGAGATCCTTGATGATGTGTCATGTCTCTGTTGTAATTTGTGTTGTTACATGGTTCCGTTTCCTATGGATTAGTGAATGTAGGCACCAAGTGTAAATGGCTTACCCCTCCAGCTTCACTTCATAGGCATTCTAGCAACTGGCTTTTAAATGGCTTCATATAAGCACAAAAATTAAATAGAAGTGTCTTTATAAGCGAAAAGGATCCTTACAAAAAATGGGGAAAAGATGTAATTTCACTTTTTATAAGCTAATTGCCCCAGTTTACACCTGCTGCAACAGAGTATTTGCTTAGAAAAGTGATTACAAGAGTTGAGACATGATATTATTCTCTCACTGGTTAGCTCACATGAAGTAAAATAGCTTTAAGGGTCTCATTTGATATCCATTGCATCTTAGTGGCATCATATGTCTTGCAGAATTGTTTGCAAATTTAATAATATAAAGAGCTGGACCATACTTGTGATGAAGTTACAGCAACACTGTGCATGCATTTATGGTGCTATGGGATTCATTATAACTCATCTTAAGTCAGTGATTTCGTTTATTTAGTTCTACCTCCACACTCATAGAAATATATTTGACTTCTTGTCTCCAGGCTTTTGTTTCCTCTACTTCTACTTTATTTTTATAGCAGCTCAGTCAAGAGGTCAGTCATTGGAACATGATTGAGCACTTAGACCATCCCCATGAGCATGTCAGCCACTCTCTGCACAGAGTTAGAGCTTTATGGAAGTTCAGTGGAGAGGATGGGTGCAGCTCTGCTGGTTGCTGCTGCTGTAACCAGGACAGAACCAGGAGGAACTGGAAGTTCAGTTAAAGCAGGACTGGGGGTACAGGTGAGCAGCTGACATATGGGTGAATGTTTCTGATCTTTTTTTAATACATCAGAAGCATTAAGAGTTCTTACACACTGGCATTATGATTAGGCAGATGGCCTAACTTGAGCTTAAACTAGAAAGGCTGTTGTTAGTTTTGCTTTTTGAGGAGCAGTAGAAATGATTTTGTTCTTGTTTCTAACAGTTGAAATCATCAGAGGGGCTGGAGATATGAATTTGTGAAACATGCTTTACATTTGTGTTCACATTGTGTCACAAACGCAGTGTTGTCCTTCCCTTTGGAAGGGAATGGATGTGGTGCCTTAGAACCATAATAGTTAATGACACATCCTGAGAGCCTCTGTGTAACACCAAAACCTACAAAGACACATTTAAGATGTATTTGTTAATGTTTTAAGACTTTTTTCAAAATACTGAACAGTAAAAAGTCATTAACAGTGACACTGTGATCTTCAGAGGTGGGAGATTCATCTCTTAATGTGAAAATTGCCATTTGCATGTGCATAAAACTATACTTGTCTTAGACTATCATTATCATTGTTGATTTTATACAAAAACCCTGTATTGTTTTATTTTGCTACATTTTATATAGCATTCCTTCCAAAAGGAATGCAAAGTTTATTACTAGCTATAAGCAGTTGTTTTTCTCAGTGAAATGTGCCTGAACTCCTGCCCTCTCCCAAAAAAGTCTTAATTGCTTGATCTGGGTGTGTGATAAATGCTGTATTGGAATGTCCATGTCAGGTCTTATAATTGAAAAGCTGAGAATTTAAAAAGAGAGACGCTACAATCCTATTACTAGTTAGCTCACACAAAATAAAACCATTTAAGGTTGTTTGTTTAACAGGTCTCCATTACATTTCAGTGACTGCATGTCTTAGAGAGTATTTTGCAGTTTTAATAGTCTTGGAAGACTGGTGCATAGGGTAGGGCTTAAAGTGTCAGTGGCTAAAAAGGAACATTTCTTAAAGAAATACCTGCGGTAGTATTTTCCTTTTTTCCAGTCTTATTTTCCATTTTCTAAAGAGAACAAAAAGCTATTACCCAGTCAGGTAACAGTGATGTATTAGTATGAAATGTAGAAAAGGTGAAACTTTCTCTGTTTTTAAGATTTTTTTCACAAAGTTTTTGACTGGAAGGAGGATCATTTTCATCAGTGTATTTGATGTGGCAAACCTGTCTTTGGGACCTAAGGGATTGTAAGCATTCATAAACATCGGGTTAAATCATGAGGCATTTATGTAAAAAGGAGAGAAAATAATCAATTCTTGCATCACTGTGAGTCATTTGGTTTCCTTTGCAGGCATTAGGGTTTAGAATATCCCTTGCCTCGAGAGCTCCAGGCCAGCACTGTACAAGTTGGTAGTCAGTAAAAAACTTCAGTGATGGCCCTTCACTGATGGATTTTGTTTGATGGCATCTTTCTAGTTTATAGTACCAAAATATTCCTCACTGACAGCAGAGCCATGTTATAAGTGACATTGGCAAAAACAAGTTTTGTTTCTTTTCTGTCTTTGAATGCAATCCCTGAGAATAAGTATACCTTGAACAATGTTTGTGTGCATTTCTTATGGTCAAAGGAGTTTAATATTAGCAGTTAAGAGTTTAAAATTTCAGCAATTTTCAAATTAAATTTGATCGAATTAAAATATAGGTCCTTGTAAGCAAACAGCTATGCTATTAAAGTCTGTGCTTAACTGAGAAAGAAACAAATGAGAGAAGGGGGGAGAAGTCTTTCTCTATGTTTGTTAAATTATACTTTTCAATTTTTTAAAAATAGTTCCATAAACTAGCTAAGTCTTATAATTGAGTGCTTAGGAGAAGAATCCTTGACTCATAAAAATAATAAAAGATGTAAATAGAGCTGCAGGGCATTAAAGATCATCCAGTCTAGAACTGCAGGAATAAGTGACTGATAAAAACCAGTATGAAAGACAGCAGAGAAATTTAAAATTCATGTTTTGATTATAATAGTTTTTCTTCTGAAATACTTGTTGGGAAGAAGGTGTTCTCTGCTATCTGGTGGGATGAGACACCTGAGACTTCCATCTCAGCTGTGGCCATGATGCCCTTTGCCCTTCCCAGGGCTTGTCACCCTTCCCTGGCCATCAGCTGTGGCTGCTTTCCCCTGTGTAAAAAGGCTCTGATCTGACAGGAGCCTTTGTCAGAGATAGCACTGCCTTCCTGAGCAGGAAGCAAAGTTAATGCAAGGATAATACTTTGATAATTGAATTACAGCCTCTAACAAACATGTGCAATGTGTATACAAGTAGTATTTTCAGAAGGCTTTATTTTAGTCAAATTTGCACGGATTTTCAGTGTGACAACAAAGGCTCTGCCAGGAGAGCAGCCTCTCTGCCAAATCCCTGCTCCAAAATATAGAGGCACTGGAAGTTCTCATTGAAACACTGAAACTGTATAAATATTGGCAAAATTGGGTTTTCTCCACCTTCACACTGAACCGACTGAAATATTTTTGCTTATGCCTTCCAGAAAAAAAAAAATTGCCTGAGGAACAGACTCACTGTGGAGCTTTACAGTCCAAATAGTTGAAATGGAGTCAACTTATAAATGATAAAATATAAGCTTATAATATGTCATGTTTAAATATAGGTGTTGATGTCTGCTCCTTGCATAATGCTGCAAAGGCCCTTGTAGAAATAAGGAGACCAATTTTATCTTCTCTTAATAAGGAAATGTAAAACATATGTAAAAAACAGTGGAAAAGATAAAAGAAAATTTATCTTTGGGGGCAAATGCTCAGATTTAGATCAATTTTTCATTGATGCTGAAAAATGTTAAAATGTATATGATTGTGTAGCCAGATACTTGCAATAAACAGGTGATTTGTGAATTAAGAGTGGTTACAGATCCTTGCTGCTTTTCCTTTCAAGTCTCTCAGTTCTTTGCTCCATAGTGGTTTTGTTTCAGCAACCTGTAACCAGGTGTGAAGTGTGCTCTCCTGGGAGCTGGAAAATGCAACTTTGAACCCGCTAATTCTTCAGTGAATACTTTAATCTTCAGCCTCTTAAATCTGTTATACCACTTCCACTGCCACCTTTCTCCTTTCTTTTTTTTTCCCTTTTCAAATAAAAGTTCTGAGTCAGTTCTCCACAGCCAAAAATACAGATTGGAGCCTGGATTTGGAGCGGAAATTTGAAGCCATGAATCCCAGTCTCAGACAAGTGTCTAATCCACGTCTACAGGAAAACACATAAATCTTTGGAACAGGCACATAACTCTCCCTGTGCCTTGTAGAGGGAAATTCATAGCTAACTAGGCTTTGAGAATGATGTTCCAGGAGCTGGATGACTGAAATACCCACTTGGTTTCAGTATCCTTTGAAGATCTAATAGGCATGACAGTGTGGAGTGTTACCCTATCTATCTTCCTGCATGGCTTTTCCAAATAAAATTTCTTTTTTTCCAAATAAAATTAGTAATGAGGACAATGAGTAAGATTTGTTCCAGTTTGGAAAAATTGCTTCCCTTGAATTTTTGCTGTTACTGATGTTCATTTTAAAGTCTTATGGAGGTTTTGCCTCTTTATAGCCCTGGTGTAATTTCTTTTTGTGTGAACTGGAAGACACAAATAATCTGGGCAGTGGGAGAGGGAGCACAGCCAGTTAATCAAGGAAGGGATTGTCCCTGTCTGTGTAACTCCTGTCAGACCCCACCCAGACACTGCATCTGCTCTTGTCACCTGGCACAGGAAAGATGTGACAAGCTGGAGGATGCTTGGGAGGACACAGGGCTGGACACTGGCACTGTGAGAGGGATGGGGGGACAAGGGGCAGCCTGGATGGCTTTGGAGCACCTGAAGCCCCCAGCACCCACAGGGAGTCCTTGGGATGGGACAGGAGGAGCAAATTACAACAGGTTTGGGCTGGGTTTAAGGAGAAGCTTTTCCCAAAGTGTTCCCATGGGGTGAGGCAGAGGAGCAGGTCACCCCAGGAGTCTGGGCCATCCCTGTCTGAGGAGGGTTTTGAGCTCTGTTGAGCAGCCTGGTCTGACCTCAGAGCTGGCCCTGCTTTGGGCTGGGACCTGAGATCCCCTCCAGCCTGTAGGTATCCAAAATCCTACTGGTGTTGAGCAGCTTTTATAATATTTCTATAATAGCAAGCCTATGATTGACACCTACTTCAGCCTTCCTCATCACCTCTAGCTTCCCTGGAGTCCTCCTTAGAGAGAAGGCAAAAAATGCAGAATCATTTTATTCTCTGATAAAGTGATTCTTGTCCAGGGATTAAAACCTTTAAAAGCTTCTCAAACTCTGTATGTATGGATTTAAGGCTTCAATTCTCTGTATCTTGATTTTTTTAAAGCAGGGGAGTGCTTTTTTTATTTAATCTGAGCTAACTAATAGCTGTGTCATAATATATTAAAATCCATTCTGAGAAGTATTTAACTGAATTTTTTTGTGAAAACCTTAGATTATGTCATGTCTGTCTCTAACTCCCAAAGGATTTTTTAGTTCATCTTACTTTCTAGGCTGTATGGCTTTTTCTAAAAGGAGGTTAGAAAGCTTTCCTATTAGCATTGCCTTTTAATCCATGGACTTTGCTATTTATATTAGGCCTGTGTAGGACCTCATGATGCTGCCACCAGAAATGTGAATCTCTGTCATTTTGTGGTGTTCATTCTTCACCCAAAAAGCCAGGAAAGTCTGGAATGACTGAAGAGACTGCCTCACCCCTCTTGGACTATTACAGCATTAAAGGGGGGAGGATGGATGAAAAGGCAGATAATATATAGCAAAGTGTTGTACAACTTGGATTATATTACTGCATACACTGTGTATTAATTTTTCTTAGCTATTTAAATCCTGGTTATAGAACATGGAGAGGAAAAGTTGAAGACAAATCAGTGTCTGAAATTGGTGATTGAGGTAGTTTTTATTAGACAGAAATTTCTCACCCTTAATTCTTTGAATTGATTTTTAATGGGAAGTTTCTCTATAACATATTTTGCAATGTGAATGCAGAAGAATAACCTAGAAACAAACTTTTTACTTTAGTGATTACTTAGAAGTTTCTACAGGCATTCTTTAAATGCAAATTATTTCCCTCCATCCATCTTCCTCCCCTCTCCACCTTCCAACAAGGAAAATAGTCCTATACCTTCCATAAAATGTAGACATTTAATAACCCTTCACCAGAGTTCAACTAATATAAGCTGTATGGTTATGTGTAAAAAAAATGAACACACACCAAAAAATGCTGCAACAGATTTCTACTAAGAACTAAATACACAGCAGTGATATATGCTGAATTTATGTATATATTTTTCTTTTCCACTGTCCCACCCTATGTAATCTTTGTCCTTACAGCTTTTAGCATTGACATTCTCTTAGGATTATTCAAGGGAAAACATGAAGTATTTATAGCCATAGTTAAAATTTTTATAAATAGTTTATAATAGGAACTGCCATAATAAGACTTTGAAATAGTTTCCATTACAGTTCTTTGTTTTTATACATTTTAAAATTTGAAAAATACTTCTTGGGGGGGGGGGGTTAAATTTTCCATGCTGTGAGTCTGAAAAGTATTTTTCCCCATTAATTTGCAGTACAATCCTTTCAGCTATTTTGGAATTATAGACAAATGGGGAAAATGCTTTTTCCCTTTGTACAGTAATAATAATAAAAATAAAGAAAATATTCAGATACATTTTTTGACAATACTACAGGGGGAACAAGGGAAGGTTGAAATATGTGGCAAGATCTACTCCCTTTGCTTTCTGAGGGGGAAAAAAACCGTTGAAAATGATGGAAAAATAACATCAAACTCTTTCCAGTAACATCTGCTGAGCTTATTAGCAGAAACTAATAAAAACACACCCCCTTAATGACATCCCTGCACATTCCCTTTGCCTGAGGCCATCCAGACATGAGCTGGCTGAGCTGCTGCAGCTCCCTGCTGCTCTCTAGACCTTGGTGGCTCTCTCCTATGGGCAGATCCCAGACTGTGAGGTCAGGGATGTGCCCATCTCCACCTCCCACATGCCATGGACAACACTGCTCCTTCTCCTGTCCTTTACTTCTAGGAGCCCCCAGCTGTGTGGGGCCAGCCTGCATGGCTAGAAAGCTGTAGGCTGGTTAGCCTAGCACAGATTGTGATGGTTCCTCTCAATCAGAGCTTTGCGAAGTCCAAGAGAAGATTTTATCATGCAATTTAGCAGTGTTGTCATGACAGAGTAGTACCAGAATGGTTTTCACTCTTAGCTTCTCTCCGACTGTACTTGTGTCAAGCTGTCATGAGGGATACTAAGCCAGGATGAAATTCATATAGGCATGGAATTGAAACAGGATTTACTGGGTATCTGGGTCCTGTGGAGGATGTAGCACACAAACCTTCAGGTATGTGGATGAACAGGCCCTCCTGTCTGGTGACAGTGCTGTGTCTATGCTGCCACTTGCCTGGAGAGCTGTGGGCTTGCCTCACAGCTGTGGGACAAAGGGACAAGGTGCAGGAGCAAGTCTCAAAGTCCTTTGCACTCACTCCCCTGCATGCCACATCCGTGGTCAGACAGTGCTCAGGGCACCTGTCTGTAGCATGCTGGGTTCTGGAAGCACCTACCACTGTACTGGGCACTGACACCACTGCAGCCATGAGGTGGTGGTGGTCTGGGTTTTGTAACGAGAATTTACCCTCAGGGTGGTGTAGGAAACAGTTTGTGTAAGGAACGTGGTAAAAAAACCAGACATGGATGTTTTATCCTTACCTCACTCTTCAAAAATAAGGTGCAGGATCAATGCACAGCCCAGTTCTGCAGTGGGGCACTCAGATGTGTTTGGAGAAATCAAGATTTTGACCCCAGCTACCAGTTGAACCATTTTTAGCAGCAAAGATAAAAATCAGAAATAATCAAAAAAGCCTTATTCAGATATTCTGTCTTTTGGGCAAATCCTCCAGACTGTCTCTCATTTCTCCTTCCAGGCATATCACTCTTATGTTCCTTGCCCTGCAATTGTCTCATTTAAAATGGATGCCTTGCCCATATAGCAGGTGGCTGAGCCTTTTGGAGGTTTCTGGAAGCTCCTTTTGTATCCCAGCAACACAGTGTCACCTCAAAGCCAGTCCTCTTCTAGACCATGGCCTGCCTCATCACAGTTGATGCCTGCTAGTGCCCATTCTTACAGACCAGCTCGGAAATCAAAATACTTCACATTTCTTTTAGTGTACATTTACTATTTAACATCAACTGAAAAAAAACCCTACACTTTATTCTGGATTTCTGTGGGGAATGTTCTTTCTAAAAGTTCAGCTGTGTTATCTTACATCTGGATCAGGTACAGTCATTTCTGGTAGTAACTCATGCCATCACATTCATTTCACCTCAAAACTCTGAATATGAAGTAAAGATGAAAACTTTAATTGCTAATGTTTTGTTGAGGTTTTACTGAAAATCCTGATATATTAAGTGAAAAATTAAATTTGAGATAATATATTTGACCTCTCTCGAAAATTAAAGAAAAGAGGTTATCTTTGGAGAAATTGTGCCATCTCTTTAAAGTTGCAATCTTCCTTAACATTTTTGAACATGTAGCAGTACTTGTAAGATTTAAAGCATATTTTTGTTGTATGACGTGCGTGGAAACGCACACAGACCATTGGTTACTGCACCATCAGACAATCATGCATTTTGGCCTAATTGGTTTGAAATGAGTGGACACATACCATTGTCCCTGGGTTGGTCCTAATTGCAATTTTGTGCTCATGTAAGGAAGAAAATCCTTGGTTCTGTTTAGTGGCAGCATTCCCAATTGACTTCAGTTGTTCCAAGACTGATGAGGTATCTTGGTTCTCAAACTAAATCCAATCATGTGTTTTGATTTCTCAAGCCTCTGTAATTCCTTCTTTTCTTATTTTAAAACAATTATTTTCATTTCATTTGCAAGCTCTAGTCTACTGTCAACCATTGCTTTCCCATTTGTCTTTCTGTGGCTTTCCATATAATATATTCGTGTAAATGACATTTCTGTTTTTTAAAAAAATTGAAGGTGCCTCATAGAACAAAGTTATGAAAGAGGTGAAACACAATTGCACTAATTAGGAAGAGCTAATGTGGGGTTTTTTTTCCTTTTTCCCCTTAGCAAAGAGACAAAGAGGAAAAATCAATACTGGAAAACCCATTTCATTTTGCAGCAAAGGCAGTTGGAAAAGATCCACTTGAACTCTTAGAGCTGAAATGCTGGAAGCTGATGTAATTAAGTAAACCAGCTGAGAACTGAAAAACAACCTGATCAAACTAAGGGATTATAACTATGAAAGATCTGATGCACTGTTCTGAACCTTTTCATAGAGGAAGTAAAGTTTGCTGGGAATTTGGTGATTAAAGGCTTATCTTCTGTTGATGATTAGTTATTTTGCTCTGGGAATTGTTGATTAATTGAAAAATGTTTGAATAGCACTTACAAATTGTTGGAATATCTCTCGTTGCCCTTTCTTTAAATAAATAGATGTGGGTTTGGTTCCAAATGGCTCTTCAGTTTGAAAGTAATTTATAATTTATTGAAAAGTAGTATTCATGCAGAAATAAAGTTTCTGCAATTATGTCCACCAAAGTGTTTAACTGGCCAAATGATTTTTATAAATATCTTTGTGATACTTTTTTCCTTGATTTTATTTTTTGATAGCTTACTGGATGATGTGTTATTTTGTTAACCTTTTTTCCTGGACAGGACAACCATTTTGATAATTCATTGCAGATTTTTAAAATAAGAAATACAGTAGGAGCAGTTACTATTCAAAAAAAGAATAATCTGTTCAAAGATAACTCTTTTTAGATGTTGCATAGTAATTCAACCTTCTCCCTGAACAACATTTTGATTTTATTGAAATGCAAACCTCATTTTTGCTAGGTTTGTCCATGCAGCATTTGATTCATCAAGAGTGACCTCTTGAAGACAGAATTGCAGGTTAATTGATCACTGGCACATGTCTGTAGATGGTATTCCTCCTTTTTCTCTGATTGGCACCAGATTTGGAACACTGATATGGTTGAGCTCACTGGCTAGTAGAATGAGATACCCTAATGTGTCAGGACCCAAGGCAGGCTTTTATTATATCCTGGCCAACTTTTTCTGAAGCTCTCAGGTACAGATTTAGTGGTTACAACTTTTCATGTGAGTGTCTTACAGGCAGCAGTGAGGACAGGAATGAGCTGTGGCTCCCTGGGTTTGTTTTGGTTTAGTGTCTTGGTCTTTTAAAAATCAGCTGAAGGTCACTGTAAATAAATAGACTTAAAACCAAAATAAGAGCCAGGCTTAACATTTGGCAGTGCAGGATTTTTGACAAGCCTATTGCCTTCTGCCATTGAGGTCCCTGTCCTTACTGATGTGCTGTTAACATGGGTGAGAGACATCTAAATGAGACAGTGCATACTGCACAACTCAATAACCATTCCCAAAGGAAATCACTCTCTTCTGGGGAATCTCAGCTTTTGTTTTCCCCAAAACAACAAATATGCTACTGCTCTTGGAAAGAAAGCTTCAAAATATTAACAGTGTAAGTGATGCTCACATCTGTGAGCATCTGTAACAAGTGTGGTACGTTAGATTTGAGATATGTGAATCGCCTCATTTTTGTCACTGAATGGTTTGGGTGACACGTGGTTGTCATTTAGAGTGAAGATAGTTAACATGTTTGTGTCCTCATTAAGAAGGGCCAGGGAGATACTGTGCAGCTCTTGTTGGGAGCACATCTTGATTTGCTTTCTTAAGTGCAAGGTCTCTAGAATGGGCAGCTGTTTATGTTTACATTTGATGGTTTTGAAGCAAGGTGTCTTGATCAAGCCTTGCAAGGAGGAATCAGGAAGTCATGCTTGCTCAAGCTGCATTTTGAAAAGGGTTCACTGTTAATTTGGTCACTAATAGTGAAGTTAGGAAGAATTATTCTTCTGTGCTTTATACCTTGTAACCAGAAGGAGGAGTGTGATGGTCTCAGTTCCATTGTCAGGATACTTGTGAAGAAAAGATGTTTTGCTCCTTAGGCTCAAGAAATGGCAGGAGAGACTGTGAGGGGAGAAGAGGCAGAGTTTGCTCTTTTCCTCTCCCAGAAGTTTGGTTTGGCATTTTGAGAAAGCAGCATGCTGGAGTTTCTCCAGAGAAGAGGCAGCTGTGATAAAAGCCAAGACTGAGGAATGCATTGGTGAGGGCCAAGCAGAGCTCGTTGGCCTTTGGGGAAGAGCTGCTGGCTGCTGCCTCTGTTCTGGCTGCACAGTAACACACATCCCAGAAATACAGAAGCGTAGGGCTCATTGAAACTTTCTGATGAAAGTATTTTTCAACAGAAAACACAGAGATTGCCTAAATGACTCATTTTGTGAGAAGTGGCTTCTGGCTTTGGGAAGTGTTTTTCATTAAGCTACGGAGCATATACAAAACAGTAACACATTGATTTGGCTGTGCTGCCACGGTGCCTTCCTAGAGTCTGCTTCAGTAATTACATTCACATTCTCTTCTCTGAGATGGGGAGACTGTCTCAGGTCCTGAGAGATGCACTTTGGTGCACAGATCTGTCTTGGGTGGGAAAATGGGAGCATAAGTGTGTGAACTCTGGTTCCCATGCAGCAGGGCATCAAGTGGACAATGTTAAATGTTTGAATTCTCTGGAAAGTTTTCATTTTTATGGAACCTCTGCTTTTTGGCTTTTTTCCCCCCAAAGCAAATACACAATTTCTCTTTACACCTCCCTGTCATTTTAATGACAATGTTGTCATCATTAACGTTTCAGTTGTGAGAAGACATTTCATTTATCTCTGCAGGAGATAAATGAAAATTTGAGTGTTTCAGCTGGGGTTTGGAGGAAAGGAGGGCATGGGGGAAGAAGGGTATAGTGTTTATTTTACCACAATGACCCAAAAAAAAATCTCTCCCAAGAAGTTGACAACTGCTCAGCATTCAATTAAAGCAGACTGGAGCTTGCAGAATTTTTGAAGGTGTAAGATGAGAGCTAGACCAGCCATCTGATAAATTTCTGTTAGCAGGGATGGATGCACAAATGGGAAGTGCCCAAGTTCCTATTTGAGTTTCAGGTTTAGGTTTTAGTTTAGGTGTTTTCCCTAAATGTCTGACCTGTTTCTGCCTTCCTGAGGGGGAGATTGACTGGTAATTCCCAGTCTCTATGGATGGCATGCTGGTTCAAGTAGCAAATGTAAATTCATTTCCCAGAATAACCTTGGCTGTCCCCTGCCCTGGGGTTGGCCTGGAGGGCAGGACATGGCCCTGGGGGATCCAGTGACCATCACTTGGAAAAGAGACAGAGGAGTTGAGTCTTCAGAGACTATTTCAAAATTGAAAAGATAATTTTCCCTTGATTCTTCAGCCAGATCTCCCTTATTTATGGCAGCAGTGCTAAAATATGCCTGGCAAAGGAAGAGCAATCCTTTTGAGCAAGGGGATGATGGGATGTGAATAAACAATTCTAAGCTGCCCTGGCCGTCACTGTGTTGAGCCATGGCTGTACATGAGGCTGCCTTCTCCAGAGCCTTGCATGGCCCATTAGCAGGATTCCCAGTGCTCCAGGCAGGTTTGATTTGGGAGCAGTGGTATGGAGTGTGCAGCAGAGCCAGGCCAGGTGCTGTGGTTACTCTGGAGGAGGCTGCCCTGGCTGCCCAAGCACAGGGAGGCGTGCTGCCGTTCCAGCTCCACTGGAGCCAGCTCAGCACCAGGTGAAACATTTGGCTCAGCAAAAGACAAGCAGCCCTAGAAGCACAATGCTGGTATTTGAGGTACTGTCCCAGATTTTAAACCCTATATGGGAAGCACTTCTGCAAGCCTGTCTGATAGAACTATTTAACAAACTATTGTTTGTTTAAAATAAGTGTTTGATTTAATTTTGAATAATCTTGACAACCCATCCATCCACTGATAGGGTTTGTATGTTTTGCATCCGTTATACTTTGGGAAGTGTTAATTGGCTCAGGTCACATTTTGGGGCATTCTTAAATATCTACAGGATCACAAGCCAAATTTTTAGAGGTTGAAGTAAATAGAACTTCCCATTATGTGTAATTGGCTGCAGGAGAAAGTGTTTCACGTAAAGAAAGTTCAAACACATTTGAATGCTTTTTGTTAATCCTCTTGACATTTTGAAGAATTAAGATGTTATTGCTGGTTTCAATGTGAAATGTCTCCAAAGGCACATCAGTATTGTTTATAAACTGCACTTCATTTCTTTTAAAAAACTATTAATCTAGGTAATACCAGTTGTCAGTAACAAAAGGAGGCCATCAATTAGCAGAAATAAATCAATCACAGTGGTGACTGAAAGTTTCTGTGATTTGCTACAGAAGTTTACATTTCTGCATTTAAAAGATATATTGAGGGAGAGGCTAGTTGTTTGTTCCTTATGTTCCTCTCCTCCCCACCATGTCTTTTTTAGCTGGTTTTATTTGTACTGTTTCTTTGCAGAGAAGAAGGGAATCAAAAGAGCATTAATGAAATTGAGTGTGGTCAGCCAGATTGCTAATTAATAGATTTCTCTGGGTAAAAGGCAAAATCTGTGTCTTGCTTTGGACGGGTAAAAGCTTTACAGTTGTGTATCTGATTGCTACCCTGACATCTGTGGGAGAGAAGAAACCTTAAATATATGAGTGGAGATCATCTGGTTATTTGTGGCATGGTAACAATGTGTGTATAAAGATATGATCTGACACATGTGTCAAAGTAATTCCTGTTGACTGACTTCAGAAAAAATGCATTGTAAATTCAACTATTACTGAGTGTACTTGGGATTCTGATACAAGGGTAGCTGCTGTAGAGGGTTTTTTTTCTGGAGCTGGGAGACTGTTTTGCAATCACACTGATTTTCTCCGATTTTAATTAATTTAAGAAAAGTCATCTTTAGAAAAACAAATAAAATCCAGCATTCTTCCTTTCCCTTGCCTCCCCTTTCCCAAAGCAACCCTCTGAATGTGGGAAATACCGTGTTAATATCTAAAATTGTCAGGATGCACCCAGAAATGGCATTTGAAGGTTTTGATTTTTTTTTTTTTTAATAAAGTTCATCTTACCACAGAGTACGTCATTGCTGAAACTGAATTTTTGTAAGCGGTTTCATCTTTACCAACTTTCCTACCACCAAACTCTGAAACAGCTATTTTTAAAATGCTTTTAAAAGTGGGGTGTTTTTTTTTTCAACCCACAGCGATCATTATCTTTTGATTTATTACTATTATGGCCATAGCAACGATACAGATGTATTTTTAGCACTCAGAGATGAAAATGGCCTTAACTGTTGCTGTGAATGTCTGTCCTGTTCTTCATTGTACAGCAATGGTTATGCAAAAAGGGTACAGGAGGTTATTAATTATTCAGGTCCAAGTCTGTTTATCTGGAAGTGTGAATAAAGTTATACTGAAAGTGGTGCTTTCCCTGCATGAAGTTGCCAGCTTTGGTAACTTCAGTCCTAACCACTACCCGTGCTTCCAGTCTCCTAATCGTGTGGCAGAGCAGTTTGAGCCCATTTTACAGATGAGGGATTGAGGAGAGCAGAGACTGAGTGGCTTCCCAGGGCAATACGTGGCATGTGTGACAGGAATGGATGTTGGATACAGCTGATGCTCTCCTCAGCCAGAATCTTAGCAGAAAGCATTCATCCTTTCCAAAGGAGATGAAATTTTCCTTACGGAGACTGAATGATTTTCAGTACTGTGTTTCTTCTTGTTCTCCATGAAATGTAAACTGTAACAATTAAGACTCAAGTATTTGAGGAAGACGTCTGCCAAATTAGCGAGCTGTGGTTTCGTAAGAAAAACCAGCATCCAAGCTATTGATGAAATACGGCCTGGGATAATAAGAGGCTTACCAGGGTTCCAAAGACCTCCATTTCCATAAATATGCAGAGACATCTGTTACAGTCATGAGTGACCTGCTGGTTTAAGCCATCAGTGGGGGAAGCGTCGTCGATCACCATCGCCTGCAGTAGCAGGTGCTGCTTTAGGCAGCAGGAATTACTGAGGAGGTTTTCCATGAACAAAGGCGACCTTTCCACTTGCCAGGAAGAGACAAACGGGAAACCGAAACGCCCGGCACACGCCCACGGTCTTGCACTTGTGAGAGCCCCGCGTGCCAAAGCTGTGTGTGATCACTCACTCACAGGTATGGTGTGGCTCACACAGCTGCACAGTTTATGTCTGAGGAGTGCTTGGGTCTTCTAAAACCAAACTACTTGAGTCAGATTCCCAAACAGGAGTGAATCATCAAGATTTAATGGAAAACGTTCAAAACAGATTTATCATCTAAACCCAGTGTTTTTGTTAGCAGAGTATATGCCCAAAATAGTAATGTAAAACCGTCATCCTCAAGGTTGCAATTACTTAAATGAAAAATTGGAGTTTAATTCTTGCTCAACATAAATGAACAGAGACATTATAATATTACAGCTTTATATAATGCAAGGATATTTGTCTTCCTTGTTGACTCAAGGTATATGGTAATCTCTCTCTTTCTCTTCCCCTCTGGCCCCATTCATTGCATAACACAGTTTTGAAAGGAAAGAATGTGTCTTCAGTGGATGAACAACTGGACAAAAAAACGGATTACAAATTCAGAGCTGCAGAAATATTATCATTTGGTGTGTTATACATGACTGTAATTGCCAGCAATTCTGAAAACGCTCACACAGTAAAGAGGAGTCTCCAAAGCACCTGTAGGAAAGCCACACAAGTAAAGGAGTTGACATTAGAAAAGTCTTCCAGTATTTAAAATGCTCCCTCTGACTCTCTCATCTATGTTAAGTACTTATTGTGAATTGTACTAGGAGGTGCAGTACAGCCTGAGTACTTGATTTCCAGTACGTAATGGATGCCTCACATGGGGACGTTACAGCCCTAATAACTGTATGACATCTTTAAATACCTTAACAATTCCCACCTCTGTTTTGATAACACATTTCATAGTAAATGAAAATAAAACAAAACCTGTTCTTTTCTCTCCCTCTGAACAGAGCGTGGATCACACTTCTCGTAAACCTCATCATAGTGAGGTTGGGCTAAGATGAGCATAACCAGTGACGAAGTGAATTTCTTGGTGTATCGCTATCTCCAGGAATCGGGTAAATTCTTGGTCTTTCTTCATAACTTCTGGTCATAAATGAAATGGGGAAATTGCCTTTTTGCATGATGTTGCTCTTGGGATGTGTCCTTGAGTGTTTCAGACTGATAGACTAAATATTTTTGCACAAACCCCTGTTTCTTTGAAATCTAGAACACAATAAAAGTGCATACATGCAGAGGTACAAGATACTGCAGTTTGGCAAAACAAGAAGTAAATAACATTATGTTAACAAATGCTTTGGTAGTGATATGTCAGCCAAAGTGATTTTTGGCAGCACAGGCAAAAAGCACATGTGTCTTGTATCTTTTTTTTCTTAGATACTTGAAATTATTTACATTGGGTCTATGTTGGCTCTAAAGAGAAATTTGGGTGCAAGTTTCTGATGTTTTACACCATTCTTAGGATAATTATGTATGCAAACTGAGCTGCACAAGTGTCATCATGGCTCTGTCTCCATACCTCTTCCACCTCTAGCTGTTTTCATATTGGAAAATACCACAGGACTTCAAAATCTTAAAAAAAAAATTGAATCTTATATTTTGGGTTTATTTTATATATGTAGTCTTCTTTCCACTCTTTGACTGCAAGAAGTAGAAAGTCTCTTAGCTAATGGAAAACATTCTGTTACTGTAGAGATGATAGGGGAGCTGAGAAACATTGACAAAGGATTTGTAACCAGCATCACCAACATTTTACTTGGTACTGACCCTCTGCTTTCTGTTGGTAAAAGTAGAATTGACTAAAAAGATTTCATGCTTCATATGCTGAAGCAAACAAACAAAGCTGTGCAAAATAGATGTCATCCTGTCAGAAGATTTGAAGCCAGTTTTAGAATAAGCCCTGAAGACCCAAGAGATGTCTTGTACAGAGAATCCCAGCAGGTAGAAGGTACTGCCTTAGCCTGCTTCCCTTGGTCACTATAACTGGTACTCATTAGATGCATTATTTTAAGTTGTTTCTTCCATTTGCAAGAGTCTGTTTCAATCCCAAGAAACTGAATCCCCATGCAAAGAATCTCCACTTAAAATGAAGAAGGTTTATTGTACTTCTGCATGGTTTGGTTTTTTGAAACAGTTCTTTGGGAGTCCATAGTTGGCCTGTGTTAGCTGTTGTCTCACACTCTCTAATAATGGAGCTTATAAAAAGTTGTCTAGATCTGGTGTGCAAACAGATGAAAGAAAAAGAGGAAGTATCAAAACTAAAATTTTGTCCAGACAAAGTTTACTTTTAAAGACAAGCCATTGTGTACAGCACTAAGAGCTCTTCGACATTATAGCAATGCACCAATGGATGTAATCAAAGATAAAGAATCCTGGAGTTACTTTACATTGTTATGTTTGGGTTATAGGAAATTCTGCATAACAGTGTATTAATGCAGTAGCTTTTCCTGATGTGGAAAAAACCCAACGTTTTTGTCCCTCTTGATACATGAGGAGGTGAGTTAGTGTTGTGTAGTGATTCAGGAAGCTTTGCAAAGTCAGTCAAGAATGGTGGGATCAGCCAAATGTGAGGGGAAAGTTACTCTAGGTAACATCTCCCACAAGCAAGCAATCACTTTTGCCATTTTACAGGGAACTTAACATGCAAATTTATATGTTAATGGCAAGTTGTACTGCTCTTACATTCTTATCTAGAGGGTCAAAAATTTTTATTATTTGATCCACACATACTGAAGACATACACAAAAACATCATATTTCCACTGTTCTGTGTATTTTATACACATAAGAGAGTGGAAATTGAGGTTAAATATTTGAAGAAATATTCCAATATGCTTCAATCTGAGCATATTTAAATCTAGATGTTAGATATGGATGTAGTAGATATACCTGGCAGTTTGTTAGGAATTCCATTCAGCAAACTAGAACTGTAACCAGTGATGAATCTGTTAAAAAGCTTCTTACATTAGGTTTGAACCTTTTTTACTGCTATCATCGTTTTTTCCAAAAGGTTTTTATATCTGTATTTTCAGATGAAGTAAGGCAATAAGACAGAAACTGTTATTCAGCATTTTGGCTTTCCACTGGTGACTATAAAAGACACAACAGCAAATGAAAGATATTTACTCCACAGCTTCAGAAATAATGCAGGCCAGATTTAAAGGGCTAGTGTTAAAATACAGTCTGAGTTCAAACCCCTACAGTTTAAGGAGTTTGCCAAAAGCAGGGTTATTACACTGATGATTTGTTAACATTAGCTGAAACCAAAGCTTCTAAAAATTTTATCAGACACAACCATGAATGTTGCTTACAAGGCCACACAAAAGTTCAATTCTTTTTTTCACGTATCTGAAAAAAATCTGATCATGTAAAACTTCCAGGCTTTTCCATAACATCTAGGCAAATGATAGGAGGAAGAGAGAAATAACAAAAGAGAAAAAAAAAAGGCAAAATGTCCCCATACTATTTCATGTATTTTGCATCTGCGAGGTACAGGAGCACTTGAGATCCTTTGAAGCATTGTAGCAAAGATGCTGAAGGGAGCTCTACAGTTCATTATGAAAATGCTGGCAGGTGATTCTAGTAGGAGTTCAGCTCTTGTAAACTTGAAGCTAGAAGTGAATTTCAGTAACTATATATTTCCTCCTTAATTTTCTGTCAGATCAGAAGCCTTGCACAGGAGAGAATTAATAGCGTTGAACTGTCTAAACCATTATTGTTGCTTTTTAACAAATCTTGGCATACTGAGGAGAGTTTCAGTGAACTGGAAAAAGCAAATGTTGTGCCAGAATTTTTAAAGGTTAAATAAGATGGTACAGGTAACTATAGGTCAAGGACAGTCATTGGAATGCTGAGACTAAATATCTTCAACAAATCTGAAGAGATGACATCATGGCAAATGCCAGCCAGCAAGTTCTTATGGATAATAGATCTTGTCAAACATACTTGATACTGCTTTTTTCCAAGATCAGAAATGAAATTGACAGAGATAGCTGTGCTGACATTAATACACTTGGACTATTTTATGACATTTATTTAGTCTTGTTGACACAGTGGTTAAAACCAAAATGAAATAACAGAGTAAAATCAGCGTAATCCAGAGTTACCAAATGGATTAAAAATGGGGGAATAGAAACATCTTGAAAAGTGATTATAGCTGGGGAGTATTCATCTCAAGGGTTACTTCTAGTGGGAACTCACAGGCATCTCTTCTTGGCATAAGGCTGTTCATCAGCTTTATTGGTTACCTGGAAGGAAATATAAAATGATTACCAAGTACATCTGCAGATGGAATGAAATAGTAAGTTGTGGCATTTGGTGAGTTACACTGACTGATAATGGGGTTTAACAGAAAAAAATACAGCCAGGGAGACTGCTTTGAGCTGCCTGCTGCTGGAGGAGCAGGCTGGAGAGGATGCTCCAGGGGCTGCCTGCTCCAGGGGCAGTGCAGCCAAATTCCTCCCTTACAGGACAGAATGGGGACAGGTTAAGGCTCTAAATGTTTAGCTGTATTAAAATAATTTAAATAACTAAGTAAATAGTTTTCTCACAGGTGACTGTCTCAGTGCTTATCTCTGCCCAGAAAATCAAAGCCATCTATCATAATTTCCATTTATGCTCTGTGGCTTAATGCCATAGGAACTTCACCATGAAGGTGACTTAGGTGTTAACCACTTCCCCAGTAAGACCATCAATGCCCCTTTCTTGAGATACAAAAAGTGTTTATTTTCGGTTCAAGGTTATCTCTTCCTATCCAAAGTCAAGTATTGCAGTGTCTAGTTTTCTCCTTTTTTATTATGAATATTTGTGGTGCACAATTTAAAGTCCATTCTTAAAAGTGCTGAGGCCTTTCAACCATTGTTTATCTCAGGAGTCAAACTTCTTAAAGTCAGGTTACATTTATTTGGAGGTGTCTTGATACAAAGTGCGCCTTTAAATGAAATGTTGGCCCCAGTTGGGTGCATCTATCTTAGAGTGTACAGCCAGTGTGGAGGTAGGAGCACACAAAATCACACTCCTGTGCTGGATGCAGTTAGATCAGCAAAGCAGGTCCATTGATGAAAGTGAAACAAGCTATACCTAAGTGTAGCCACAGTTCTGGCATCCAAATTATGTTAATTACAATTAATAGTAGATAATATTAAGACTAACATAATAATAATAATATAAGAATAATATTAGTTGTATTAACTTTGCACCTCTTTAAACACCTGAGAAGCGTGCTGTTGCTAGCAGCCATCTTCATTACTGACATAGACTTTCTGTTGGGTTTCTTTTTGAAAAAAAAAGTTTTTGAAAAAAAAATACACAATTCATAATGTAGAGTTTTCCTGTTCTGTTTTTTCCAAAAGAGAAACAGATAATTATTTGTCTTTTGGAATGAAAGTCAGAGCAGTACAATGCAATGAGGAGTGATGAGGATCCCAAGGAAATTTCTAAGAGTTGAGGGAGGATGGCAAAACCAAAGGGAAATCAAATGTCTCACATACTTCTTCATCTAAAATGTGTTGCCATCTGTTGTAAGTGCAAATCCTGTCTGTCCAAATGCTACAATAAATTACCTTCCCTACCCAGCCCAACATGTCAATTCAGTTATTACAGCTTTTCAAATGGAGTATTTTTGATGCATTGGTCATTTAACAGTGTTCCTTTTCTAGCATTGATATGCATGCTGCAGTCTGGAATTCTTGTCTGAAAATCAGATCCCCAGTTGCCTGTGGCTTACACTGTTCTCTAGTAGAACACTTGCTGTGAAAAATGTCTTGCAATGACTGCTTAGAGTTAAGATTGTGTAAGCTTCCATTTTCACTCAAATTTTTACTTTTGATTTGAATTTTTCCGTGTTTTATGACACATCCTTGATAACTGTTCCCCACTGTATAATCTGCGCCATGTACAGTCTGTACCACATCTAAGACAATAAAAACAGTAGCTAGATGCTTTTGTAAAAAAACATATCAATGACGTTTTTAGATGCTGGCTTGGGACAATTTACCATTTTACTTTGGAATTTTCATTTGTTTTCTTCCCAGCCATGAAAATGAATACAGCTAATAAAAAAAGTTTTTCCCCCTCTGTAAATTCAGGATTTTAGCAGCACATTGGTCTGTCTGGTTCATAGTTGACAGATTTTCTTGTTTTCCTAGAGAAAAAGATTTTCTTTCAGGTTTTAAGCATCGATTCAAGGGCACAGAGCAAAGGGTTTCTGTGAATCACAAAACTCTTTGTAGTTAGGCATGTACAAATATGTGCCTTTGCTATTAACCACATCCAAGGCATTTTGCTGTCATTTTGCCTTTGGAAATTATGAGAGAAATTATCCAAAATGTGGATATTATGATGTTTCTGGGATTTCGTCCTTGAGATGAAACTAAATACTAATAGTTGGAATAGTACTAAATTACTTTTTTTCCCCAATGGCATTTGCAATTTTTTGAAAAGGAAGCAACAAAATTTGAAGGAAAACTACATTTTCTTATTGAATAGTTTTCTTTTTCAACCTAGAAATTGTACAAAAAATGTAAATATCACAGTTTGCTTGCGTAAGTTCTCAGGCAGTAGGGAATGATTGAAGATTATATTCTCTGTTCTTTTGAATTGGTGCCTGATGCAACAGTCTTTACTTACATAAGCCTGTGTAATTTTTCTCTGAAGTCCATACTTTGCCTGCATGAGGTATGTTTAGAGTGTGTTTTGAACAACTGTGTATGGCACAGAGTCCCTGAGTCACAGACGAGAGACGTGCATGTTGAAAATAATTCAGATTAAGCAAAGCATGAAAGATTGGCATATATAGGTCAGCTAAATTTGCTTCAAAGCTAACTGCTTCCTTTGTGTAGGAAGACTGCTGCGAGGTAGAAGAGGAATACACAGTGAATGTTTTTTTCTGAAATTATTAAAATTTAAACCTTGAAGAATAACTCATTAGAAGGATGAATCACTTGGTCAATAAAGGCAATTGTCCAGTGTGGCAGTAAAAGCAATAGTGTGCACTGATGGCAGAGTCACTGGATAATGATTTTTCTTTTGCCTTTTTTTATGTTTTGTTGCAATTTGGCTCATTAGGATCGTAGGAGGGTTCAATCTGGATAGTATCTCAGGAGATGGCAGAATCAGTGAATAGTTCAGGTTGGCAGGGGCCATTGGAGATCATCTAATCCATCTCCTCTGCTCAGAACAGGGTTGGCTGCACCAGGTTTCCCAGGGCTGTGTCCAGTTGGGTTTTGAATATCTCCTAAGGATTGAGAGTCCACCACTTCACTGGACAGCCAGTTCCAATGCTTCTATCACCCTCATAGTAAAAAATGATTTGCTGTGTTTCAGGGAAATGTCACATGTTTCATTTCGTGCTGAATGCCTTCTATCACAGTGGAAAAAGTGTCCATCCTCTTTGCACCTCTCTCAGGTATTTTTGCACAGAGGATAAGCCATCTGTGAGCCATGTCTTCTCCAGGCTGAGCAGCCCCAGCTCTCTCAGCCTCTCCTTGTATGGCAGATGCACCAGTCCATTGATCATCTTTATGGTTATGGGTTGTATTTCACTGGGTTCTCCCCAGTGCATCCCTGTCTCTCTCATGCTGGGGAGCCCAGATGTGGATATGGCACTGCTGTGTCTCAGCAGCGCTGAGCAGAGGGTGAGCATCCCCCCCAGTGACCCTCTGGCAGTGCTTTTTGTGGTACAGCTCAGCATGCTCTTGGCTTTCTCTGCTGCAAGGGCACATGGCTGGCTCGTGTTCAAGTAGTCCAAGCTCCTGCTCAGCACTGGAGAGCCTCAAAGATGTTTTAAACAACCTGTAGAGGAGGGTTTGCAGGGCAGCCCCTGCTGTGTTCCCAAGGCTCTGCACGCAGCAGTGATGGGAGACCTTGTGTTTGCTGAGGGAAAAATGCATCCTTGAAATGACAGCCTGCCAGGCAAAGATAAAACACACATTTTAGTGTAGATCCAGTAGCAATCTGTGGCTGCATTATTTGTGTTGATATGTGTGTTAGCACAGTCTCTTGGGCCTGCAGCACGGGGTGACTGTGGCTCACAGAGTAAGGACACTTCTGGCCTTCCCTTTGCGCAGCTCCTCCTGTGCTGGCCAGGCATTACTGATAAATAAAGTGATGGTACATTTTTCAAGGGCATACATGAAGACTGAGTGTTTATACCTCACCCTAAAGTTTCTGTCCCTCAATTTTCCTGTTTGAAAGCAAAATTAATACTATGGGCAGTACCTCAGCAGATTTTGAATGTTTCTTGGCCTAAAAGGTACTGAAATCTGCTGAGTAAAATGTATTACATGGGTGCTGGGACAATATTTAACATTCTTTTTCAATTATTTCAGAGTGCTGTTTATGAATTTATGGGTGAATATATATCCCTAAAAGCAGGATGAATGAGATACTAACAATATTTTTCAGGAACTGGTTAATTAAAATTTACACCTTTATACTTTTATACTGGTGTTAAAACTCAAGGCAGGGATTCTTTCAGCTTTTCAGCTGTACAATACTTCAGAGCAAAACCAACACTGCTTTTAATTCTCATGGTTTAGCACAGACCTGATTTGTGGGCATGCAGTCCTATTTATATGATGCATTTTCCTTTTTAGGGCCAGCCTACTCAATTAAAATAAAATAACTTCAGGTTTGGTCCAGATCTCTGATTTATTGAAAGTTGGCTGTAGGGCCAGCCAAGAACCATAGAACCAAAAGTCACTAGAGTTTTCATGAATTATTTTAGATAAATAAGGCCACAGTGTTGTTCTAGGAATACAATACATGTTAAAGTGACTCTTGGATAAGAACAATTAAGAAATTTGACCCAAAAAATGGTTTGCTTTAAATTTCATGAAAGTCACCTCAAAATGAATGTTCCTATATGACATGAAACCATCTGTAACAACACATATTTCATATAATATTATATATATATATATACATATAATGCCTCCAGCATAATATTTTTGTAGTAAAATAGTATATTATCAAAAGGGTATTTAAGGTATTTTAATAAACCTCAACTCCTTTTTTTTTATATCTGTTCCACTTTTCTGTTTTCCTTTTAAACTGGGAAGGCAGTGACTGTATGGTTCCAGAAACAGTGGGCCTTACTCTGAATTTGAAATTATACTTCATTATTTGAAAATGCATTATGCTGAAAAGACAAATCCATTTCTAAAATAAGAGCTGTATTATTATGCAGTTTCTTCTCTGCTAGTAAAGATTTATTCTCTTTGTAAACAATAAATGTATTTTAAGAAAATCAGGGTCAACATTAGAAGGCAACAAGCTTTATTGAGCTACAGTTCCCAAAACATTTTTGTTTAAACTTAACAAAGCTACAGATCTTGGAAAGGATGAAGCTGAGCACCTGTGCAAGTCCAAAGCAAATTGGACACTTTTTTCATAGAGCAATAAATATGTACTAGCAGTGTTTGATGGTTGGCTTGACAAAATACTTTTACATGTAAAGAAGGTTTTGGGTTTATCCTACTTTGTTCTGGTACATTTCAAAATAATTTAATAGTCTGTATGAGACCCATTTTTATTGTTTTATATGCACAGACTTGTGACTTTTGTGACCAGATATCTCTTTATATACAAATGCATAAACAATATTTTCAAATGCTTTGTGGTGCAGTTCAAGAGGTCTTTTTGAAAATTTATTCTATTTACCCTGTTTCATAAGTGGTGCAGAATTTTTAACTTCATGTGAAGGAAAGAAATACACTGTATTTTGGGGTTTTGCCATTTGCAAAAAAGCCTGCTTACCTCATATTTCCTTCTAGGTCTCTTCACAGTTTTCTAAACGTGGCTATTTCAATTTTTCTTTGGCCTGAAAGTTGCCATACAGGATTGGATATTGGACACTGAGCAAACACAGTGATTTTGAAGTTACACAAACATAAACAATTACACCTTTACAAATTTATTCCATGGCACGAATTTTGGTTCTGATCACTTCATGTCCTGTTTTTTAAAGCTTGCAAAAACACAGTATTTTTGGGTATTAAGAAAATAGCATGTGGGGTAGAAGACAGATGTCTAAAGGTCAAGATGACTTTGCTGGTAAAACCAGTGCAGTCCTACACATTTCTCACTTTATTGCTTTTCAATTTGAGTCTCCAGGCCCAGGGGAGCTTTGCAAGTTTTGCTAATAACCTCTGAGCTGAGAATGTTCAGCCGTGGTGCTTGCAGACACCCCTCCTCACAGCCATCCTGTGTTAGGGCTCTGTTTGTAGTCACCATCCACAAAGCCCTTCCTGGTGTCAGGTCCTGAATGTCCCCTGAGTGTCACCTGAGGTGTCCCACTTGCCACCACTCAGGGTGTATGTTAAAACAGAGAGAGCATAGCTTAAGGAGAGTATATACGACTCTGGAAGTCTGTTCTATAAACATTATCCCTAATTTTATGTATATCTCTTTCTTTAGATGTTTGGTTGCACAGACAGGGCTAAAAGATAACAACATCCCAGCTAAAAGATAACAACATCCCATGAATTCAGAAATTAAAGATTATTTTCATCCTTGTGGCCTTTGTTAGCTGTTTCAAACTTTGCCCATAGTTGCAGTAAATTGCTAGATCTGTACTGATACTTACTTACAGCTTTCATTCTCATTTACACAGAGTGAGTGAAACAGGATTACTTCAGACCTTGTTTTCAAGAGCTTTTTATAAGTTCCTCTTTCCATTGCTTGTGCTCTGTTTTCTGTCTGTATCGTATTTCTCTCTTTGTTAATTTGCAGCCCTCAGAAAGGCTTAAACAGCGAGTGCCAAGTACCACTCATCAAAAGATCATTTCCAAGTTGTATTAATCTTTTCCAACATACTTTCCCACATGAAAAAGAAAAAAAGTACCTGCCAAAAACATTCTTTGGCACATAATAAAATAATTTTGGGTAGTAGACATTTACTCTGAATTCTTGGCAGAAGGTGAACAGGTCCAATATCCAAGAGAAAAGGGCGTAACGTTTAATATTAGTGAATAATCACAACTGTAAAACTTTGGGTAGCTAGACATACTGTAATTTTACCTACAGCTAGGAATCCTTTATATTTCCCAGTGACTGTGAAAGAGTTTGTAATACTGAACACATTTCCCAGGGCTCTGGAAATAATTTTAATCATTTAGCAATCCTAATCTTGAAACAAATGTGCAAGCCCTATTGTTCAGCTGGTTCTTCTAAAAATATATTCCAATTGCAGTTCTCTATTTTAAATTGCTAATGTGTGTCCTTGTTAAGCCCTTTATGTAATTGCAAAGGTAAGTCTTCAAAATAAGCAGACACTGCCAAAAACAGACAGATACTATGGGATGTATTACTGAGAAACAGAAACCTCAACTAAGAGAAGAATCTCAGTCTGCTGTGAACGACAAACAAGAACTGGCAGAGGATTCTTGTCCACTGTTATTTTTTGTAATTGTTACCAGTGACTTAAGGCACCAGACACTTAGTGTGACCAAACATATTTCCAAGAAACCAGTTGCCCGTTTAGTAAAGCCTTCACATATATGTACACTGGGAGTTTATGACCATATTTTTATGGATACATAATTAAGTTTAGACAAAAAATCTCAGGAAAAGCAGGGATAGGGATCCATGTTGCATTCTCAGTTCTCAGTGCATCATATAAATGGCAACTACAGTCAAGTACAGTGAAGAGCATCACTATATTCTCTCAGGCAATGGAAAGAAATTACATCACTTGCCTCAGGAACTAGCATGTGCTAGGCCCTGAATTAAGAAAATACAGTTGCTCTAACTTAAGTTGTTTGCCCTTGGTTTTGCATACAGAAATTGCATTCAAATCTGCTGTTAAGTGATACATGTGCCTTGCTTCTGTACACTGATAAATCTAGACCTACAAAAGTCTTCATTTAACACTGACTGTGTTGTTTGTCCATCATTAGTTTTTGGAGGAAATTGTTCTGTTCATGGTCACATTTCACTGGGTTTTTTTGTATTTTTTTGGACCTTTTTTGAGCTGCTTGCTGGGGCTCTAATTTATTTCAGAACACCACATTGCACCACTCTGCCCTTCTTGCCTTCCTGCTCCCATGGCACTCCCAGGACCAGACGTCAAACTTGGGATGAAATGTTTTTCTCCTGCTTGCATCTGGTTTCTTTGGCAGGCAGTTGTGCAGGCAGCTTTGGAGCTCCTCGGGTTTGGTAACGCGGCGGAGCAGCTGATGGGATTGCGGGTGGACGTCTGCTCCTCCTGCGCGTGATTTTCTTTTGACTCATAATGTAGTGGAATATTTCTACTTGATGTGTCTGAATCTCCTGGGAATTTTGCCCATATACCCATTTATGGTCATAAAGATGACTTTCCTTTGCCCCTCACAAACATTTTTTTTTTGCCCTGCAGCCTGTATAGCTATACAGGCCTTCTGTTCTTGTCTGAATTGTCCTGTGGTCAAAGTCTCAGCAGTAGTGCCAGCTGCAAGACTTACTTTAAGGAACACAGGATCTACTGCAGCCAGAAAACTTGAGATTGCGGGTGGATCCCATTATAGCAGCTTCATGTTGATTCTGCTGAGCCAGACATTTTAATAATGTCTAAAGCCTTGTTCATTTTTGTCTCCTCTACCTGCCAAATACTTTAAAAGGCAACACTGTGTTACTTCAGAGGTGACGACTGGAGGAGCTTGTGTTGGAAATTTCAAAAAAGAAAGGCAACACAATGGCAGAGAAATCAATTAAGCAAGAAGTGCTGGTTATTTCCATGTGGAGATGTTTAATTGTTGGAGAAAAAGAAGGGATTGTCAGGTAGTTTATTCCTTTTCTTTTGTTTTTCTTCTCTATTTCTTTTAAAGTAATAGCATCACTAATTTAGTGATCTCCAGAAATTGAAGTTAAGATCTCTATATATGCAAACCTCAGTCTGGACTGCTTCAGTTAAAGAAATAGGAAAATTTATTGAAGGAAATGACACAGATCTCCATATGAAATGTCACTATTTTTCAGAAAAGAGGGCCAAACTCAGCATTAGTTATACAAAGATTTGTAGGAGTGGCTTGTTACTTGTATTCAGTGTTGGGGTAGAGGGCGTTCATCATCAAGATGCCCAAAGTGTATGAAAAAGGCAATTTGATTTTCATAATTCTCTATTCTCTGTTTTATTGTACTATAGCAAATGTTTCAGTGAAGGATCTTACAGTGTGAGTAATTGAACCAAATAAGTCGCAAATAACTGAAAAACACCTGGGTTTTAAAAATTATCTGTACAGCAAACTATTTAGGTTAACCCGAGAAAACTAAGTCCACTTAGCTCACAAACAGAAACCTTGTTCAACAGATCACTTGTCTATTGCTCATCAGGGCATCCCCAAAGTAAATCCCCAGTAACCAGTAAGGACTGAAACAGTTCAAAGTTCTTTGCTTTTACAGACCCCTCTTTGTCATTCCCCTCACCTGTACAAATACAGCAGCAGGTACTGTAACTGCTACAATTCAAGGCTGCAGTTTTACAAAGACAAGCTTTTTGTGGTGCTAAAGAGATTGGAAAATTAAAGGAACACTTGGTAGATGTCAGTTTTACCTGGAGCTGTGAGTGCCAAATGAGCCAGCATGGGGAATACTCAGCATCACCCCAGGTGTGAGTCTAAAAGGAGGCGTAATGCCTTGCTCCCAGAAGAGATGAGACACATCAATGGAGAAGAAAAGTCATTCCCTGGGCTGTGTGGCTCCCCAGTTGCCTTTCCTACACCTACATTGACAGGCATTTCTGATGTGAGCCCGGCATATTGCAAACAATTAAAACTATGTAGCCTTCAGATCAAACAAGCATGCAACTAACATCATTATGTTCATTAAATAAAACCTTGTCATTTTATGATCAATGACAAATCTAGCTTCAAAGGGAAGCCATTTCTAACTGAAAAAGGAACAGCCAAAGGAAAAACCCTCCATCATCTCCGTTTTTGCAGTTATAGCAAAACCTATCAGTGAAATTTTGCAAAACACAGTCCTACATATGCATTTTTTGGCACTGCCTAGGGCAAGAATTCCCAAACGGCTGTGTATGTACCACTGAGAGTATATACAGACACCTCAGTGTGGGAAAAGATATAGCACAGAACCAGGACCTGTTACCACTGTCAGTACAAAAAAACTGTGGGAATCTCTCAATTAGAAATTGCAGTCAGTTTCCTAGTCTGTTTCCGACTTGTGTAATAATTTTTGAGATTGGGGGGTCATTTAATTAATTGTTTTCTACATTCATTATTTCTTCTCCGCTTTTATGCTCTGTGAAATACTTCAAGTCCAACTATAAGTCACCTCCATTCGTACCAAGATCATCCCAAGATGAACTTTTTCTGCACAAGAATTTTTTCTGCATTATTCCTATGGGTATATTTTTCATTTATGATAAGGTCGTTACAAATTATGCATAGCTTGATGGTTTCTGTTTTCCCATCTTTTTTGGGGCTGAAAAAACCTGAAAGCCATTCTCTCAAGTCTGCTGAAAGATGCCATTTAGGGCACTGGTCATGTCACAGCAATAGCAGCTGGCTCACTGCTATGAAACCTGTTTCTTGTCTTCAGCCTTTTGTGTTCATGCTTTTAACCTCAAAAGCTCATAGTCTCACTGCATGTGTCTTCAAAGGGTATATTGCACTAAAATTTTGTTTACTGGTGCTATTTGAACAGAAGTTACTGTTTTGTGGAATGATTTTTGCAGTCACCGATGACAGAATTTATGAGAAGGAATGCACGCAGACACGGATTTGCAATTTTCGTTCATTTCACTGCTGCCACGGCATTTTCAGTTTGTCTGCTGTAATTTCATGTCTCCCCCACCGCATCCTTCCTTCAGATCCCCACTTGCAGAGGTCCTTCTGTCTCTGCTCACACTCCCAACTGCCTTGGCAGACTGGGGCTGGGGGTGGTGCTTGTGTCTTGGCTTTGTGTCCCCAGTGTATTTCACAATCTTAGAAGGAGAGCCAGGTTAACAAGCTAACATTTTTTTAAAATTGCCTTTGTTTGATAGAAATCACCTTCTCATAAGACTGAACTATGGAGCTGCAGCTTTGCTGTGTAATTTAGTGTAGTTCAGTGCAGAGCCCTGAAGAGAACTGATGATGTCTGGTAACTATAAAAGTAAAGCTCAGGTGATTCTTCAGTGTTATCAGAAACCTGATGTAGGTACAGCTTCATTGAGGATTTTTTTTTGACTATGTGAGGTGGTTATAAAACTGTTTATTTTCAAATGAGCCTTATATAACTGCTGTGGTAATACAAGAAATCAGGAGGGAATTAGCTGTCTATTGGAGGACTGGTTGGCATATTTCTGTTGGTTTTTTGGCTTTTTTTTTAATTACAATTGTATTGGTTGCTTTTTTTTCAAGAGGTGTGAGGAGTACTGTGTCCAGCAGCACCTACTTAAACAGTTTTGTGCCATTGATTTTTGTTAATCGGATCTTGTCTGATAAAATCTTAGGAAAGTTGCTCACAGCTGCTGGAAGTGTGTGAGTGAGGTTGCTCCTCAGTGACAGCGTACCGGGAGTTTTGTGTTCCCTCATCTAACAGGTGCTTTGGTGATAGTTTCTCAGCATCCAGAGAAACAGTAAAATAACATGTTTCATTGCAAAAACACAACTGAGTTTTGTACTGAAAAGTTTCTTCTCTCTCATGCTGTGAGGTGAGTTGTGTTGCTCTCTGGGGATCAGCACTGAACAAAGAGGTTTAGCTGTGTGCACAATCATCTGTCTCCTGGCAAAGATGGGGCTTGAGATATGCCAGCAGCCAGCTAAAAAGTCTGTAAGACACGAAATACAATAATGAGATGTAAAATGTCATACTTAAGATTTATGTCTGCCATAGATCCACAGTCGTGGTTTTCCACTTTTTTACTTTTTCCTTCCATGTTTGTTGGTTGCCATTTTCATGCCATCCTCCTATTGTTTCAATCAGAGACCATGTTACAATTTTCTGAGCTGTTGACTTGGAAACTAGCTGCTGGGCATTTTAGCAGTCACCTTTAGTGCTCGTGGACGGCATCTCAATTTTCCTAGATTTACGATTTATCTGTCGTGTATTTTTATGTTCATTCTGTTTTAAGAAAGTTGTGTTACCATTGTTGATTAACTCAAATACACATAAATATAAATTAAGAGGAATCTGATTCTCTAATTCTGGCTAGTTTTATGCCATATATTTATAGATACACATAGAGGTTTCAGTGTTCAGTGATAAGGCCCTAGACCTCTCAGGTGAAGGCTATGTATGCTCAGTGCTTGATTTCTCTTCCTCATTGTGGTTCCCAGTAATGTGCTTAGATGTCCTATAAAACTAATAACCAGGGAAAAACACTGCCCTGCAGATCTTACAGTCTGTTTCACAGCTGGAGGTCCAGTAGCTCATAAACTAGACCAGGACATAAAGAGCAATGCAGAATAAGAAATTGGCCTAGGGATTACATAAATGACACTGCAGTTTTTCAGTGGGGGTTTTTATCTGTCCTTTTTTAATGCCTTGTGGTCCTATGGAATTCTCTTCATAAGTGGACCTGCCATTTCCTAAAAAGTGTCCAAAGCATCCCCCAAAACTGGGAGAGTGCCAGGAAGGGAAATTAGGGTGGGAGAGGAGAGAGTGGAAGCTGTTAGCAGGAAAAAGAGAAAAGCAGCAGCAAAATAAAGTGTGTAGGGGGAGGGGGAGAATCAGAGAAATACATACCTTGGTTTCAAATGTGGGAGGCATTCTGTTTCTCAACTTGTTTTTGCTAGCTATCTGTGTTAATAATTGAGCTAGCTGGGAAAAGCATCTTGAAAAGACAGAAAGAAAGCACTACTGTCAAGCGAGCCCAAAATCACATCCCCAGCCTGCACACAATTGGACATTGCAGTGATATAGGGGAAATCCCTTAACGGACAGAACTATAAATGAAACTGGTGTTGACAAGGGGAAGAGGCACAGCTATATTTAACGGAAGTATTTTCATTTGAAAGCTGCTTTCTTTTTCTTTTTTGGGGGGGTTTGTTGTTTGTTGTTTTTTCTTGTCTAGCTGGTGGAGACGATGAGAGCTCTTCCTGTTTGAGGCAGTGCATGGGTGGTTTCCCCAAGGCTTTTAATGTTAGATTAATGCTCTGGAGACAGTGTGATGATAAATGGGTTCCTACAGTTATATCTACATCCTGTTCCCCCTCCCCCTCCCACAGCTGCCCCTCTGTACAGTCTCTCTGCAGTGCTCGCCTCCATACCCAGCAACAGTTCTGAGCAGCTTCAGACAGAATTTAAGGCAGCACTCTTTAAAATTTGTCTGCCAAAATTCTTTAATTTTCAGTGCTGTCGCCTTCATTGCCACTTACTTACGCAGACAATGACAAAAATGAAACAGGGAAGAGAAAGACTTCTGGCTGAAGTACAGGCCACCTCAGCTTGTCATCTGCTGTGTGGCAGATCCCAGTTAATTACTTTTGCTATTGCTGTTCACATACAGAAAATAGGTTTACAGGGGTGGCCTTTCTGTGGTTTCACGTTTTAACAGCTCTGCCCATCATATTGTACTAAGCAATAAATGAGCAGAGGATTGGAAATCTTTTCCCTGGTATAAGGGAATGTCTCCTCTGTGTCAGCTGCATCTATGCCTTGATTTTATGCAACTTGCATGCTAGTAGGGATTTAAGTGTGCAGCTTCACAAACACCCAGCACTGAAATTCAGCAAGGGAAATGGAGATTTGAGGCGCTTTTTTTAGCTGGACCTGCCCTTGTGGTGATTGCTGGTGTTTACGTGTTCTGGGGGGCTGTGTTTCGGTTAGTGCAGTTATTTTTCTGTGCATGCATTTCCATTTCTATCTATATGGCTTGCCCTGTATGTGGGGGAGGGAGGGGGATGGGCAGGCCGGGTGGCTGAGGTTCACCTCCCCAGCTCCGAGCAGCCAGCCCACACCCTCCTGCTTACACGGCAGCGTCTCTTAGATCTCAAGACAGAATTATTTTTAGACCGTGAAGGTGTATCTGGCTGGTGCATTTAGATTTCATATCATGGCTTCCTTTTCCTGCTCTCAGGTTTCTCCCACTCGGCCTTTACCTTCGGTATCGAGAGCCACATCAGCCAGTCCAACATCAACGGAACACTAGTGCCACCTGCTGCACTCATCTCCATCCTCCAGAAGGGGCTCCAGTATGTGGAGGCCGAGATCAGCATCAACGAAGTAAGTGCCACTGCTGCCAGCTGCCACCGCTGCCACCGCTGCCACCGCTGGGATGTGCCAAGCAGCACACCCCAGCAGCCCCAGCACGAGCCACTGCCCATCTTCTCCTCATCTGGTTTAATTTTATTCCTCATGCTTTGCCCCATCCCAGCAGAAAGCCAGAAAGCTCTGAGATGGAAACGTGTTTCTGGTTTTTCAGCTGTGGCAGGGAGGTGTTCTCTGCACTGCTTACCTGGTGTTTCATGGTGTTTCTGCTACCCCAGCCAACAAATCCAGGGTGTACAGGTTCTTGCAGCAAACAAGAAAAAGTACCTGTGCTTACAGCCTTGTGTTTTCAAGGTCATAGCAGAATTTGGCAGGAAAAACCTGCAGCATGGGTTAAAACTTCACTCCCTGACACCTCCTAGCAGGCAGCACTGTTCACAAGCCATGAGAAGCCTGATCAGAAATCCACAGAGGTCACTGGAGAGTGACTTTGGCCTAGATCATATGAGATGAGGCATCATGTTCATGGTGAAACACTTGCATGTAAATTCTCAGTGTGGCTGAGGTGCAGGTTTTCTGTAGATATTGTATGAACAGCCACAGACTGTCCCTGTTGTCCTTGAGCTGCCAGTGGAAACAAAGAGGGGATGTGGGAAAAGCCAGTGGTTTTGCCCTTCCAGCCTTAAAGACGAGGTGCTTTGAGAGGGAATGAAGCCTGACACATAAGCAAGTGCTGCATTACAAGATTTTTATGGTAGATACTTCTGATTGACAAGCATCTCTAATAAAAATTAATACAGAGAAGCTACTGCTTTTTCCTCTACACCTGAATGTAGCATGTGAACAGCATGGGTGAGAACAAAGGAATATAAAATAGAGAAAGGGCTGTGTTGTTTGCAATGTGTAGTTTGGAAACTCTTTTGGTTTTATTCAAACATTCTGTGTGTTTTTGCTTCTTGTGACTCAATACCACGTTTAAGATTTGTATATGTGTTATTTTGTAATTGGGGCAATAACATTTGACATTCACGCCAAGCTGCACTTTGATGCAGTTGTAATAACAAACCAGTGTTAGGAAGCTGTCTCAATTTGCTGCTGCTTAACATTTTGCCCCATGCCTGAAACTGGAGCTACACAGTTAAAACGTTCCAGCTCTGAAGCGCTTAGATCAGGTTGTAGGGTCCTGCATTGCCCAGCTTCAAGACTTTCCCTAAAATGAGAGAATAATCTGAAAATATGCCTGTTGTCACCTATAAGATTTATGTTTCTCTCTCATGGTTTGAGTCAGGTTGAACAAGGCCATGAGCATGATCTAGTGGAAGGTGTCCTTGTCACAGCAGGGATGTTGGAAGTGGATGGCCTTTAAGGTCCTTTCCAACTCAACCCAAACCATTCTCTGATCCTGTTCAAACACATACTGTTAAGTATGTTGCAGCAAAGCAAAGGCCACTCATGCTACATCTGAATCCCAGGAAGGGCTACCATAGATGCTTCCCTATGTAATCAGCGAGTCTATGAACTAGTGTGCATAAAATTATTGTTTGTGATCTATTAAAGGGCAGTCATGTAAATAGTCCAGTGAGCACATTTACAGATGAAAGTGTAAGATGTCAGGATCTGTTGGCAAATATTTTGTTTATTGTGTAGCAAGAATTTGAGTCAAGATTCAAATAAATTTTGGCAGACACATAAAAAATGTGGAGGAGAAAGAGATTATGGTTTCTTCTCTAATGACTGTCTCCTCCTTTTTCTTCCTCATGAGGAAACAAATATGTATTATCTTAATATTGTAATTATAAGGGGTAATGCAACAACTAGGTCAGCAGAAACATACCAGTCAGGCAAGCAGCTATTTTTCTATATTAATTGTTCTCACCTATGGAAGTTTATATTGTTTATCAGCTACATTATATATCTGTATCCTATTCTTACTTGCTCTTTCTCAAGAGCAAATCTTTCACCACCAGATCATTATTATTTCAAAGAATTGAAGGGAGTCTGTAGAAGATTGGCAAAATTGCACTTTACGAAGACTACTGCAATCTTTCCCCTATATTTAAGATAATAGGAGAGTGAAAGTCAAGAAAAGCTAAGTCAATATAGTCTGTATTAAGTCTTCAACAGCCCCCAAAAGTTTACTCAATTGTTGTTGAAGCTGAAGTCTAATTTACAGAAATCAAAATGAAATTCATAACTATTATTAATAATATAGTGGACTAAAATAAAAATAATGGTAAGGCTGTCTTGTATTATTAGCTACAACTGGTGGTGCTGGGTTGAAAAACTACATAAGAAACCACCGAATTTATGCATACATCATGTTTTGGCTGAGGTTCATTATACATCATCTGCTTCCATTCCATTCCTATGCTCCTGTAAGTGTGGGAAAACAAGCAGTTTAACCAAAGTCTTTTTGCCTTTATCATGGCTTTAGCCATGACTCTGTTTTTTCAAACAGAAAACAAAGTGAAACTTTTTGTCATTGGTCAGATGTATTTTTTAACACAGCTTAACTCCTTTTGCATCTGTAAAGCATTATATATGTTAGAACTTTCTATAAAATTCCAACAAATTACTTTTTGACCAATCAGATTTCTTAGTGGACCATGAGTGCCACCATCACAGATCTGAGAGAGAGGCAGTCCTGTGGCCCTGTTGGTTCAGTCAAAGTGCAGTATTTTCACACGGACTTATTTTGTGATTCTTTGCCGCCTGAGTGGTGAAGATCCTAACCCTGGGATTTCCCTTGTGCTCGTTCTCCCTGCAGGATGGTACAGTATTTGATGGCAGGCCGATAGAGTCCCTGTCTCTGATAGACGCGGTGATGCCTGATGTCGTCCAGACCCGGCAGCAAGCGTTCCGAGAGAAGCTCGCGCAGCAGCAGGCCAGCGCCGCAGCAGCCGCGGCGGCCACGGCGGCCACAGCGGGCGCCACGACGACTGCTGTTTCCCAGCAGAACACACCAAAGAACGGAGAAGCCACTGTGAATGGAGAGGAGAATGGGGCACATGCAATAAGTAAGCCAACATGCAGCTGCCTGCCATCACTGGGCTGTTTGTGTTTCAATAATGTTCTTGTACTTAGTTACGGCATGGGGTGCAAGGTGTACTTTTTGCATGGTGGTAGAATTAAGGGCAATCATTTCAGGGCATGTTGATTAAAAATGATGTTTCATATCACAGGGCTGTGTTTTATCTGTGTCTAACAACCTGAAAACTTCAGATATGTTCAGAATTGCAAGTTGAAGACAGAATCAAGAAGTGGAGCTGTATGCTCTCTCCTTGGAGCAGGCTACCCAGACGTTATTATGAGCCTTCTAGATCCTTTTAGATATTGGATAAAAACTATGCTGTAGCCAAAGCTTGTCATTTTGGCCAGGCTAGGAGAGAGATGGGTTGAGAGGCTGGGACCTTGTCTTGGTTTTAAAGACAGGTGTCTGCCAAGGAAGTCAGGAACCTCCCTTGGAATGGAGAATATGACCCCCTTGCCTCCAAATTATTATGACTTGGAAATTAAGGGGCTTTCAGGCAAAGATATGGGAAAAGGAGTAACAGTTCTTTCCTGGTATGTATAACATACAGGCAAAACAACCAACCACTCTGGCAGCAGCAGCAGACAGACCCACAAACCTGGTGACAGATTTCTCTTGGCTGTCGGGTGCTTTCCCCGTGGGTGCAGTTCCGGGCACAGCCAGCAGAGGCGCTGCTGGCTCCTGGCTGGGCAGGGCGGGTGCGATGGCTCCCCCGCGCCTGCAGGGGGCGCTGTGGCCGAGCTCAGCCGCCTTGCCACACTGATGGCAGCTGACAGAAGGGGTGGGAAAAGGGGCCTGCTTTACGAACCCACAGGAGCAGTAGGTCCCTGTGCCTCTTTGGAGGGCAAAATGAGCTATAGCAGGAACCTTGGAAGCAGCAAGGGTGGGAGAAGACAGCAGGAGATGGAGCCTCACAGTGGTGGTGAACTCTTCCCACAGCGATCTCAGCCTGTTTCCCTTCTTATGCAGACAAATGAGAGTGAGCAAGGAACTGCACCCAGCCCCTTCCCCCAGCCCAAATCTCCTGCTATTTCTGCTGGTCCAAGAGAAACCACCCAGCTAATAGAGTAGCCAGCCACACCCTTCCCCTGTATTGTGGCAACTTCTTTTGTCTCTCTTGAGTGCCAGTTATTGTTGTCCCTTAGGACATGTGGGAGAAAATTCCCTGAGAGAAAGAAAACAAAAGGAGTAATCCTAACCTCCAACAGCCCTACAAGCCCTATCTGTGTAACTGTTGTGTGAGCAGTGCATAGCTGTCCTTGTGCAGTAGCTGTTCTGTGATTATCCATAGCCTTGGCATGGTCCATGGCCCAGTTTGGCATGTTCCAGCTTCCATTTGTGTAGGGTGTGGCCAAGCACAGGAGCATCCCTATCCTTAGTGTCATGGTCATTAGCCCAGTTGGACTGCACCAGCTGTCCATTCCCAAACAGCATTGCCAAGCACATGTGCCAAGGACTGTTCCCAGCAAACTGCTTGGAAGCAGCCAACCTGTCTTGAAAACATAGAGCAAAATTGTTCCTTGGCCTTTTATTTAATAGCTTGTGCTTATTCATAAATTCACTGCAAGTATCAATTTCAAGGTCCTACCTTCCTGAGATTTCCTTAGTCTTTGGGAACAGTCAGTTCTCAAGAGCGCTGAATTCACCTTCGTTCATGGGTGACTAAGGAACACTGCACTTATATATTAATCATCCAAAGTCAGACATTTCCAAATAGAGTGGGTCCTACCTGCTTGTGTAACTAGATCCTGATGCCTGTGCTAACACTGTGGGGCAGATGGGATTACTGGTTCTGGTTGCTGTGTGCAAGGCCCATTGCATACTGGCTGACTTCTGAAACCAGCCCTTACGGCCCAGGTGTCTTACAAGAAAACTCCAGAGGAACACGCATGGCAGGTTTTGTAGGAAGTCCTAACAGCTCTTAGACAAGGTCAGAACTGTAGTCATGTAACAGATTTTATTAGTTGTGCAATGTAGATAAAGTTATCAGTCTCCACCTTCTCTTTGATCTGAATAGATTCCTGTGCGGGTCAGTGAGAAGACTTTCAAAACAGGTTTTGCTTCAGAGAATTCCAGTTAGACAGGGTTTTTCCCCCAGTAAAACTGCAGTTATTTAAATAACATTTTTATTTGAGAAAGCAAATGTAAGAAAGATCTGAACATTTTAAAAATATTAATCTGTTCTCAAACTATGGGTTGCGTATGTTTTACTTTCAACTAACCTTCTGCTTTGAAACCTTAATAATTTTATATGTGAAGAGGTACACACTGAAATTAAAGTACTGTTAAATGTATCAAATGCTGACATTTTGTTTGTTGACACATCTCCAGCTGATCTGTGAAAATTTTAGGGGAATGTCTTGCTGTTTCAGGGCCTGAAAAAACCAAATTCTTAAGGTAGAAAATTGATCCATCGGTTCATCACTAAAAGAGAACCACTCAGATATATTTCCTTCTGATCCAAAAAAATATACCTACTTTTGTATTAACAAAAGGGAAGCCTTAAAGATCAGTTCATGTTTACAGCCACACTGTAAGCCTTGATGTCTCAAATCTGACATTTTCTAATAAAAAAAAAATTAATTATCACAGCTATATTTAATAGGGGGATTTTCACAAACAGTTGCAGATCTTTTCTTGGAGTATTGAGAAGGACTTTTCCTGGGAGAAAGAAATAATAATGAGTAGAAAAGACTGCTGATATGAAAGCTGTGAGAAACTTCCCAAACATTAATTTTTACTGTTGCTGTATTCCACAGACCTGGCATATATTGGCAGAGGTTTAAACGATGTGCTAGTCCTTAGTCATAACCTGGAAGTCACCCAAATACCAGGCTCTCAAAAAAAGTGGAATGGGTGGAGCAGGAGGAAGAGATGTCTTTGAGAAATTACCTAGTTTGCATTTATTCTGGCATGGAGTTCTCCCTGACACTCTCAAGTCTTTCCAGAAAGGTTTTAAAATATTTAATATTATATGATAAGTTTTTGTATGTGGCATTACCAATACAATATGATAGCTTTCAGAAAGAGAGGAGACAGAAAACAATAACAATAGTTTGAGGTGCAGATTCAAATACTGAATTTAAAAAGTTGTTGCCTTTTCTTGTTGCTTCCCAAGTAATGTTCTCAGTTTTAAGTCACTTCAAATGTTACAGGAAAAAATAAAAGTCAGCATGTAGAAATGGAGCCAAACTTTGGATTGTTTTCCAACACAAATATTTTTAGTGTAATTTGTTTCATTTTATTTGCAAGGATTGACTTAGGTTTATGAAAAATAAAGCTCTGGAAAGAGGACTAAGCCCTGTTCTTTTATTAAAACTACAGCCATAAAGAACAACTTTAGTGAAAGGCCTCTTGAATATTTAAGTAAAAAAAAATAAAATAAAATAAAAAATGTATTTCCTGAGAAAAGGCAGGGTTAGCACTCACGAGATCTTAAAATCTTAAAAATATATATTTTTTTCCTTGGAGGAAATAGTTAGTATTACTTACCAGTGTGTTAGAATTTTTCCTTTTAGACTAAAAAAAACCCCTCAATCTTAATACTTTGGGGTAATATTCTAATTTCCAGTTGTTTGGGATTTTCTATACATTTGAGGAAAAGAATTATAATGAAGGCTATTACCAAAGATCCCCTGGCCTTTAGAGAATGTTTTGTGTTAACATTTGGACAGAGTCCTTCCTATGTGACCTGCAGACTTAGTTTTTCACCTGAGGCTCTGCTGCAGTTATCAGAAATGCCTTCTCTTTCAGAGAACCCCCCAGGGCAGTTTTGTGCAAATAAGATCCTAACTGAAAGCTTTCTGCTTGGAAGGTACTTTAGAACAAAAGCAGCCTGTTCTTGATCTCACTTATTTATTACTTATCTCTTATCTGCATCTCTCTTACCTATTCATTGTCATTCCCCGTGCACACATTGTAGCTGCATCCATAGGAAAGCCAAATTTCCAGGTGAGACCAGGGCTCACAAGAGCTGGTGCTGGGTTAGGAACTTGTCACTCTTGAGAGGGTGCCCGTTTGTGCTCAGGGGTTTCTGCAGCTTTTTGTTGTTACCATTATCATATCAGTCGTATCCTGCAAGTGTCTGTGTGAATCTGGTAAGAGCCTGAGGCAGTATCACAGAGGCATGAACTGTCCTGTTTGTTCAATGGGGCATTTGAAGTTTACTGCTGAACAGTAACACTCTGAATATGGATGTTCCTGACTACTGATGCAAGTAGGAAAAAACCACATAAAATGTGAACAGTGGCAAATTATTTTTAAAGGCTTCTCATCCTTCCCTCTGTTTTCTCATAAAGCACCAAAATTGTTCTGTAAAAATCATTACTGGAAGATACAATACAAAATAATTCTGCAGGTATTTCATTCTCCCAGAGGCCAGTTGGTCTTGCATGTACTAATCCAGGTATCAGCTGGAGCAAGGTTTCTTCTTTGCAGCATGACTCTTTGTGGGTTTTTTTTCGCAGCAGTTAATAGCATTCAAAGTGTGTGTCTAGGTTTTTCCATTTGGCCACATACAAACAAAAACTATTCCTGAGTTTCAGATGGCTTTGCTCTGACAGCTCCTCTTGACTCAGACCTTGGAGTAACGCTGCTCCCCAGCTGTCATTTGGTTTTAATGGAGAGCAAAAAGCAGCCCTGCCCATAGAGCCAGGCAGATCACAGTAGGGTCCTGTGTTGCAAGCATAGCATCTCATTTAAATTTTTCAAATTAAAGTGCTTGAAACATCGTCGTGATTTACCCTCAGCTTCCAGCTCACACTGTGAAGAGGACACAGATGAATGCATAGCCATTGTCATGCTGCTGTTTTTCTCTTGAAAATATGCTTTAAGTGTGGTGAATCTGTGCTGTGCTGAGCAGTAGAGAATTGTGAGTTCTAGGCTTGTGTCTTCTGGTGGGTTTTAATAGTGCTTCACTCTTCAGTGCCTGACTGCTTGGAATCAAAGATCCCAGCTGCTGGTGTCAGGCTAAATCTTGAGTATTGGTGTATCTCAATTTACTACATTTACTACTCAAATGACTCCTCAGTTTAGTAGTCATACACATAGAGAATTGCCAAGGACAATGCTTAACATAGGAACTCAGCACAGGTATGGATTTTACAAATAGGCATTTCCAGTGTTTATGCAGCAAGTCTGTAGATAATGAGTGTAACCAAAATGTAGATCTTTTTCATTAGAAATAAGCTGTCAAACTACTGTTAGTTGTTTCCTGATTTTAATACTTGATTCTGTATAACTCATCTAGATTCAATTCCATCTGTGGTGTAGATGTGACACAGACATAGTTTTAGGGGGCTAACCAAATCTGCAGTGAGAAGTGCTATTTGTGTGACTCAGCATAAGTTAGGCAGAGCCAAACCAGGTATGTGAGAGCCCAGGTAAGGGTGGAAATCTGGAGATCTTCCTCCTGATGGCACTTGTGCAGTGTCACAGTCTGCTTCACCAGCTGATGGGCAATAGCTTAGCAGAGCTGAAGTATCAGGACAGATGGCTGATTTTAAATGCCATAAACATGCCGCAATAATGGAGCATAATTATTCTACTTGCAAACCTATGGATCTTCATATGTGATTGAAGAATGACTAACTGAAAGACTTAACCCAGAGAGAGAACTTGCATTTTGATCAGTCAGAGCTGATCAGCTGGCCAAAGCATTGGTTAGGTAACAGGAGGCTGCCAGCTACCTGCTCTTGGATGTGCTTTCTGCAAAATGGGCCACACGTGTGTGCAGAGTAGCATCTGGTGTCTGCTGTTTCAGTGTGTCACCTGTCCTTGGATGGTGTCATGTTTGCAGAGAATAATAATCTTGTAATGCTGCCAGGAAGTGTGTCCAGAGCTTAATGAGGAAGATTTATACAGAAGCAGAGGAAGCCCGGAGTAAAAACATGGTTCATGATGCAATTTGGAATGAATTGTTGTTACTGAGATAAATCCATCATTTCAAATTCACTTTTTCTTGCTTAAGACAATAAAAGAACTTTGTAAAAGCGATGAGTCCAAAGAACTGCAGAGTTACAACACACAGGTTAAGTATATCTATGACTCATTTGGTACCTTTGTATGTATTATGATATCCTTGAGAAGGTGATCATTCACCAGTGCCCTGATGTGCTCCAGGAGTGAAGCCCCTCCTCAGTATATTTTTTGTCTGTGAGTAGCAGAGATTTTACTTATAGGAGACTGTGTAAGAAAATATAAATGCTTTCTGTTATTTTTAAAAATTATTTTAATAAATCTGTAAGTCACTTTTAATGAGGCCAGCTTCAAAAGAAAAGCTACACTGAACTAAATCCTGAGTATTTAGGGGATGAAAAGCTATACAGAGTGTTTTGGAAAGCTCTGCATTTTGGGGAAATGTCATAAATTTGAATGGCTGGAGAGAAGTAATATTGTCAGTGACACAGCACAGTATTAATTTTGGTGTATATGCTGCTGTAAGCTTCAGGCCTTGGGAATCTAGCATGATTTTAAAACAGACCTAACTGCATCTTGTAAACTATTTATTCTGATATATCTCCTTCCAGATAATCATTCAAAGCCAATGGAAATTGACGGGGATGTTGAAATTCCTCCTAACAAAGCAACAGTCCTTCGGGGCCATGAATCAGAAGTGTTCATCTGTGCCTGGAACCCTGTCAGTGACCTGCTAGCATCTGGGTAAGACAGACAGTGACTCAAACCAGCTCCTGCAATTAGAGAATATTTAGAGATGCAAGAACTTGTAAATGTATTTGGGATGTGAATGAGTATTCTCTGGGCTGTTGTATCAGCCTGCAGCGGTGTTTCTTTCAGCAGTACCATACCTTTATAACTGCTAAATAGTTAAAAGGTGATGACAAATATGAAGAATTTGTACATTTAAGATGTAAATTCTGTGGCCCTAAATACACACAAATTTTTAGAAATATTTTTTAATCAGTCTGGATAATTTCTCAGAATATTTGGAGATCATGTAATCTACTGCTCTTAGTTATTTGTTCACCCTGGGGTCTCAGAAAGTCGTTGGCATGCACCAGGTTTTTTCAGAAGTATGGAGATAGAGGTGCTTCAGACTGGACCTGAGTTTGTTCAGTGAGCTGAGCAGTAAGCAGTGATTTAAGGGAATGTTGTGCTTTAGTGTCATTGGAAGAGAGTCCAGTTTATCCTTTGCAGGGACTGCTCTGCAATGACCACAAGAGCATCCTAAGTAGGATGATCAGGAGATTGACTTACAAAAGCACTTCTGATCCAAACAAAATCACAGTTGTAAACATACCCCAGGAGCTGTATGCAGGCACTGGGGGAACCATGTTCATGCTTAAAGTTAAGGTTTAACATGAAGACTAGATTTAAGAAATCTAACTGGAAACATGGAGTAAAGCTGATCATAGTTTGAGGAGATAAATCAGAGTTACTTAGCAGTATTAGGATACTTTCCTCACAAGGAAGAGGACAGTATTTCATTTCCTTATTTTATTTCTAGCTTTTTTGCAAGATTATCAGAATAGTCTTCTTACTTACTTCACTTAGTATATGAAAACAAGGAATTACAATATAAATAGAAAAGAAAAATAAAATAAATTCCGTGTTGGATGAATAGCAGAGATCTCCAAGACAGTGAAGATAGAAATTTCAAAAAAAATTATTTCAGACAACAAACTGGGATTTTGGGAACCAGAATCCTGCTGAGTATGCTTTTTTTTAATATCTAGGTCTGATACTACTTTTATTATCTGTAGTACTTATATCTTCATTTATCAATTTTAAGCGAGTGCTTGCCGCAGTGGACTGCTTCCCTAGGATCCATGATGCACAGTCCTAGTGTGCTAATTTAAATGGTGGAGCATTTCATAAACCAAAGTATGTGTTGCAGTGTGTGTTTAACTTTGCCTCAGGGTGCTGAGTATTGGTGGATGGATGCCTGGATTGTGATAGCTTACAGGTAAACCTGGAGGATGATAATCAGAACTATTAGTCAGGTACCTGAGCCAGAGGAATACCCTCTCACTAGCCATTCCATTAAGCTTTACCCTTCAGTGTAATAGGCCTTTTGTAATGAGCTTTGCTAGTGACCGTGGAGGTACATAAATACACATGTGGTTACAAAGTACAATCATGTGCTTTAGCAGACTAATAGCAGTGCAGTGACAATGCAAATAATTTAAATCCATGTGCATCTCGGTCAGATTTTAGCCTGCTTGTAAGAAACAAGGTAGGGATGCAGCTGGAATTGGGGTAACAGCAGCCAGTGCCTGGTGAAGCTGAGTGACTGAAATGGCAAAGAATGCCCAGAAGAAAGTGAAACTGAAGGAAGAGAGCTGAGTGAGTGGTTATGCTAAGGCACAAAGAAGCCTTTGTCTGGTATAATAATAGTGCAAGCTTTTATCTACAGGTGAACTCCATGTTACAGCACCAGTTAAACAAGGCAGAGAAATTCCCTGAGATCCACAGTATTCTGCAGCTCTGTTTGCCCTTTACAAAGTAATGATTAAAAAAAGAACACTGCAGTTAGTCTGATGTGTGAGTGTCAGACTGTTAGATTCTGTAACAGCCATGTTGTGCTGCCCAGTCAATACTTTTCTTTTGTTTCCCATCTGCTTGATTGTACCCATCTGAAAAAATACACTTCAAAACCTAGCTATTAAATACAGGAAAAGATAACATATTTGTTTTGTTTATAAAGTGACTAATTGAATCTCAGTTAATGACAAAGTATTTTCCTGAAGCCTTGTTACACAGGCAATAGATTTTTCTAACAACTCGCAGCAGCAGTTTAGACAGCAACCTGATGCAATCCTCAACTAAAAGAATAATGCAGGTTCAGAACCTAATCTGAAGCAAGCTGTTTGAAAGAAATGTAGAATGAGTTACCCAAAACTAGAGCACTGGTTTCCAGATTTAGTCACTATCCCACTGAGAGAAAGGGATTTTGATGTTTAATGTCATATCTACTCAGTTGCTGTTTTCCTAGAGTGTGAAAACTCGCACAGTAATATATACTCTCCAGGCTTTGCAAACAGCTATTTCAAAATAAAACAGAGAGACAGGAATTTCTCTGATCAAATAGCTAGAAAAATATATTCTGCAGCTGCTCTTCCCCCTCCACCACACATATAACCCTTAAAGATGAGGATGGGGGAGGCTAGAAATACCAGTAAAAGCTATCAAAGGCATGACTGTCACCAGATGCCTATGAAAAGAATGCTTAGATGTTATGAACAGAAGCATTATAATAATAGAGTGAAGTGTGTGCATACAGCCATGGGAGATGATTAACTGCACTTTATGAAGGAAGTCAACATTCCAAAGCAAATAATTGCATAGAGTGTTTTGGACAGGTGAAAAAATAGCCAAAAAAAATAGGTGCTTGGTTAAATCTCAATATTTGGTCATTCCCAGCCATAAACCCAAAGGCTGATATTTTCCACTAGTTATCTTTCACTATCTTAAGTTTTAATTTCATGACACATAAAAATTGTTGCAGATGGTTATATTCCCTGAGTAGTGCAGAAATCCATTAGGGCTGCCTCCACATTAGTAAAGTAACTGTGCCTGGGAATTTTGCTGGGCACTGAGGCCAGCTGGCACAGCATGGCTGCTGTCTGTGCTAGCAAACTGCCCTGGCTGCCAAACAAACTGCACATTGGGAACCATCTCTGGACATTGTAACCACCAAGCCATGCCCAGGAGTTATTCAGAGAGAACATCAGAGACCCAAGCAAGAGTGCTAATTAAAACAAGCCAAACTCTGGCCAGGGAATAACCTGTCAGTTTGCTGGCACAGGTCACCATGGTCCAGTGAGACAGAGTTCTGAACGTGCTTGAATTTCCCAGTGTGGAAGTGGATGGACTGTGAATGTCAAGGCTGCTAGAGCCTTGAACTCCAAAACCTTTTTCAGTTCAACTTAGGATGTTTTTGTGCTTGTGTTCCACTGCTGCTTCCAAAAGTGTTCTGTTCTGTGACATCCAGCCATGCCCTTCAAGTAATTCGCACAGCCATGAAGCAGAGGGACCTGGCCTCAGTCCCAAAACCAACAGTAGGTTTCTTTGCTTATCAGCTGATCTATGGCAGCCTCTCTCACACAGAGAGGTTGTGACTTGTCTCTTCCAAACCACTCTGTGCACCTTTGCTCTCCCTGGTCAGCAAAGTAATTATCCATAAAAGCTGCTGTCTGAGATATTTCAGCTCTTGCTTGTGTCTCTCAGAAGCAAGAGAAGATGTTTCCAGGCTATCTGCTGTCATCATTTCTGGGTTTTATATATTCAGTACTTCAGGTATGCTCTCCACATATCAGTGGTTTAGGATGCACTGTAAATTACCTTTCAGAATAATCCTTTTGACTTACCAGGTTGAGGGTGTTAATTTCAGACACCACCCCTCAGTGTCAGTGCCAGATACTAATTCTGCTAACTCTAAGTGCTTATTTGTTAGCAGGGGACTATTTGGACTGGTTTCCTCAGTGCATCAAATCCATGAATGCAAAATGATCAGCTCTTGGGGGAGGTCGACTTGAATAGCATCTAGCAGAGAATAATGTTGTAGAATCAGTAGGGCAGAGATCTTATTCAGGACACCTGTGAGGCACTTCCCTCTACTAACTGCCTAGGAAGAGTAAGCACTTAATTTAAGAAACCTGCTTTATTAAGGAAATGTTAGATGTCAAAATAAAAATGAGGAATTTCCTTCCCATAATTCTTTCAATAATATATTTTAAAATAAAAAAATAAAACCTTTAACCTGTTGGAGCCAGAAGTATTAAATACACATTAGCAATATTGCATCTTATAATAACAGTGATTTAAAGTCTTCTTGTAGCTGAAGGTTAGAAATACCAAGGTTCAACAACCATCTTGCAAAATTCTTTACCCAGCTGCAGCACTTAAAACCTCTGTGCTTCCAGTTACAGAATGGTAATTTTATATGTCACAAATTACATTCCACAAACATTTGTCCACCTTGATTCATGAACATACTGGGGCAGGAGAGCATGAAATAAAATCCTTTCAGAGCCAGCCTTCCTAAAATTTGGCAGTACTCTTCCACAGGGCAGAGGAGTATACCTATTACTCAAGTGTTCGTGACTTGCATGTTGGAATGAGCTGCTTTATCATGTAGATAGAAATGCTTCTGTGGGCAAAGGAGATTAAATATCTTTCTGAATTGTGCTTGAACTGTGCTCCTCTAATAAGGCAGGGTTCACTGAATCATTCACCAGAAATCAGAATACTTTCCAGAGCATTCTTTCGACTCTTTTTTTTTTTTATCCCCAGCAACAAAAGGGAAGACACACAAATACCCTTGCTGCACACTGGTAGACTTATAAAGCCTCTCTGCAGGGACACATAATAGTTTATGTAGCTTTGGGAGAAGAAAAGGGAAAAAACAAAATTAAAATACTGGAAAATAAGATTGCCTAGGCCTTGCCAGAAAACTGACTAAATAAAAGTGTTGAAAAACAAAACATAACCCTTTTAGAACTAGCAAATAGGATTGCTTTTGGTGGCCAAGTGACTGAGTACTTTATTCACAGGGTGCAATAACAAACTGAATTATTACAATGAATGCAGGATGGTCCTGCAATCATATATAGGAGAGAAACCAGCCCTGAAGGAATTTCCTACTTAGCATGTTAACCAATGGAGCAGTCCTTTAAAGATGTATGTTCCCATCATTGTTAGTTACCACAGTTTAAAATGTTTCTTAACTTCTGAGCCTCATGATTAACCTGGTTAATTTTCTAGCCAACATATGCAAAAATGTCAATTTTCCAGACCTCTGAAGAAATAAGGATGCATATTACAGTCACAGCTGTGTGGTGGCAAAAATTACCCTGATCTGAATTATTTCTTAATCACTGATGTGAAAGATATGTCTCAGAAATAAAGAGTGGCTTTACAGGAGTAGCTGAGTTCAAAACCCTGGCCAGCCATCACATCTTAGCTTGGCAGAAAAGGTTCACAGGAGATGGGGCACATTCCCCAGGCATGGCATAACCCAGAGGAGCTCAGAGCTCCTGATACAGGCAGAGAGGTGTTTGCTTTTGCAGTTGAAATGTTTGTATAAAATTAGGCTAAATTATTAGTAAAATAATACCCAAAGATCAATGGAGTTCGATAATTGCTTGGTCAATATTTGCATTTGAAGGCATGTCAAGTGTTGAAAGTTTGCCTAGTATTCTTAGTATCAATAATTAAAATGCTTTACTATTAGACCAAAAGAAAATTTAGTATTCTCTTATGATGGATTTCTTTTTCAGTAAAACATGGCTTATCAAAGCAAAAATGGGTCACAGGTGGATCCATTCCTTCAAAACTGGATCTTTGAAGAAAGACTTTTTCTCCTTGATAGTGCACAGGAAAGAAAGTTTTTTTGTCATTACTTTAAAGAAAAGGAAAATCTAACACATCAGATGTATCAACAATGAAATTTCATCTACACTGTATGAATTCTTGCAAGTATTATTGTTAACTCTGCTCCAAGTTTCTACTTAACTGCATGTAAATGAAAATTGCTTTCTGGACAAAGCAAGAAATCCAGGAAACTTGGTTTTGGTTGTTGTTGTTGTTTCAAAAACGTAAGGAAAGGGAATGTGAAAAACAATCCCAGTAAACTTTTAAAGTGGAATATCTTCCACTCCATGGCAAATTTATCTCAGAACCTCAGAGACATTTTTCAGTAGAATAAAAATTTATGCAAATTCAAAATACTTCTATTATTTACAAGTAGATAATGCTGAACTCTTTCTCCTCAAAACCTTTCCTAAGCAAAATCAGGGTTTCAGCCTGCATTAAAAACACCTCTGTAGAGAATAGTTGTTCTAAAAAATAGATCAAAATCCTGATGCTGCCTCTATCTTGTTCTATCATGGCAGTGCTTATTTTGCCATTTTTTTCAGACAATATGATGTAAGCACCAAGCTACAGACAGTTACTGTAAGTTGCCCCAGACTAACTCAGTTATGGTGATGCCAGCTTTAGGTATGTAGTGCAAAATGATGACAGGAGTTTACAGGTTTTTAGATAGAACTTACCTGAATAAACAAAATTATTATGACAGATATAATTTAAATATGTGTTAGCATTTTTAGAAAAGTACACAAAGTTGGAAATAAAATTCACTTCTTAAAGGCTTGTAATGCCCTGATCTGTTCAGCAGGTTTAGGGAAGGCTAGTTGGATCTATTCTGGGCAGTGCACAGGAGAAACATCAAAATTCTCAGGAGGTTCAAAACAACTTCTCCTTGTAAAATCTGGAACATTTCAATAGAATAGGGCCCTCCCCTAGGTGAACTTCTGCTAATTCCAGCACCAAAGCCTTAGACCTGTGTTTTGTACAGAGCCAGGATGTTCCCAGCAGCCCCGTGCAGACAGTCCCGTTACAGTCCAGGCCAGCAGCTCTTGTTCCTCCCATCTCCTGCAAGGCTGTCATGTTGTCTCAATGAAAACAGAAATACAGGCTTCTACACTGTTTGCTGGGTCAACATGAGCAGTTTTCCACTTATTTGCATAATTGCTTTATAGATCCGGAGACTCCACGGCCAGGATATGGAATCTCAACGAGAACAGCAACAGCGGCTCCACTCAGCTGGTTTTGAGGCACTGCATAAGAGAAGGAGGACATGATGTCCCCAGCAATAAGGATGTGACTTCATTGGACTGGAATGTAAGCTAACTTCTAAGACTCTGCATGGTTTTTAACTGTCTAAATTTAATTCCAAGGCAATTACAGTTGCTGCTCCATATCTTTCATATCTGAGGTGACCAGAAGCTCTGTCCTAACCTACTGACCTCTTGTTTCAAATACTCATAGTAGGCTGAACTTTCTCCTACATGCTGTAATTTTCCAGGACTGTTGCCATCTTCGAGCTTAACAATGATATATCTCTATTTTAGGAGCATGGGTAAAAATAAACTTAGTTAGCTTTAAGAACCAAGATTAAACAAACAATCTATGTAATACTGAAGCCTCATTAATAATGTATTTGCATCTCATAGATACTTTATTTTGGCATGTAAGGAGATAAAAGCACCAGTGAAGCTTTTTCTGAGGTTGGACTCCAGATTCTCTCATTTGAATTATGCTGTGCACAGCAAAATCTGTTCACATTATTTTCTTTGTCTTGGTAGGAGCATGTGTAGTTATTCTGTCCTTACCTTCTGGATGAAACTGTCTTGTCTGATCCCTTTTTTACTTTCATCCTGCAAAACCTCCTATCTTAGATAATGTGCTCATGCACAAAAATACTGAAGTGAGCAGAGAGGACAGGTATTGTTGAGAATCCCCAGTCTCTGGGCAGTGCCTTTGGACGGCTCTAATTGTTACCAAAAAAACTTACAGGATCCTGCAGAAAACTTAATTACTTCAAGCTAATTTTCATTCTGCCTGTTTTGCTGATACTAGTACAGACAGAGTGATCACATTAGTCTTGTTTTCATAGGAAAACAGATTAATTAAGTACCAGAAGGGATTTTCAGCAGTTATGTAGAGTCTCAGTTGCTGGCCAGAGATCAAGTTTCGATTAATCTTTACTGCAGTGTTGTCCTTCAGGTGAGCTAGGTGCTTCACAGAGTAAAAGATAAGGCCACTGCACAAGTCACCTTTCCCCTGTGTATTTTATATTTGCACAGTGGAAGAAGTTGGTGAATAGTACAGAAAGCAGAGGTGGGTCAAGGAAGCAAATGAAATTCAAGCTTATGTTCATTACTTGTTTCCTGTGGATATTAAAGTGAAGAAATATATTTGTGAAAAAAATTGCTTCTAGGAGTAAGAAAAGAGAAATTGTAAGAGGAAAATATGCAATGACTGCAGAACAGTTAGGAGAAAATTTGTCCAAAACCCTCTAATGTTTCCTGTAGCAGTTCCTTACCTTCCAGACTTCGTTGGTACTTCCCTTGCATTGTACTAGTACTCGAGGTAGGGAAATGTTCCTAATTCAAATACTTCAAGTGCTTCCAAGTTACTTTGAATTTCCCAAAGAATGTGAATTACCAGTAAAAAAATTATATAAACTGTATATCTAATTTCCCGAGCTTTTCTTTTTTCTCTTTTTGCCCTTTATCACCTTTCTTCTTATCACTGGTCCAGAGAAGTGTGCATCACAGTGAGCTTCATTTAGCTTATGATATTTCCCCCCCTACATTATTATATATTTGAGTTAAATTTACAAGTGCTCTGAGTCAGTGTTTTTGGAGGATTGGAGTGGACATATGTTTTAAAGGATTATTTCATGCTTTTTTCTAATTTTCTATTCATCAAGCTAGAAATGCCATCTGCCTTTATAGTTTATTTAGAACCACAATATTAATCATATTTCCCTGTGAAATCTTCACACTGGTGGTATTGAATTAGTTCTTCTCTGGTTTGTGTGACTTACATGACATAAAGGTTATAGGAAAGGTTATTTCTGGAGGTCATATTCAGATCATGCCCTTTGATACCATGGGTAGGATTCATCTCCTGTAGGTTTAACCTTCTAAACTCACCCTAAGTCAGCAGAAACAGAGACACATGCCTTCATATTGAACTGGGCATAATCTAAAGCAAACAAGTTCATGAGTTACACTTCACAGTTGTGGTGACATGATGCTGTTAGTAATGGAGGGCACTCCTGAACTAACTCCCAACTTCTGCATGTCTGGAGATAAATGGGATGAATCTCACTCTTAATCCAGGTTCTGAAATGTTGAAAAACTAAATACCCTGCTTCAACAGTGTCACCAGATGGCAAAGTTCTGTTTTAATTATTCTGGCCCAATCACACCAGCTTCACTGGCTGCACAGGACATATCCTGTGAAGGGTTCCTTCCAGAATACATGTGATCTCCGGATCAGATTCATGGGCTTTTTTCTTCCTGATTGGAAGAAATGTTTCTTCATGAATCTGTTTCTTCATCATGGTACTGAGCCCATGAGCACATGTGGGTCTGTGTTTAGACAAGAAGAGAGCAATTCCTTGGTGGTGGATAACATTTGAGGTGTTCACCCTGAGTGTATGTGGCTTAGGGCCTTCTTCCAAGTAGAGGTGCCTGAATTTCACTGAACTGGGATTTAGTCTGGGTTTAGGTCATCTGTTGATGTTTGGTAGGTCCTTTATGTCTAAGAAGTAGTATCTGTTTGTTAAGTGGAAGAAGCCCACAGAACTTGTTCTATCTTGTATTCTTTCTCTAATCTTTTTGTATAAATGTCTCATATCTGATGGTATAGGCTAGTATTTCACTGTTAGAGGATTTTATTTCCTCTCTGCTGTCTGAAGTAATAACATTTAGTTCAAATCATAGCATCATCTGTCCCAATGAGTGGACTCAAAATCATAAATCACAATTAGCAAACGTTTAAAAAGAAAGAAGAAGGTTGGTTGAAACAGACTTTATCTCATAGCCAACTTTGCCATTTTTATATATTCCAACAGAGTGATGGAACACTATTGGCTACAGGCTCATATGATGGTTTTGCAAGAATATGGACAGAAGATGGTAAGTCAAACATTTATTGTTCTTTAAGCATCAAACAGCAGTGAGCTGTAATTTGACCAGTTTGTAAAGAAATTGTAATAATAACCTGTTCTTTATTCCAGGTAACCTTGCAAGCACCTTAGGTCAACATAAAGGTCCAATATTTGCCCTGAAATGGAACAAAAAGGGGAATTATATTTTAAGTGCTGGTGTTGATAAAGTGAGTTTTAAAAATACATTATTCTAACATATAAGTATGCTGATGAGTGAGCTTGTGCTGCTGAATTCCTTAAGATTAGTTTCTTCTTCTCCAGGCACCCTGGAGAGTTTACATTTCTTTAATATATTTTAGTGCATGTTGATTACATTTTTGAGGCTGCATGAATGTATACTATTTTCATAGAAAATGTTTAACTTTTTAAAATGTGTAAAATTGCATCTGGAGTGTGTCTCTGTTACAGAAGGAACAGCTTCCAGTACTTATAGTTTTATCAGCTATTTACAGGAAGAAAGGATCTTAAACATACCCCACCTTTTTGCTCATCTAATTGTTGAAACACTTATTTGAATAAAATATATATGGCTTCCTCTAGAAATATGCAAAAAAATATGGTTCTGAACTGAAAATCATGCAAAACACAGTAGGTACAGCTAAGTGCACATTAGAGATTAAAATGAACAGCTGACTGATGATCCATTAAAACTGAAACTGGAAAGTACACAGCATTCATCTTGCCTAAGTTTCAGTGTCTAAAAATCAGATGCATATGTCATCCTTGGCTTCCTGTACAAAATTCAGAGAGAAAAATAGCACTTCCAAGGGAGAGGCTGCATGGTCTGTGACAGTGCTTCTCTCCAGCAGCTGGCAGAGGGGAGTCCAGCTGAGATTTGTGCTTTGTAAGCTCAGTGAATCCCTATATTTTCATAACCTTGTGAAAATGGAAGCTTTAATATTGGCTTATATTCAGCTGATCTCCCAACTGTAATTCCATTACTCTGGCAAACTTACATTCTCAATAAAAGCAGCATTTCTTTAGGTGATCCATTATCAGCAAGATGATGGATCCCTAATTTATTTTCTGGAAGAATATACTCCCAATAAATTGATAATTCTCTCAGGAGGTGGTATTGAGCTCTACAGGGGACACACTCACGTGTGCTGTGGGTATGGATTAAACCTGTAGTAAGCCAATTACACCTGAGTCTGTCCCACCTCAGTGGCAAGAAGTGCTGTGTACTCTGCTGATAGAAAAACATTTCACTTATTGCCTTGTTACAAATGGGGTTCAGCATCATTTTGAAGTAGAATTCAGCTGGCATCTTTTGAAAAGGGAAAAAGTGTTCTTTAAGGATCATAACTGGAACTTTTTTCCAATATGCTTATTAAAAATGGATAGTGTTGTCTTCTAGATTATTCAGAGAGAGTATGCCTATTCTTCATAGTTATATTGCTTCTTTTGTAGGCATGATACTTCTTTATCTACACTTAGATTATTATTCTGTAATACCTAGAAGTAATTTCTGGTTTTCCCACTGTTAAGCACGCAAGGCTCTCTGTAGTCAATAATTTTATCAGTTCATCATTTAGAATTGCTACTTAGTGAGGGTGCTATTTGGGTTTTTTCTCTGAGCTGAACAACCACTAATCTTTTTTTTTTCCACCCTTTCTTTGGATGCAGACAACAATAATTTGGGATGCTCACACAGGAGAAGCTAAACAGCAATTTCCTTTCCATTCAGGTACTTTTCATGTAACTCTTGTTTAGGAAAATGAAATGCAGTTTTCAATTCTGTCAATGTACTTTATCCATATCTGCCACAGAAAAGTTTCAATCAAGTTTTTTTGTGCTTTAACTATCCTGAATATCATGGCTTGTTGGTTTATTCTCATTTCACAAAGACACAGTTCTGTGAGAATCAGCATTGAAAGCTGATTTTAGGAGAGGATTTGTACACCAGCCATGTCTACCTAACTGAGCAATCCTGTTGTTATCTATGTGCTTGAATAATACCAGGTGGGGATTCATGAAGAGAATTTTCAGTGGAGGTGTCTGGGATCTTTTCAATTCTCTCTGCTCCTGTTTCAGTGAAGCTGATTTGAGGCAGAAGCAGGCAGATCTCTCATGCACCTTGCATTCACCACTTCACTCACAAAGGTCCTTAGAATTTATTAGCTCTTAATTTTAACTCGAATTTCTTCAATATTTGCTTTCTCTGATTATTGGAAATCAGTTGCCGGCCTTGAGTTTCAAAACCTTGTTGCACAAAAATGCTATTAGGATGGTTACTTATAGAACTGTTTTAAGAAGACAGGAGATGTCACAGATACTAAATAATCTTGAATAACAGTCATTGACAAAATCTGAAATTCATCTGAGACCAGACATGTAAGATGATGGCTGAATTCATGATCCAAAGTGGCTACATTTGCATAGTGAAGAATTTTAAGGGGTATAGTAAAACTGAGTTTAAAACCATGAGAACATTCTGGATTCTGATGTTAGGGGTGTTCACCTTCCTACTTCACTGTAACTAATCCATTTTTAAATACAACAAGCTTTCACAATGGTGTTTAAAAACACATTTCAATACTAATTTTAAAACATTATATTGCACATGCTTTTCGACTCAAACTGTTCTTATTCTCACATTTACACTGATGTGAATAATATGCAGTAGCAATCTAAATGGTTATTCAGCAGTAGACAAAAAGTATGTCCATGGGCACAGCAAATCCTTACTCTGCATTTTTGTCACTCATCTCTCATTTATTAAGGCAGCTGTTGGTTTAGAGGAGTTGGTGTCTGCTGACAGATTTTCTGACTGTGGCATTTATTTATCTACCATAACAGCAAACTGTGCACATAGAGTGATTTAGTTAATGAGATATTAATCCTCTGATCCCTAACTAGTAATCTAAGTAGTTGTGGATTCAGAGCTTGGTTGCCCCTTCAGAATCATGTTCACTGACACATAAGCTGTCTTAGCAGTGATGTGCATCAAGGACAAATCACCCCATCCCCTTCTTAGCAAGTTGATAACTCAGCTGTATCTACCAATGCAATATGTCCTTGTGCATGAAAAGATTTTTTAAAAAATTCTTACTGCACATGCTGTATATCTTTGGAACATGAGACACAACTGAAATGTAGACATGGAGAAGCTAATATTTTTAATTTTTTTTCACTCTTTCTTATATGTTTTCATAAGGATGTAAAGCAATTATTGAGAAAATGCTGTTGGGGAAATTTTTGATTGGAGAAAGCATGTATCCTACAAAACCTTCTTAAAATCAGCCAGACTCTCTATTCACTTTTTTCTCACAAGTCTAAAGCCACAAACCTCACCTTGTCCTCTTTGCATCACCAGGACAAACTAACAGCAAATTCCTTTCCATATCTGGAATCTGAAAACCTTGTCTACACTAGGATTAAAGGTGGATTTTAACAATTAAAAGTCTAGTCTAGGCAGGATACACCTCCTTTAACATGTACTTCTTTGAAGTCTGGAGGTAGTTGACCTGAAAAAACATAAGGTTTTTATACTGTCTGCTTCTTTGTACCAACTGGTTTAGTTTACACCACATGGACAAAACTGTCATCCTAAAATATGTAAGGAAAAGTTCCTTTGTCTGGGTGTTGAAGGCCTCCATGTTATTGCTGTTCCCATGTAATTTTTGAGGCTTTTGTTCAAAATATGTAACTATGCAGATAAGTAGCTTCTAGGGTTTAATTATTTTTTGCAAAACTATGAATCATCATAGGGCATTTGATCAAAATATGTATTCACAAAACTTATTTCTTTAAAAAGGAGCTAAATAATCCAATTTTGACATTTCCTGATAGATACAGACTGATGTCTGTGCTTGCAGGAGCAAGCTGTTAAATTGACACCAAAAGAGGTATTTGTGTGGCCCAGTTTTAACCATCTGTGTGAGGTGACAGGACAAGGGGTGAAAGGATTCAAACTGAAAGACAGAATGTTTAGATTAGATATCAGGAAGAAATTCTGTACTGTGAGGGTGGTGAGGCACTGGATCAGGCTGCCCAGAGAAGCCCAGGTTGGATGGAGCTCTGATGATCTGGTCTAATAAAAGGTGTCCCTGTCCTCAGCAGGGGGCTGGAATTGGGTGTTCTTTAGGGTCTCTTCCAACCTAACCCCTTCTATAATTCTGTGATATAAGTGCTCTGAATCACTCTTAAATTTGTTCTGAAAAAGGCTAAAATGCCAGATAATTATTGTAACACTTCCATTTTTGGTTTGTATTTTAGCTGCATTTTTTAAGGATTTTTTTTGCTGCTTTTAGTATGATATATTATGATATTCTAATTGTTTCTATGCAATTGGCTGGTATCCTGCGGTTTTGGAAATACTTTGGCAATTTGATTATTTGCATCAGGAACCATGTTTGTTTGATTTTTTCAAACTTTTTTATGTAGTTACATATCCAGTAAAGATATGACTGAGTACACCAATAAATGAATCAGTATTAATTATCGGCACTTTATGATTCAATTATGCTGCAATACAAATCCATAGCTTTAGGTGCCAGTAGCTCTCTGAAAATTAGTTTTTGACTCATACATCTCCTACTATATATTAGCCCTGAAGGCATATTGCTATTAATGATGATATTTTTGCTTTGAAATAGTAATACAAAGCTTGTAGCATAAAAAGAAAGGCAAACAGGCAGTTAAAGAAAGATCTTTGATTGTTTCCTAATCCTCATTCATGTTCATTGGAAAACTCAAAAGTAGTCTGCTTTCCTCACACATTTTTCCTTTATATTTCTGCAAGGTAGTAATTCCTTATCTGTCATAGAGAATTATTGAACTTTTTCATTAATACTGAAAAAAGCTCTTTCTATGAAACAGCGTCAGCCCTTCATTCTCATTTAGGGAGCTACCTGATGACTCAGATGGTGATAGGGATCAATTTTGTTTTGTAGTTCATAAAAATTATAATAGGAAAAACATATTTAAATGTAACAGGCTTGTCAGAACAGATATCTTTTCACCTCTATATTACCAAAGTATCTTTCTAAACATGTTTGAGTAGGGAATTTCTTGGTTTCATTTTAAGGATGAATTTGCATTGTATCTTTGCCAGGAAGAGATCTAACTTTGTTTCCTATATGCTGGTTTCATTCTAGCACACTTGCTTCTCACAAGAGTGTGCTGAGAATGAAGATTTCTCTATTTTAGCAAGTCTTATGTCATCCTCTGGAGGGCAGCTAAACTCTATCCTGAGGGAAAAAGCCTGAGCAGCAATCATAGAAACACAAGCAAGCTGTTTGTCAGGAGCTTCCTCTTGCACTCTGCACTGACATGCTGGGAGAGTTGTTTGGGGATTTGTTCCCATTCTTTTTGCAAAGTGTGTGTGTGTGTGTGTGTGTGTGTGTGTGTGTGTGTGTGTGTGTGTGTGTGTGTGTGTGTGTGTGTGTGGCACACATGCACATGCTCACGTGCTCTCTGTGCACAGAGTTTTCTTAGTTCAGTGCTCATTAATGCCAAACCCTCTACAGAAACCCTTCCTCTCATTTCAGATGAGGCTGATTAATGTACCTGCCTAAAACCAGTCCCCAAGCAAATTAAACTGAATTTTAGTGTTATTAATCCATGTGCCTGCACAGAATGATAGGTTTGTATCAAAGGGTGCATAAAGCTCTAGTGCAAAGGGACACAGCCACCTGCTCCTCCACCTTCCCATGTGTTGTGTCTGGCATTCACAGGAACATGCTTGTCTAACCCAGATGGAATTCTCCACACTTTTTCTGGGTTAGTTTTCTTTCAGTTTCTTCACTGAACTGGGTTACAGAGGGATGAATGCTAGACATAACCCATGATATGCATAGCTGGGAGCAGAGAGGGTGGAGGGTGTGTTTTGCCCCCTCTCATGTAACTTGACCCAGAAGATTCTCGTAAGTAGTTGCTGTGCAAGGTATCCAGATTATCCATGGGAATAGAAAAGATACTCTGTGTCCTTCAGACAGTCCCTGTCAGCCCTGTAACTGGCTGCAGGTGAGAGACCAAGAACTAGCCTGTAGTCTGTTTCATTCAGACAGGTGATGGGAGGAAAGTGATTTGGAATAGCTGCTTCTTTATGTGATCCCTGATATTCCTTCTGTTGTTTGTATTCACAGCTCCTGCTCTGGATGTAGACTGGCAGAACAACACTACTTTTGCCTCCTGCAGTACTGACATGTGCATCCATGTGTGCAGACTTGGCTGTGATCGTCCCGTTAAAACCTTTCAAGGACACACAGTAAGTTTAAGGAGTCCAAAATGTTGGTGGTAAAGTCACAGCAAATGTTACAACGATGGCAGATGATGGGTGTGCACACTATGTTCTAGCAGCAAAGGTGTTAAACCCCATTGTTTCCCTAGAAGTATATTTATTCCTTGGAAATGAGGGATTCACTGCCTGTGAGAAGGGATAAAATGTTCTAAATCACTACAGGAAGCAACACCTCTGGCTTAAACAGTGAGAGTGTTTCTGGGCAGCATGAGCTGCAGACTAAAGGCACATTGATAAATAAGATTCTGTTTTCCACTGGCTTAATGTCCTTTACTAAATGACAGCTTATGAACAAGGAGAGAACAGTTTACCTCCAGCCATTGTTCAGTTTTAGAATCAATTTAATCTAATAAGATATATTAAAGATTTCCCCACTCTTTCCTTGGTGGAATTTAATGGATGTCAAAGGTTACTTTTTCTAGGTTCCATTTGTGAGAAAAACTGTGATCATTCACTGACCCATAATTCAGATGTTAGCTTCCAGAACTATGCATTTGGAGACATTTATCTTAGTCTGTGGTTAAACTGATATTTTGTGACAGGTTGTACATTCCTAACAATAGAGTGGTGCTTTTTATTGTTATATGAACTGCCCTGCTTTGTACGTGATCCAGATTTTCACTTCAAATACATCTATACTTGTTTTTAATTATTACTGAAACTTGTAAAATGTATAAAGAAAAATTTAAATATATTCCAGGATTGTTTTCACTGAGACCCTGGGCCAATTTATATTTTTAAGAAATAGTCTTTCCCTTTTTATAAAACACTTTTTTTCTCTTTACTTATAGCTGTGAAAGAGCATGGGAAACTTACTCATTACCAAGGGGATACACTAGGCTTAGTTAATTACAAAGTGCTAGAAAGACTGATAGAGAAAGCATCCTAAACTGTTTAATATTCCAGCATGGAATTCATTTACACATAAACCTCTCTTTAGAGAGATCAGCACTGTTGTAGAGCTACAATATGAAGAATTGTCAAGTCCATAAAACAAAACACCCCACCAGTATCATTATTTTCTGTTGAAAATTTGTATCACCAAGTCTACAGAACATTAATGAAAGAAATGTCCCAGTTTTAAAAAGAAGGTAATGCTGCATCATCAATCTGTCTGGGTTTATTTAAATCCTGGGAAATGATAAAAGGATAGGAGTAACTTTGAGCCAGAACACACATCAGAAGATTGCTTGTGTGTATTGTTCACAAGCACAGGATGGTTCCACTCCAAAATGCCACTTAAATAGATAGCATGTTGGGGACGCAGCAGTGCTTTTGTTCACCCCTAAAAGCACCAGCACTGTAATTTGTGGGTGAACTTGTTCCATGCATAAACCTTGAGTGCCCTCTGCTGAGTGCCCAGTACAATGCAGTAACTGGAATATTTGCTTAATAATCTCACTCTTCATTTCAGAACGAGGTGAATGCAATCAAATGGGACCCATCTGGCATGCTACTAGCATCTTGCTCTGATGACATGACATTAAAGGTAAAACAATTTCCATTCCTGTTTTTCAAGAAGTGAGGACAAAAAACTATGTCTCTTTTTCAGTCTTCTCCAGAATAATGATAGTGTATCACTTCAAACTCTGCATGAACAGTAGTTTCCAATGTTGTCCCATATTTCTTGAAGCAAATCTGAGAGATTGAAGACAGAGAAGCAAACACTGGGGAAATTGAGGCATCCTATCCAAATAAGTGTAACACTTATCCAAATAAGTGTTACATGACTGATGTGCCATTGTCACAAAAAAGCCATAGTTTAAGTATAGATAAAGTAAAGCTTGAGCAGCTCAAAACCCTTTCTCATTTTTCTTTTCCAGCCACATGAAATGAAGGCTGTCTGTGTAGGAGTAGCTATATGATGTTATAGCAAAGCCCTCCTGCTGGACTGATGATTTATGCTGGTTCCTTGAAGAAAGCAAATACCCCAGGAAGGATTTGGTTTTGTGGCTAGAATTGTACCAGCAATAGTTTCCTTGCAGTATGGTTGAGTTAATTAAGACTCAGATCTCTGTGCACTGCTGATTGACACAGCTGAAGCTTAGGACCTGAAACTGAGACAGCAGCAGAATTTGCAGATGAGAGCTAAGAGAATCTCAGCATTGTGAATATTTCCTGTTCATAGGTGGACTGACTTCTGCTCTGTCTTTGCCACATACCCAGTGAGGTTTTCATCACTTTTGATTCCAGAAGTGTTATTGCAGGCTAGTGACAGAGCTGGAGATTTACAGAAAACGGGCAAAGGCAGCAGCTTGCCTGTCATGCTGCCACAAAGCACTATTGCATAACTGTTCTTGCTCTGCTTAAACATCCTGACCCAGTGGTGACACATCTTTTTGGTGCCCAGTTGTATGCTGTGTTTCAAAAACCACTATGGTTCAGTGTTGTTGTTACCAGTTCAAGTTCCTGACCACTGAATTTGGCACAGGAGCCAGTGCTTTGCTATCCCTGGCCTCACCTGGGTATAAAAACCTTCATTGATGGAGACGGAGACAGCAAATGCTCCAAATGAAGGCATTTTTCTTCTTCCTTTTCCTTTGTAAATCACTCCTCTCCAACTTTTTTCTTCTGTTTTTGGAATTCACAAGCTTTTCCTATAACTTCTTGGAACATGCTGCCTGTCAGCCGTAGAACATGGCTGAGCTTTGTGTAGCATTTCCAAAAGCAGTCTCAGGTACACTGATGGGAATTCAGCATAAGAGCACATCATTCTCTTGGTCAGACTACAACAACTGAGCTAAGTCATTGCTACATTTTCAGTATCTCTCTGAAACTGACTGACTAAATTTGAGCTATTTTCCCTGCTGTGAATTCCTTCATCTTACTTTCTCAGTTAGCTGACAAAAAGAGGTACTAAATTACCTGTCATCTCTACACTGAAGTATTTGACCATGTAACACTACAGAAACAGCTGATTGTCTTCCATCTTCTATACTGTTAAAAACAGGGGAGAGACAAATAGAGTTCAGGAGGAAAAGGAAAATTTTACTAGCATAAGAGAAAATTGCTGTGTTCTAAGCAGTTGCTGCAATTTTCTTCTTGTCCTTTAAAATGACTGCTGTTGCAATGTATGAATAAAATTCTGGTTAAACTTCTTCAAATAGATAAACTTCTGTGTGAAAATAGTTACAGCCTTTTGGAACTACAGCAACTCTTTAGTTCTTATCTATTGAATAAATACTATTAAATGTGTAACTCTTCTCCCTACTGGAATTATTTTAATGTATGTGCCAAATTGCTGCATTAATAAATTATATTAATGTGTATTCAGGTGAGTCGAAATCTCAAATAAACAAATGTAAGAATAACATAGAACTGAAATAATTCAGCTGAGAAGAGATTAATAATGTTGCCATTTTCCTCCATTATTCCTCTGATTTAGATATGGAGTATGAAGCAAGATACTTGTGTACACGATCTTCAGGCTCACAGCAAAGAGATTTACACTATCAAATGGAGCCCTACAGGACCAGGCACCAGCAACCCAAACTCCAACATCATGTTAGCAAGGTAAAAAATACCTCTCTTTCTAGCCTGCCAAGAAGGATCATCTTTCTGACATGTAACCCCACTGTCACTTTGCCATCAGTCTTCCTGCAGACAATTCCACTAAAAAGTATCTGTGTGTGTAAGTCAGGAGGATGGATACAAAGGGAAAGGATTCGTATTTGAAAAAAGAAAGGGAGCAAAGAAAGAAAATTGAGTCATGTGGTATTTATCTTTTCAGCTGCCTTGATAAAATGGTTGTAAATTTGGCATTGCACTTTCACATCCAGCATTGCGTTGCTGGGAGTGAAAATCTTATGGCAAGTGCTCTCAGAATTCAGGCAGCTGGAATGGTTTGTAACTGGAGTCATGCAACTCACCTGGGCAGTTGGAGAAAATTTTTGCAGCTTTAGCTAATAGAGAAAAGCTTGGATAGTCTTTGAAGTTCCACTTGAAAATCTGTGCAAAATTCTTCTTTGAGCTTAGAAGATACATTTACTTGTAGAATGCCAATTGATGGTAGTACAGTGGGTTTATCAGATCAGCTCATGGCGTGTGCAGTGTGGGGAGAAGCTGTATCAAAACTGGTTTATTTTACTCCTTAGTCAGAGAGTGGACATGGAAGAACCTCAGTTTTCTGGAGTTATTCTTTTAATATTATTTTTAATGCACATTATTTCCTTTGCCTTTCTCCAAGCCCACAGTTTGGGATTGAAATGGAATGTAGCAAAAATATCACTGAAACAAAGTGAAAAGAGCCACAGTTCTAGAGAAGTATAAAATGCTAATTCATTAAACAGGGTGAATCTATTAGGAGTAAGATCTCTCTGGGCCCATTTAGCCCATTAATGACAAGATATATTTGACCTTCCTGAATAACAGGAGGTAGAATCTCAAAAGTGGGGAGCTTGGCCTTGTTAGGGCTATATAGAGCACACCCACATATGCCCTAAGGGTCCTCATACAAGAATTCAGTTCTACAGCTGTAGTTCTTAAGATAAAAAACATACAGGCTGTGGTACATTTCAGCTTTTCTGTTTGAAACATTATGTGTTGCTTAGCCAAAGGAAAAAAAAACCCTGTGGTATTTTCTTTTAACACCTACAGTCTCACAGTACAAGTTGATTAGCACCCAGATGATTACATTCTCATGTTTGAATGCTTCTTGCAGTGCTTCGTTTGATTCCACGGTTCGGCTGTGGGACGTTGACCGAGGCGTCTGCATCCACACGTTAACAAAGCATCAAGAGCCTGTCTACAGTGTAGCTTTTAGTCCTGATGGAAAATATCTAGCCAGTGGATCCTTTGACAAATGTGTCCATATATGGAATACTCAGGTACTGTTTTGCCTCGTGTGAAGCACATCTGGTTTAGGTGACACGTTAATAGCAAAAGCTTAAATGGAAAATGTGTGTACCTAGGTCATGCGTGACCTGCCTGCCAGGGTGAACCTGCTGGTATTGGCTGGCACAAATCCATGGCAGCTGAGTCACTCAGGTGCAGTGAGGTGACTGCCCAGAGCAGTTGTGCTTTGTATGCTAAAACAGGTAGCATGCATGAAAATAGGTATGTTGCTTTGAGTCATCTGCTTTGTGAAGCAAAAGTGTAGATTAGAAATAAGGGATACTTTTATTTAGCTACAAACTGAGCTCTGCTGTGAATCTAATGCTCCTTGCTTAGATGTTGTGAAGAGGAGCTATGGATACAAAAATGTACAGGCAGGGGACTGGTGATATTCTGGAGAAAAGTGGGATGTCATAGTTCCACAGATGTAATTCTGGATGCTGGTACCTCACAACCTGAATTATCAGCAAACTTCCCAGGCCTTTACTGTTACAGAGTTGACAAAAACAGATGTCTTGAGTCCTACTGTTTCTGGAGGAGCCTGTTGCTCTTCATTGCAAGGACCACTTTCCTGACTGTTTCCTAGCAAGTTTCCGTCACAATACGGAGGTGGCCGTAGCTGGGTGATCTGAATAGCTCCCCCTTTTAACACAGTGTCATATGACGGAGAAAAAGCAGGGGAACTTCTGTATCCAATGTCTGCATGCTGTTTTGCTTTGTAGAGTGGAACTCTAGTCCATAGCTACAGAGGCACCGGGGGCATCTTTGAAGTCTGCTGGAATGCTAGAGGAGACAAAGTGGGAGCAAGCGCATCAGACGGATCGGTAAGGATCATCAACAGCGCAAAAACTGGGGGGAGATTTCTTTTCTGGGAGCATGAACAAAAAGCAGGGTGCTGTATTTGCCTCCTGGGGACAGAGCTGAAGATAGAGGCAGCTCAAGACACAGTAAGTTGCTCTGTGTGGTGTATTAAAAATGCTCCTGCTTTGAAAGGTTTTGAATGCTAGGAGGTGGTGTTCCTGTTGGAAATGAAGAATGCTTGTGGAATAGGTGAATACTCCTGAAGATGCCAATGACTTCTAAATATGTATTTGACAAAAACAACAGTAGTGTTGTTTCTATCATTATCTGTCAGCTTTAATGAAGAGCAGATCACAGCAGTCAACTCTGTAACAAACAGTTACCCTGGAGCTTTCAGAGTTTGATTCCACAGAAGAATATTCCTATTCCTTTGAATAGGAATAGATAAAGGAGGAAATATTCAGCATGATACCCAAAGATTTTGTCGTGTGGTAAAAGAGAAATATTGCAGTGGGTATTGATTATTCCTTACTATTTTTTTGCTGTTAATGTTACTTCTAAAAAAATTCACTTGCAGCATGATCAGCTTGTGCAGGACACACCTGGCTGGCTGGCATAACTACTTCAGAGAGTATTTTTCATCTGATTTTAACAAAGGGAACAGCTATGACATGATTCAGTTGTTTGAGCTTAGTTGTGCCATCTCAGACAGTGCCATGCCTGGCTCCCAACAGCTGCTCCAAATGGGCACCTGTCCACTGTCATGCTTGCCAAGCCTGCATCTATTCTGGATATATTTCAGAAGTGGAAGTGGACATGATATTTAGGGAACTGAATAGATCCCATAATCTTACACCAAAATGTTTGTTTGTAAACCAGCGAAAGCCCAGCTAAGTGTTAAATGTGTAGGTTTCACTTGGGCTCTCTGCTATGTCAGTTTGTCCCTTTACTTGTGTGCTGATTTGAGGCTGGGGAGTGTAACATCCAGCTGGCTGGTCCACCTGTGTACAGGGTGCATGACTGGGATTTCCACATCACCTTCACAAATGCTCTTAACACAGGCTCTTCTCTCCACAGGTTTGTGTTCTAGACCTGCGGAAGTAAAAGTGAAATGTTTTAGAAGAAATTTCAAATGGACCAGCAGTGAATGTGTGGGGAGAAGCACTCTTCAAAACTATTCTTAACAGCTCCAGAACTGTACAAACTTGAACAAAGTTAGAGTGTACCGTGAAACCGACTCTCCCTGGCCACAGGTGACTTGTATTTTGTCCGTAACCTTCATCAAGGAGTAAAATCGCAGTCACTTCAGAGGGGGAGGGAATGGTTTCCACCTGGAACATTCAGCCTTGGAAGCATGAAGCCACCAGCTAGGCATTGCACTGTTTGGTTTGCATCTGAGAACTTGCTCTGATGGCTGGGGAAAAAAAAAAAAAAAAGCTGTGCCAAAAAAAAAAAATAAAAAGGAAAAAAAAAAAAAGAAAAAAAAAGAAAAATGCTGTGATAAACCAAAAGGGAAAAAAACCCTCCTCCATGCGGTGTTGTATTTTTTCCTTCCAATTTGGACACTACAGTTGCTCTCCCAAAGGACGTTCAAAGACCAGTTTGTACTGATGAAATGCTCAACTTTGTAATCACAACACTTTCTATTTTCTAGACTACTTTTTTTGTTCAGTGGTTTTTCTATCAGCTGGAATATTGCAGCCTGGAGGACCCCAGGCTTAGGATGAAACTTTTGTTTTCCTTTTATTTCTCCCTTCCACTCCCAGCTTTTCCTTCCTTTTTTTCTCCTCTTTCTTTTTGCCCCCTTTTTTTTTTTTTTTTTTCTTTTCCCTGTATGCCCATAGTAGATGCAGCCAGGTGGACATGACAATGAAAATTTTTGACAGACTGCTTCTCCTCTCCTCTATAACTTCCTTTTCCTTTCTTTCTCTCCATTTAAAAGAAAAAAAAATCCTCCATGCTTCAGATCTTAGCGTCTCAAGGGCACTTTCAGCAAATTGTGTAATAAGTGCTTTATATAAGAATGCAGTGCTGGGGAAGATTTTTACAGGAGAAAGATGACTTTTAACAGAAAGAACCCAGTGTATTTTTGGAAAAAAAATATTTTTTATGTTAAACAGTTTTAAAAGCCTAAATGGCCACAAAATGTAGACCAGTTGTGTAATTCAAGGAAAAAGAATGACACAGAGTCCAGGGAACATGAAAGGTGCAGTATCCTTTTTCTCTCCTCTCTCAGAAAGTGCTGTAAGAAAAAATGGTGTTTGATACAAGAAATACCAGTCCTTTACTAAAGTCCTTTTCCAGCAGCCAGCCATTTGCATAGTCTCATTCCATTTTTTATGGCTGTTTGATGATGTAAACTTACTCAAAGGGATTCAGAAACCTGAGACTATAACATTCATTTTCTCTAGTCTGTATTTCTGTTTGTTTTCAGTAACCAGGAGAAAATGCTTGTGTATGTTCTTTCCTCTAGAGATAGTTCAGATTTTGACAGAATATGGGTTTTGCTGCCTGTGGCCTTGCTGAGCAGTGCTGTCTTCCACTGTTCATTATTCCAGTCAGTCAGTGGGGTTTTGCCACTGACTTAATGAGACCAGGTGGACTGAAATACATTGACTGCATCTGTCACTGCTGAAGAATGGACTCTCACCAAGCTCCTGTCCATCCATGGACCACACACACCCAAAGGCTCTGTCATTGCAGTGGGTGATGTTGCTGTCACCACATGTGTGCTGCATCCTGCAGGGAAAGCTCTGGGTCTGCACTTGGAGGGTCACTGTCTGCCCAGACTGGTCTGGCCTCAAGGGTGTCCTCAGTGTGGTGCTCTGGAGCAATGAATTCATTAGCTTATGACATCCTATGAAAGTTCCATCTCAGCATGTAAACCTCAATGTGGTGCTCTGGAGCAATGAATTCATTAGCTTATGACATCCTATGTAAGTTCCATCTCAACGTGTAAACCACTGGAAAGTTGTGGGGTGAAATGATCAGAACAACAATGGAGAGTTCCAAAGCACCACGAATCCAATCCACTGTGGACAAGATTTCCTTACTGCAGCCGTGACACCTGCACAGATGCCAGCTGAAGACTGCACTGCTCTAATTGAGGAAATGACAAATGCAAAGAAGGACACATCGGCAGAGTTTACTGAAAGGGCTGTAAACTATAAGGCAGCCTTGGGTGGTGTCAGGCATGGCTTAGATCCTCAGAACTGGCTGAGTCATGCAGGTGTCTTCTCTACAGCCTAGGCTGGGATCTGTAGGAGAGAGTAGACAGGCCACAAACCTCTTAAGAAATGTAGAACTCTGTGGCCCAGAGTCTCTGTAACACAGTATCATCCCCTGGGTTTGACCACAGCTGCTGGAGGTGTGATTTGATCTGAGCAAATCCAGAGCCCTCGGGCTGAACTGGTGGTGTGAGACCTGCTGAGATCCATCATCCTGGAATCTGAACACCATCTGTTCTCTGGAGTTTTCTTCTCTGTATGCTTGCATCTGTAGGGGATCTTAGTCCTTCTAGTGGAACTAGACGCTGCCAGCTTCAGCTGCATTTCCTAAAGATACTTCTTGGGAAAGGAGAAAAGAATAGAAAGAAGTAACTGCTGAAAAGAATGGAAAGAAGTAACTGCTGAAAGTATTAGTTGAAAACAGTTATGTGGAATTATGGTTACTAGTGATAGTTAAGGTTGTTTGTAATTTATCTCAAATAATTGGATGCCAGGCAGTATCAAGGATTATTTTTGGTGTTAAATGCTTTTATATGCTGGTTTTAGTTTTTTGCACCAAGAGCATGGCTGTAGATCACCATGTGGCAGTTTTGCACTCTTTCCTAATAACCACATGTACCTGCTAATTTGAAGTCACTCCTTTTTTTGAAAAAAAAAAGAGGATTGCTCAAAGAGTCTTGAACTTGAATACAAGGGCACAGTGTGGTTTTGTGAGGCGTTGTTGGGACAATGATCTGAGTGCAGTCATTGCGTGTAAACGGTTAAATTCCTGCGCTGCTTTTGGGGCCGTTCTGAGAATAACAAGCAGAAGTTGCTGGTCTGTGGGAGGGCAGCACTGATGGGGCTCTGACCTTGCCTCTGTCCCTTGAGTGACACCTGAATAGGCCAGACCTCAGGGTTTGAAGAGGTTCATTTGCTCAGTGCTCCATGGCTGGCTGGCTCCACAGCCCATGCTTCACAGTTGTTCCCAGGATAGCTACTGTAGAAAACAGGGCAGTGTCTGTGACACCTGTTCCTTTTTTAACATTTTTTAATTTGTCAGAACACCACTTTGCTTGCCTACATGGAGGTAAGGAGCCAAGAGAAACAAAATTTGAGTATCAATTGTTTTGCAAAGCTCATGTGTGAGAGAGGCTGCTGCTCCAGAAAGTTTTCTAGATGGACCATCAGAGTTAAAAGCAGTGTATGTGAAGAGCTAAGAAAATTCACTTTTCTAACCTTCCACAAAATCCTGAAGACTGGAAAGATGCTGTAGTAGCAGCATCTTTAGTAGCTAGTTTTCAACTGAAATGAGAGCTGTTAAGGAAGGCAGGAGGTGGAGTTGCAAAGGTTAATCTTAACCTAAGGACATGGTTTCTTCAGGACACAAACAGTGGGGGCAGAGAGCTTTTCCAGGCTGCAGTTCCAGGTGGGAGTCTCAGCCCAGCCTGCAGCACTGAGCTCCTGGGAGCTCTCCCTCCCTCCCCTCCAGTAGCAGCACATTCCCAAGCTGGCAGAGCCTCTCTGAGACTCCCCTGCAGCAGAGCTGCACAAAGCAACAGCCCAGGGCACTTGCTAAGATTTCTGCCTAGAATTTTGTTTAGAGTTCTTTGTAACAGAAGAGAAATGGAAAACCTAAGTGACCAAACAGGATTGTGAAACCATCCAGAGACTTGCTGGATTTTTATTATTGCTGGCTGTCTGGAACTGGCCTGGGAGTGAAAAAAAACCCAGTTTCTGAAAAACCACTATATTCTGTGGGTTAGAAGGATACTGAATCTTTTATGTAGGAAACACTGGGTCCCTTATGGGGCAATAAAGGGCCTGACTTACAGGGTTATACACACATTAACCCCATGCTACATCTTAGAAATTTCCTTTTAATTTGTTAAAAAAAAAAAAGAAAAAAATAGCTAATTTTAGAGCCAAGTGAAGTGCACTTTGTCAAATGTAAGGGTCTGCTTTGTTTTTGGGTTTCTTTTTCTTTTTCCCTTTTTAATTTTTCCTCCTTTTTTTTCCTCTTACTGCCTTTTTAAAAGATGTGGTTCTTTGTCAATTGCAGAAATGTTCTTTCAGCCACTCACTGAAATTCTGAATTCTGGCTTCTGCAGTTTTTATTGTCTGTGTCAGACTTGCAGCCAGACTTGGTTCTCATTTAAGCATTTCCCAGGTTCTGTTGAAACAACATCAACCCTTATTTTGTTTCTCCCCCACCCACACTTTCTTCAAATTCACCTTGTGTATTGTAGCTCATTTGTTTTAAGGAGAGAATCAACAGATCATATTCAGTGTCTTGAATAAATTGCTATATTTTGATATTAGAGAATTCTGTGCGTGTTGTTCCTTATTCTTTTCTGGTTGTTTTGCATCCTGCACGTAAGAGCTGGGGTTGAGTGACTGAAATTGTGATGTGGTGTCAGAGCTTAAGTTGTGATGTGGTGTCCCTGGCCTGTGGATGTTTAAAAACCTTGACCATGGGTTCATAGGATTTTGTAGTACACAGGACATGGACACTTTAGCCTCTATTTTTCTTTACTTTATTACAGATTACCACAAACACCACAACTCACCATTAGCAAGTACACCTATAATAAAGAAAGTAAATATATATATATATATATATAGCTATTACAGAGTAGTATCTGCAGCATTGATATAGCAACAATCAGTGATACAGCAGCAATAAATTTATAGCAACAATCAAATATAGCAGCATCCAATAGTAGTAGCAATTAAGTGTATATATATATATATATAAATTACAGGTTACAACTAAGTTGTTACTGCTGAAACTTGGCATTAATACAACAGCAGATAAACTTAGGATAAGTTGATCACATGCACAGATTGGACACCAAGCTGTAGATCTCAGAAGGGGCATCCCAGAGGTGGGAGGATGAAAGGGGCCAGCCCCAGCCTTGGGCTGAGTGAGGGAGCAGTAGAACAGGCAGGGTCTCCCTTCAGGTGCAATCCATGTCACAGAGTTTGGAGTCAGCAAGGCTTCCCCAATGATGGTCCAAGGTCCTGCAGACCTGTGTAGGAAAGGGACAAGGATGTGCAGTGCAGGAGGAGAAAGAGAAGCTGATTTGGATAGAAAATCATGTCTATCATAGACACATAAGAGGGTTCAGGACACCACCACTTTGAGCAGCCAATGGATGCAGTAATTTCTGGTTTTCACCTGGGACACCTGACAGATTATGATTTCAGTTCTGTTTTGGAACTTCTGCTCTTGCAGTTGAAACAGTGGAAGTTACCAATACATTCTTTCTCAGGATGTTATCCCCTTTTTCCAGACTATTTTTCAGCCTTTCAGGTGATGTTACTTGGACTTGCACTTTCTGAGGGTATCTCAGGATGTCTCTGGTACCCAGCTGCATTTCAGAGATGCTGGCTGCACTTCTCAAGAGCTTCTGGTGCCCAGGCTCACATCTCCCAGGCTGGCTGGTCATTTCTCTCCCAGAATTTTGGCAGACTTCTCCTGTTGAGTACTTTTTCCTTCTGAATTAGGTCACCTTTGTAGCTGTTCCCATCACATGTTTACTGTTTGATTTTATTTCCTCCAATGCTGTATTTATTGGAAATTTATACAGCTGGTAAGGAACCAGTTTGAGTAAAACTGGGTCGTTGAAGTACTTTTTAAAGTTTCCTTCAAATAAGTTTCCTGAAAAGGACATTTCTCCATATAAAATAAATTGAACTTGAGTTCTGATCAAGGTAAATCGTTAATTTTTCTTTACCCAGGCTAAAATTCAACCTTGCTTAAGCAGTTGGAAGTTTTTGAAGAACTTCACATGTGGAATATTCTGAAGTTGTCACCGTCATCCTCTGTGTCAGGAGCTCTCATGGGCTCCTTTCTCTGCTTAGGGCTTAAGGCACTGACCTGAAAGGATGCAAGGGGAGGGAATTGCTCAGCATTAACAGGCTGAGTGTTGTGTAGATTTTGGTTGGGTTTTATTCCACCAAATGGTTTCCATGGTACCTGGGGGGATTCAGCATGAAATGGGGTTCTGGCTTTGTGACCATGTAAGAGGCTGAACCCTTGACCTGAGCTAAGGCTGATTGTCCAAAGCCTTCAAAAGGAATTAGTGCCCAGAGCAAAACCAGTCCTGTGCATCACATCATCCACTTCTGAGGTGTTTAAGGACCCAGAGCATTAAGTTAGGATTGATATATAACATTTGGAAAGACAGAGGGGCTAGAAAAGCTGGTGTGCTGGTGATGAGCACCTCAACACATAATGTGTTCAAAAAAAGAGAATGCAATGCACTTTCATGACATTTGTGTCAGTTCATGTTCTGACTCAGCACTTATATCTTCATAACAGCTTCTCAAAATAAAAAATATGAGAGCCAAGGAGACAGCTACAGTGGGGCTGGAGCTTCAGGGGTAGTGCTATATAAAGTTCTCACTTTACCTGCTTCTTAAGTAAATGCTATGTCATGGTCCTATTTTTAGTCATGTTATTTTCCAGGAATGTTTTCAGACAATGTATGAGTGTCAAGCTAAAATTGTAGTTTAGTTTTCCTGCCTTTATCCTCTCCATATATATTTACTTAACCTGAATTATGTGACAACTAACAGTGGAAGCATTGAGCAGTCCTAAACATTTGCTTCTCACTTCTGTCAGTGTGCAGTACTGAGAGCACTTTTAGAGGCACTTTTAAGGGCACTTTTAGAGTTATTCTGGGAAGATGTAATATTGCAGCATCTCACACAACTCCTTTCCCTGCCATCATTCTGTGTATCATTTCCAGCCAAGGGTGAGATCAGCATAGACCATTAAGAGCACATGCAATTTCATATTGAAGCTCTGTGATATAAAAAATAATTTTTAAAGCTTTGAAGTCTTTTAAGTGAAGAAATTACTCACTTGGCAAGGAATTTATCATCATTGCTGACTCCTTTCCCAATAGGAAGGAAGATCTTTTGTTTCCTTAGAGATAGGTTTTTTTCCACTTCCTTTTGAATATAGTCAAAAAACCAAAAGAATACAAAACCTAATAGTTGCAGGAAAGCAGCTATATCCTCTTTCATGGCTGCAAGGTCTAACATCATTTACCTTCAAAGAAGAAGCCTTGAATTCACCATGTGATTCATTAGTCATGATTTCAATACAAGAGATCAAAAAAAAAAGATTCTGCTCATCACTTTGCTATCCTTTCCATTAAATACTCGGACAAAGTTGACATCCTTGTCCTTCACTAGAGTAATTCATCACAGTCAAATGCACAACAGACAAAAATGGATTTGGCTGCAAAGCACTGCCATTTTGCAGTTCCAAATCTGAGAATTACCTCTCTAGGCTTGTGAGAATCTGTAGTGTCAAGTGAGCATCACATCCCTACATGTTGTGTTACAGTTCCTGAAAAAATTCTGAATATTTTCTTGAAGGGAAATACAGAAATGCCAGACCCTTAGGAGGGCATTTGAGGCATCCTGCAATCCTTACAGTCATGGTGTCCTAACAGCTGGACTGGAAAAGTGGCTGAGTGCCTTCAGAGAGCTCTGTCAGTGAGGGCACTGTGGGGAGATGACTGAGGTAAAAAGGAAACAGTGCAGAGATTCCAGGGAAAATGCAGCTGCTGCTCCCTGGAATGAGCATGGTGAGAACATCTGACCTCCCACATACAACACAGTCTAAGGGAGACTAAACAGAGCATGGAGCAGAGACCACAGCCAGGGTTTGTCCAGACCTGTGCAGAGAAGGGAACTCAGTGGTGCTTCCTAGCTGAAAAGCTGCTTAGCACCTGAAAAACAAGGGAGAAAAAGGAAGCCCTTGAATTAGCAACCATGACAAAATCCCTCTCCTTGGACTGACACATCCCCATCCCAAGGTCATCTCAGGTACTCTGCTGACAGTCCCACCCCCAAGGTCCCACACCCTCAGTGAGTGAGGTGTGTGGCTCAAGTCACTCCGTCTCCACCTAAACATAAAGAAATAGTATAAAAGTAAGTTAAGAATTGGAAGAAGTCAGGGAAGTCTCCAGAGTAACTTGTGGGGTCAGCTGATGTAGGGGAATAGAATCTAGGTAAATAAAGGTAGTATAGAAAGTAATCTTACCCCTAAAGAGTTGCAGCTGAGCCAAGTATTAAGGATTAGGAGCAGACTGATGTTTAACAGGCTGTAGCCAATAAAGAAGAGTGTTATAAAAGAGTGGATTGGTTGGCTGAGGGGAGCTTGAGTCAGCTGGCTGCTGTGAGGACAAGGCAGAGTCAGTGCCTGGAGGAGCTGCCTACAAGAACCAATGAGGAGGTATGAAACTGGCAATATGGAACATTTGCAATGCAATGACAATAGAACTCTTGCACTATAATGGCAACAAGCTGATGGGGTGAACCTTCTCTCCCACAGGACACACCTGTTAGGCAAGATCTGTATTCCATGAGCACGGAATGATTTTTCTCAAGTTTTGTTAGGATTGGAGCTTGTCACTGTTGCTTTGAATTATATGTTGATTTGGATACATTTTTTTAGTCAGACACTATCCCCAGCAATCCTTGAACCCTGTCATAGCTTCATTACTAAAGGGTATTGTTCTGTAACCTGTTAATGTGAGTCATTCAAGGGTGTTGACAGAGAAATCAAACATTAAGGGTTTGAGAAAACCTCTCCTTTCCATGTGACAGGCAACCCAGACTGCCAAGACAGAGATCTGATGGGAAAAGCCCTCAGCTGGTGTTTCCTTCCTTGAAGCCCTGGACAGTGGCTGCTTGTCAGCTTCTTTCCCAGAGGCTGGTCTGGGGAGAATCATGAGAAATTTGTGTGCAATGAAGTGGCCGTGTCTAATCATTCACCACTCACCTTCCTCCACAGAGGATGACCAAGCCTGTGCCTCAGTCAGTTCACACAGACATCCTTTTTTTTTCTTTAATATCCCCATTAGAAGTCCATGTCTCATTACTTGATCAAAGAATACATATCAAAGCAATTTTTTAAAATGTAATGTTTCTAATCCACTAACATTTAGAGTGGCATCCTGACTTAGGTCTGCTTCAGCACAGAGACATTGATAAGACTGTAGTAAGAGCTATAAAAATCTATTCATAAGCAACATGAGTTTTTAAGATAAAATTATACATCTTCTATATAGAGTGGTAAAAAAAGTGTTGGTACAAAATAATTTTTTAAAAATGCTCTGGACTCTGTACTAGAGTCTGTAAAAGAATTATAAATTGAGGAGTATTTCTCCAGATGCAAATTTGGAAACTGAAGATGTTGATATGGGAAAGAAACAGCACTTCTCATCACTGTACAAGTTCCATCAGCCAGGGCTGGAGACTGGGGGAGCAGTAGATTAACTGCATCCATCCCTGCAGACCCCTGATCAATACAAACCTCAGCATTCCTGTCTGTACAAAATAGCACATTTCTGCCTGGTTTTGGTTTCTGCACTGACAGGGAAGCAAGCAGGTGGGGAGAGAGGGACTGGTGTGTGCACAGCTCTGAGCTGAGAACTTGTCCCACAGCTTTTATCACCAAACCTTACGAAACTTTTACTTTAAAAACAACCATCAACTGCCTGATCTATTTCTTGAGCCAAGTCTATTCCAGTAGAAACTGAACAGCAGCCCTTCTAGCAGAAAAGAAGAAATTTAGTTTTATTACATATCACCACTTGAACCACTCCTTCCCAAGTCTGAACCACAAAAGGGTTGGTGCTCCTCCCTCCTTTGGTGGAATGATAAGCTGATCAGCTCCCAAAATAAAATTAAGAGAATGAAAACCAGCTCGCTTTCTCCTGTACTGTTTTGGCCTAATTCATTAATATTTTCTTTCTCCATGCTATACCCTGCATGCTTTGGTCTGGGGAAGATACCATTACCCAGTTAGTGCTGTGTATCTGGATTTTTTCTGAGGTGGAAGGTCCATTTGGACAAATATTATATAGTGGCCTCTTGGAGGCCCATGTAGTAAATCATTGCTTTAGGTGGTTGAAATAAAGCAAAACCAACCAAATACTCCAACTGTCATGGAAAATAGCCCTGAAAAAAAATAGAAAAGGCAAAGCACTGGCAATTTTATGAGAAAATGTTGCTGGAATTTTTGATGGTGTGTTTGAAGGATACTTGAAGTGAACTGAATGTTAAAATTTTATTCTTAATGAAAATTTAAGTTTTCTTAAACAGAATATTTGTTCATCACTTCAGGTAGTATCTTCTGGGATGCTTGTTTTTTAATAAAATACAATATCATTTGGAGAAGAAAAACAACAATTTAATTGGTTTTGGTTTAGATTTTTTTGTTTATCCATCAGCAGAAACCATGTTTCTATGAATTGAAAACCTAGGGAGAAATTATATGTGTGTTGTGATGTGGGTGTGCTCTGACATCTGAGTTTTTGTGTAATTGTACTTGAATATTTATCAGTTCCTTTCACAAGTGTCTGCAGAAGCAAGGCAAGAGGCCATTCCACAGTTTCACAGGTATGATTTATCTGGAATAAAATGAATCGTTAAGTGACTATCTACAGCATGGTATCTTCACAAAATAAATGCAGACAGTACATGCCATTTTTGTCTCCCAGTAATGTACCAATAAAACTAATATTTGAGGATGTTGCCATGAAAAAACAAACACATTTTTTTGAGGTTTACAGACCCAAAGCTAGCAGGCTGGTGCTCAGGCAGCACCCAGGCATCTTCCACAGCCCCACTGGGAGCCCTGAGCAGGGGCTGCAGCTCCTGGGGCTTCCCCTGTAAAAACGCTGCCAAACTGGGGTGAGGGGTGTCCTGCCACCAAGGCCAGTATGGCTGGCATTTCTCCTTTCTGTTGGCCCAGTGAAGAATGAAATCTGTGAGTACAGAATTAACATCAGTTCTGTGAGCACAGTGGAGGGGCAGCAGCTCAGGCACGAACAACAGCTCCCACTGCCCCATTCCCTGTGAGATGATAAAGGCATCTGGAAGAGAGGAACAATTCTCCTTTGGAGCCTTGTGGCTGCCCCTGTGTCTGCAGCTCACCCATTCATGCCTTCCACAGGTTTCCAGTTACTCAGCATTGGCCCCATTTCCAGTGAAGTGGTGGAACTCACTATGACAGAGCCCAGCAAACAAGGGTGAAAGGCCTCTGTAACACTTGAAGATGCTTATGAAAAAGTGTCTTGTCTTTGGCAAAATGTATTTTGCTCAGGTAGACTTTTTTTTTCGTTTTAAATTCAGATATTAACTTGAAGGAATCTGGGTATATCAGCTTTCAGCCTATAAAATACCCCCTGGAAACCATGAAAAATCTGCCTTATCTGGCCTCCCCTGCATTGCTCGGGGTGTGATTGCATTCCATGGGGATGGCTGACTGCCTGACACGGGGCATTAGCAGAGCTCAGTTGTTACCCAGAGCACTCAGTGTGGCTGGGGGAAAGCTTCTGATCCTTGGCAAGCCAAGTCTGGAGCCTTGAGGAAAGGCTGGTGAGAGGAATGCTGTGCTCCCTGTCACATGCTGCCACATGACCAGAGGCAGGGTGGAAGGACTTTCCTTGCCACATAAAACGTGGTGCTCAGTTGAGTGCTTTTGCCTGAGGAGGGACTTGTGTTGTTGCTTTTTTTTTTCTTTTCCTCCAGGAAATTCACTCAGGGTCTGCTGTAGCAGCAAACCAGGAGCAGATGCTGTCATGTGGCCACAGCTGCAATGAATGGCTGCCAGTGTTTTCTGCTGTCCTGAGTCGTGGTGCCCTCTGAGGGGGGAGGATGCTGCAAGGACAGCCCACCCAACACAGCTGGTTCCTCACACTGCACAAAACCAACCCCAGCACGTTGTTTTACACCCATGTCTTTAAAATGTGCCTCTTTCAGTAAGCTCAGTAACACCCAATGTGTTCAGTTCTCCCCACTCTCAAGGCTTTCCAGGAGGTTCACAGATGCTCAAGTGGGTGGGTACTCTGTGGGACCAGCTGGAGGGCAAGGATCCAAGGCCTCCATTTACCCTCCGACCCCCTCCCTGCTATGGTAAAGCTGGTGGAAAACTAGGACAGGAGAAGACTTCATCAACAAAATTTGTCTTTATTAACAGTTTTGTCAGTGTCCCACTCCCCAGAGGAAGGAGCACATCTCAATCCCTCACAGCTCTTCTCCACCCCTTAAGACCCAATTTTCTCCCCATAGAATTGAGGGCAGAATCTGCCTGAATTTCATCCCTATGTGACACCAGGGCACAAAGAGACCCACGGTGCCCTTGGCACTGCCATGTGCCACAGGACAGAGACCAGGGCAATAGTGCCAGGGCAATGGTGGCCACCACCCTGCCAGCCTTCTCATCTGCAGGCACTGGCCATGCAAGGACTCAAATGTGCCCTATGGAGAAGCCTGAAAGCTTAAAAAGCTTCTTGCTGCCCCAAAATGTGATGAAACCTGTAGGGGGTATGGAACATAAGTAAATAAAGGTAGTATAGAATGTAATCTTACCCCTAAGGAGTTGCAGCTGAGCCAAGTATTAGAGATTAGGAGCAGGCCTGATTTTAACAGCCTGCAGGTGTAGCCAATGAGAAGAGTGTTATAAAAGAGTGGATTGGTTGGTTGAGGGGAGCTGGAGTCAGTTGGGTGCTGTGAGAAGAAGGAAGAGTAAGTAAGAGTGCCTAGAGGAGCTGCCTACAAGAACCACTGAGGAGGTATGAAACTCTAGTGGTATGGAACCCTTGCACTGTAATAACAGAAACCCAGCAACCAAGAGATGCTGGAGCAGCAAAAATTCTTCCCGTCACTTTCATCACTGAATGGTTTCCCTTTAGCTGCATGCTCAAATTTTCTCAGCCTTTTGAAAGCTTTACCTAGAAAACCCCAGGTGGCTTTAGTGGCCTGAATGATCAAGAGTTTGCTTAGAAAGGTGCAGGAAGAGAACCAGCTTTCCATCCAGCTCAGAGCACATCCTAGGGAATATTAACTAGGAGAACAGATTCATGCCTGCATTCCTGGACTGGACTCTGTTCCCTACTCTCCTTTCAGTAAGATTGCATCTTCTTCAGCTGCCAGTTTCAATGTCCACATGTGTGCATGTCTGTTCCTTAAAAAATTAACAACCAGACATCACCTGACCTGTCTTATGTCAACTATTGTGGTTTATTGATCATGTGGTTTATTGATCTTCCTCTGGGATTACTGTAAACTTGAGATTCCATAAAAATTTTAAGAATTTTTGGAGATCAGATAACTTATTATCATGGAAACACAGAGGGAAACACTGAAGTATAAGTCAAGTATGGTTATCCAGGGGATGGGGGGATCACATTTAATATTTCACTTTCTACCTCCATGTATTTGGGCTACAGGAAGGGCTTAGTGAGAGATGTAGTTAGGATTTTGTTACTCAGACATGTGGTGCACCTCATAAATGCAGGACTGTGGTATGCAAGCAATCTGCCTATTCACATTGTTTGTTATTTTATTAGTGCTCATATTTCAGCTTTGCAATTAGCCTGAACATCTGGCCAAATAAAATAGTAATTAAATGTACGAGGCTGGCAGGTCAAATACAGAGTGCTTAAAAATAAGTGCTGGTGAATACAGAGAGAAGTTACTGTGTGTGGCTGGGTTTGATAAGCTGACTGGGAGGCTGGGAAAGTGTTTAATGGAGGCAATA